>NC_141146.1:68643298-68963611 GCF_053477565.2 Lygodium microphyllum
CTTTTTTCTTCCTGCGTGCACCACTCTTTAGAGGAGAGAGAGAGAGGAGAGAGAAAGACTAATTTTCTCTCTCTCTCTCTACAGTCAGTCATTTGAGGAGCGAAGGGCAGTGATACGGAGTGAAGAGATTGTGCAATAGCCTTGTAGTATCCTTGCCATGGCTTATTTTCAGCCACAAAATTGCATCGTGGGGGGGGGGGGGGTCGTTTTGCTATGCCGCCTCTTCTCCGAACAGCCCGCGGCTATTTTTTGAAAAAAATGGGGTGGGGGGGTTGCAAGAGGCACCTCTCTTGACCCCTTGCATGTCCACCTCTTCATTTCTAGCCTTTTTCTCGACCTTTCTCGCGTCCGGTGTCCGAATCGCAATCCGAAAAATCTTGGGTGTCCCTCTCGGCATCCCGCACTGGCCGGTAGCTCCCTTGACTCGCACAAGCTCACGGAAAAATTCCTAAAGATCTGCAAGTGTGGCACGGGTGCCCTTTAAAGCAGTTGACACTTAAAATCGTCCTAGGTGGAGGCGCCGCCTTCGTGATTGAACATTTTTCTGCTAAATTTCACATTTTTTCCCAATTTTTAGGCCCATTCACCGCCCTAAAATCCAGCTTTCATTGGCGACCATGGGATAGGGTGACTCAACCGGTCAAATCCCACAATAGATCTGCAAAAAAACAACCAAAGGAAGCATCAAGCTGATACAAAATAGATACATACTAAACATAGCGCAGTGCTCACCCTAGCCCCTAACAAAACCAAGGCATGACATCCACAAGGAGTAGGCCTAGCATAATCTGATAGAAGGTCTGAAACTAGTCACTAACCAACTGTGTCAACATGGCCAGACTAAAAAGAACTATCAAAGAGGTCGCCCTAAGTGGTGGTCTGAATTATCTACCTAACTAAGGACAACATAACCAGGAACTCCTACTAGGCGAGGACTCCTGTAGCCCGATCAAGAAGTATTTTCTTTCAGCACATTTCTTCTTTTAGGGTTTTATGTTTCATACTCGGGCGTGTAAAAAGGAGGGAGCTGAGCATAGTGACCCAAGGAGAACGGGGCATAGGCCTCAGGTCTTGTCTCGGTACCCAAGAACCTACCAAGCCCTCACAAGACGACACAATCCTTTTCTGACTCTCACTTTTATTTTCGCTCCAACCTTCTCCACTTTTGTCTTTTCCAGCAAGATGCCACCCCTAGGAAGACAAGGCATCGGCCTCGGGTCTGACTTGTCCCCAGAAACCTATCAGACCTTCGCTAGGTGATGATCAACTGCTCATAAATTTTCATTTCTTTTCCTTTCTATTTTTGTAGAGGTTAGAACCCCTTTTTACACACCTTTGTATATATTTATTGTCTTTTGGGATATTCAAGGTTTCTTTCCTTTTATCATCATTATTTTTCCTTCGGCAGGCTTCTCTAACTACCTCACAACTAATAAGAACTCCTAGAACGGCTACCTAGCAGGCTAGCAGAGCAGGGTCACTAGGACCACCTTCTGAAATAGGTCTTTTGATGCCTGGCAATGTCTTTACAGGAGGCAACGACTAGTCAGACCTCCCTCAGGCATATTGAACCTAAACCTGGGACTTCATGCCTTGGATACCGTTCCTCAACAAGAAAAGAAAAATCCCCCAACAAGTAAATAGATGCATATAACATAAAACATAGTAATCATAAAGGAGAAATATCACCTGGATAGGGCCATGAGAAGCTTCCGCACAACAAAAAGGCTCCTTCCAAGCTCGTCTTTAAACCTGTCTAGCACAAGACTACAACAAGAAACCATTAACCACACCTGCACTAAACAGACAACTGGCCCTCTTGGCCTAATGAAATCTAGACGTAATATCCAAAGCATCTAGCCTTCCTAGCTTAAAACTAGATAGGTCATTTTAGTCCACGTAATGCTGATGTCCTTGGCATATACATCACACCCCATCAGACTACCCAGGGTGCCGAGGATAGCATATCATAGGTTGACTAGCCCCATGCTACTCATGAAAGTTAGCTAAAAGCTTGATCTTGTATTTTTTTATCTTAGGTTTTTTTTTGTAGAGCTACAAGTCCAAGCCTTTCCACAAATAACTCATCAATAAGGCCGATCCCTAACAGCCTCAATGGGGTCGCATGTCCCACATTTATTGTAATCCAAATAAACTGGTCGTTCAAGCGACTGAGTGGATCCTTTGGCAGAAAGAATCATAGCTTTGTACTCATTCGAACCTCCCCTATTTGGGTTTTCAGATAAATCAGTGCTGCGACCCAAACTAGGTACAATTTCAAGCCTAGGCACATCACATGGGTGTATCCCAAGGCACTGTATATTGTCAAATGTATATCTAGTCTTATCCTCTTGGGGGTTCGACAAAATATATCCAGATGGGATCCTTGGTCTTGCATCCGACACTCCTACCATAATTTTGGAGATTTTGGGTCTCCAAACCCATCTCACATTTCCCTTAATATTCTTGCATTCCCTCAATTTGTTGCACTGGTCTAACGAACTCAATGCAAACTTATCCCTATGGCCAAATAACCTCACATCCTTATGACCTTTGTGAAGCATAGGTGGACTTTTAGCATTTTGCATCCTCTTTACAAAAGATGCCTTTACTTGTTTACGTCCATACTGCAAATTTTTTCCCATAAGAACCATGCTTTCACTGAAGGGAACAACATCCACCCGGAAGCATGATTCCGACACCAAAGGTCTCTCAAGAGCCTTACTAGCAACAAAATTAGAGCCACACACAGAATGCTTATCAACACTCATAGGCCCATTGGTTCTATCCATGTTGCCATCACAACTACCTCTCATGGAGGTGTTGCAAGACCTGATGGGACTTACATGGCTTGGCACCTGTTCACTGAGAGGCATGTCATTACTACTCATAGGATGGCCATTTTTTGCTTTGAGATTTTGGCCACCAAGGTTCCCCTCATAGGCTACCTTGGTATCAACAAGTAAGCTTTCTTCTTGCAGACATGGTTGGAAACTAGGATGCACTTGTACTGAGCAAGGAAAACTCCAAATGTTTTCCCAACATCTCTGAAAATGACCCTCATAATCAATGGCATGCATTATTGCTTCCCTTAATGACTTAGGATTCCACAGCCCCACTTGGATTTGCGTATTAATCTCTAAGCCATTCAGAAAGAGCTCACATAGCACATCATCTGGTAATGCACTGGCTCTTCTTGGCCAAAGCCTAAGAGTACTATCAAAGGCTCTAGCATACTCTTTAACAGAAAGATAAGACTCCTGTCTAAACTACATAAGCTGCCCTAAGACCTGAATCATAGGGAGCTACTTTTCATACTCGTCTAGAAATCTATCACAAGACTCCTCAAATGATTTGATCGACCCTCTTGGGAGGCTCCAATACCATTTCCTTGCCTCTCCCTTCAGGGTACTTGGAAATACAAGCATCCGATGTATATCGTCAAACCCACTTGCAATGCAAGTTAGGTCATATTCTCTTAAATGAATCATCGGATCCTCATTTGGCAACCCATAAAACATTGGGAGATCCCTATAAAGAGAAGGACATTTAGTCCTCCCTTTTGGGATCAACACCCGATCATTAAAATCTTCATATTCATCATGATCTGGGTCCAACCTCTTAGGATCTTTAACCTCTTCCATCCCCACCCTTTTCGGTGTAGGGAGGTTATTACCCTCATTGACATCCCTTTCCACCAACTCACTGAGTGGTCTAGGGAGCCCTATAAGTTTCAACATTCATTTTGATCCCCTCTTAGAGAATCTTCCATACCTCTCCCTTTAAAAGGAAATTCCATAACGGGTTTATATAAGAGCTTTTGGTCCTTATCTAAAGCAGATTTATCATTACCACTTCTTAAAACTTGGAAATTGTGCCTTTTAAGCAATGGCTTTCCTTTGACAGCTAGGGCTTCTAACATCCTTGTGATACCTACTATGTCATCATGGTGGCCCATTACACAGGATGTCTTAACCACAAGCATATTCCATCGTATATCAGCACTTTCCCATGGAATTATGGTTTTAGCATGATAACTTGTTGATGCCATAACTACCCTAGTTTCCAACATGCTTGTTTCATGCCCTCTAGGTTGATGGATGGTTAAACATGATTTCTCTTGGGTAGAGACCACACCAAGATGAACCTCCGCCCATGCCATCGTATTAGAGGATGGGGTAACCACTAATTGGCTACTCTTTTCATCACATAAATTGTCTTCTGTAGAGGACTCATTCTCTACATAACTAACTAAGTCCATTAGTAAGTTTTGTATGGGGAAAGCCAAGTTTTTCTATCCTTGAGCAAACCCCATTTTATGGATAATTTAGGGTCCCTTGAAACCCTAGATTTGGAAACCGCCACTTATAGGCAGCTCCCGACAGATGCACCACTGATGGGACCTAAAATGGGCCAGCACTGGCTATAGCACTAGCCGGACCTCATGCTCATGACACACAAACACCCTCACGGCCTCGCGGACCAGGAGCATCAATCTAATGCTGAAGGACAAACTGCCCTAAAGCTTAATCTATGCGCTTATAGTTTATAGTCCAACGTTTCCCTTAAACTCCTCGGAGGGAGAACCCAAAGTACATAGGCATAACGCCTCATCACACGCACATAGGAGGCACTCCACGGACTAGTAGTCGGAGCCCCACTACATCTCTCCTACATCACAGGGATTAGCCCCTTGCTACACTGCTAAACATATAACACAAACGAGAACAAACTCCTCTCTTTCATATTTCTCGTATTTTCAGGAGATATACCATGTGTCCTCACTTAATAGTCCCTTAGGACACCAACCCTCTATCCTACGGCAAGGGATAACCTCACACTCTCAATCGTGGGTCAAAATCCTAAGAAAACAATTGCTATGCAATCTAGGAGCTTTTCCTTTGATACCATGAACCATGCATAGTGCATAATGTGAATGGTTTAGTGCACAAACAAAAGAAAATCAGCATTGTGCATCGTGTGAAACCAATCTTTTCATGATTTCCATACTAACTTTTATGGGTTGCAAAGAGGAAAGAAATCGAGCCTTACGCTCATGCTGCCTTTTCCTTTATTTTAAAACAACGTCCTATAGCCATGGTGCAACACATAAATCAAATTTTAATTTATATTTTGATGCTCAACCTCCCCTCTCACCCTACTGTTTAATGTTTTGCATTCATTGATAGGTGTAAGAGTCATTTTATGTGTATTTCCTTATAGAGAAAGTGATAAACACGGACAAAAACATAGAAACGAGAGTAAACCGAGGCCAACCTCGTGCTCTACCTTCATTATACATTGCACAAACACTTATGTAATTTGGAATTTTCCTTTTATCGTTTCCTAATTTTCTCCCATTTAAAACCCAATTTTCACCTTTTTTGGTATTTTTCCTCTATTTTCTTCAATAAAAATGACTAAAAACTAAGATTGATTGTGGGCTATGGCCCTTAGGTTCCTTGACAGCAAAATTTTAGGTTTTATTGATGTTATATCTCATATTTTCCCTTTATTTTGCAAAAAAACCCCATTTTACCCCTTAAACGCGTGTTTTACGGATTTTATGACATTAATTTCAGCCATATCACTTATGATTTTCTGATTTTTTGAGCATAAACTAATCAAAATCATAGCAAACAATATCATAATGAACTTTCATCCCATATGAGCAAGGTTTCATAAAGCAAATAGCATTAAAAAATCATTTTCCTTTATAAAAATAGCATTACCGCTTATTTTCAGGTCTCAGTTTCTTGGTCTTGGTTACGGGACTGATTTCCAGCATGCATTTAATGCTCAGCATGACCCGGCATTGCTGTCTCTAGCCCCTCTTCATTCATGGAGCAATGTAATCTTCGTCGGACCACCATTCGCCATTCCTTCTTCTTCTTTCTTCTTCCTGCGTGCACCACTCCTTAGAGGAGAGAGAAAAACTGATTTTCTCTCTCTCTATAGTCAGTCATTTTAGGAGCAAAGGGTGGCGATACAGAGCGAAGAGATTGTGCAACAGCCTTGTAGTATCCTTGCCATGGCTTATTTTCAGCCACAAAATCACATCGTGGGGGGGGGCGTTTTGCTACGCTGCCTCTTCTCTGAACAATCCACAATCGTTTTTTGAAAAAAGTGGGGTGGGGGGGGGTCGCAAGAGGCACCCCTCTTGACCCCTTGCATGTCCACCTCCTCATTTATGGCCTTTTTCCTGGCCTTTCCTGCATCCGGTGTCCGAATCGCAATCCCAAAAATCCTAAGCGTCCCTCTCGGCATCCCACACTAGCTGGCAGCTCCCCTGACTCGCACAAGTGCACGGAAAAATTCCTAAAAATTTGCAAGTGTTTTACGGGTGCCTTTAAAGCACTTGACACTTAAAATCATCCTAGGTGGAGGCGCCGCCTTCGTAATTGAACATTTTTCTGCTAAATTCCACATTTTCCCCCAATTTTTAGGCCCATTCGCCATCCTAAAATCCATCTTTCACCTTGTGTTTGTGATATGTGGCATTTATTGCCGATATATGTATAATCTCCCTATGAGGAGATGGGAAAGGGAACATCCATTGGATTACAGACTATAAAGGCGCAGTGATTAGTGTTTAGGATAGTGTATCCCCTCGACAGATGCTCTTGGCCCATGAGGCCGTGTGGTGGGGTTGTTTGTTGAGTGCATGAGGTCCGGCTAGTGCCTTAGCTAGTGCTAGACCATTTTAGGTCCCATCAGACGACAATTTGCTTCACAAAATATTCTTCCATGGCTACTTCTTCCAAATTGAAGGTGGTCCTGAACTTAAACTAGTCAAAGACCCTAATTTCTATTGTTAGGCCATACTTCACCTACTCTTCTTCCATGAATTGAAGCTTATTTCCTTTGTCTTGACCTGCCATGTTGGATTCCTATCATGATATCAGAGCTCACCATTAGTTTTTCTTGAGACAACTCTTTGTGACAAGATAAGTAGGTAATGAATGCAAGCTATGGAAAGGTAAAATGCTTAAGTCCTAAATGAAAACTTTTGCTTCAAGTAGTCTACATACTCCATCATGAATTTTTACTTGATCATAAGTTGACTTTCATCCATCTTTTTAGCTTTTGAAATTCAGTTGAGATTTTAAGACATATCTTCTTTTCCATCTTACTCCCTCCCCCCCAGGAATGATGTGAATCCTTGTTAAGATTGGAGGATGAAGGGTTAAGGGCATTAAGCACATGTTTCAATGCTTCACTTTTACATGAGCCAAGCATAGAAGTGTGGGCTATTCTCCAAGTGAGTATGATGCCAGGAGACATATTCCACGGTGGATTCCATAAAATTTTATTACCGGGGCTCATACACAAGGTGGATTCTTTGTGTGAAAAGTCAATGGGGACGCCTATCCTTTTTAGGCGTTTTGTTAATTTAATATGTAAGTGGGTGAATCCAAAAAATACATATTTAAATTAATAAACGTTTCTGAGTTTAGAGTACGCACTCGTAATAAATTAAGGTTAGGATTGAGTTCTAACCAATTTATTTTTTTAGCTAAAGACTACTAGGTATTCACTTTTGTCGGTTTAATTGTATTATTTTTCTAACAATTGTGAATGCTTCAGTTGATGTGTAGAGCAAGCAGCGGTGACATTGGGAAGCATTGGAGGATAGCGTGTATTCAAATTATCATCAATTTTTTATGGGCACGTATCTTAGGCATGGCGTCCATATTTTGACACGCTTATTTATTAAAGCGCTTGATATTTATTTATTACTTTTGTATGTGCATGGATGCACGATTTAAATATTTGTATTGGACATTGTATTTGGGTTCCGCCTGACTTCTTGGGCGCCCAATAGCTTTCATTCTTTAGTGGCACAAAAGCAAACACAAAAGCTAAAGCATGCTAATTGTAAATTGGGCTATTTTTTGAGCTTGAAGATGATTAATAATATATAAAATACATGCTTTGTGGAGCGCTCACACAAGGCATGGGGGGAGATTGCACCCAATTAGTCTCTTGCTTCATGTCGTGCAAGCTTTCTTCCTTGTTTTTTGTGTAAAAATAGAGTTCTTTTGTTCTTGAGGACCTTCTGATGCTCACTACACGCGCATATAGTGTCCGATCTGTGCACCAGAGCATGCCGATTCATGTCATGAGGTTGAATGCCTACATGTGTAATGTAGGTTAGGACATCAGTTAGGAATTTGCTCAAGTTGATTCTCTCGGCAATGTGTAGCTCTTCCTCAGTAAGGATTTGATCTAAATAGGGGTAAGCCATGACATGATCTGTTAAGGGTTGATTGCGAGTAATGATGAGTATTCTCAAGGAGATAGGAGCTACATAAGTAGGGTCATATTCAAAGGTTTTGATGGTGCATCTCTGCTCAGCATTGTTCATAATTGGGCAGCTCCCTTGTTCCCATTGGAGATGAAGAGTATACATTTACGTAGAAGGAAGAGTTAATGTTGGCCAATAAGTTCTTCTAGCTCTTGGCTTGTAGTAGAGACTGTGCTCTTGCTATAGGAGGTTATTAGCCTCTGTTTACAAGCTTGCTCTCGAGAAATCTCATTGGCAATCAGCTCCTCAACTACCATGGGGAATTTAATGAGCATGAATTCAAATTCTTCCCAAGTGCATGGCAGCATGCATACATAAGTTATTAAAGGCTCTTCTAGGAGACATAAGTCCAACCACTCATAGCTTTTAACAAGCATAGTAAAGGTGCCATCCAAACATCTAATGCAAGTATCAAGTCATCCCCCATGTTCTTGGCTGAATCTAAGGCCAAAGTGAGAATATATTGACGCTCATAAGAGGGTCTAAGGCCAACTGGAGATTGGGGTTTGACTAGGCTAGATAACTTAAAAATTGATGCCTGGTGTTTGGATTGGTCAGTAGAGTGCTTATCAACGACTTATGTGAGGGGCTTGTCTTGGGGCTTTGAGATTGTGCTGCTTCCTGCTTGTGGAATAGTAGAGACATTGGGAGCATCAAGTTGCATCGGTTTAGGGGCAATAAGCACTGTGGTTTGGTTAATAAACTCATTGAGGCTCTATGGGTTTGGTGGCTTTTAGTTCATGTAGCTTCTTAGTTCTAGGCAACTTAGAAGGTTTTGGAGATGAGCTAGGAGTTAGCTAAGGGGCACGCAAGCCATTCATGATCTTAGGCAAAAAAATCCATTTCTTGCCTTCATAATAGCCTTGAGCATGCAATCGAGCTTTAGGCGCTCATTGTGGCGTGGCAGTTCATTTGGTTCTATATCGTTGACTTTGTCTCCTAGGCTAAGGAAATGATGTATGGGAATTATGGTTCCATGTTGGTTGGCTTTTAGGTGGTTGTGATTGTCGTTTAGGTACCCATTTGAGCTATGGCTTAGTGGTTTGAGCCATGTCTTCTTTGGGTTGCAATTAGTTCATCTTGGTGGGGTGAGATGAGTCACGATCCCCCTCCTTAGACTTTGCACTAGATTCCCCTATCGGTGGTTCTGCAGGCTTAGATAAAGCCACACTGCCCTTGGCTAGCGGCCTTAGTGTTAGATAACACATAGAATATCATAGGGAGGCTTTCAGTCTCAATAGAGACCGCAACTTTACACTTTCCTAGTAGTGGTGAGTAGGAATATCCTCAAAATGGGTTGAGTTTAGCATTGATAGGCTACAACTAGGGCTAACAAATGAGGGTCCAATGATCGTATGTAAGGATATTACACTCAGATCCCCTATAAATGAGTGCACAAAGACTTGTGTCTTCATATATGTAGAGGTAGGCAGGTGCCACTGCTTTCTCACCCTTGTCCTCTATCACAGTGATGGTGGCTACTCTTATCTATTTTGTGACTACTCTTATCTATTTGATCACTTGACCTTTTATATCATACTCTATTATATCGGCCTCTTTTTCACTTTTCTCATTTGTAGAATAGAAGTCTCCATACTCATAATCAGAATTTTCATTTTTCAATTGCTAATCATCCCCTAGGCTACTAGCCTCAACCCTCTTCTCATCCCTGATCAGTGCCCAATTGTACATCAAATTCAAGTTGTGCACTTAGGTCCATTGCCACTTCATCTCATCTTTGGGACCTTGAGGAGTTTGAGATTGGAAGGTTGGTTACGTGCCATCCCTTTTGTCAAGTATTCAAGGGTCCCCTAGCATTCAAGTTTATTAGAAGGAATATGGAAAGGGACAGGAGTTTGCCAGGGCTCCTGGCCATCATGCAAAGTGGCACTGAAGGTGGGGTCCTACCCTTTGGTAGATGGGATATGGTGGCTTTACGACACTCAGATGTTGTCCTTGTAGAGCAACCTGCTTATAATCCTCTTCTTTTTTTGCAAATGGCAAATCGATGGTGGCTAGTACATGCATCCAATCTTGCTCGTCTTCAAGACATGGAATATACCTCGTTAATGGGCCATACAAATTCCTAGCCTATGAGTCTCCCTTAAAGAGAGAGGAGATGACATCCAAGGACCAATGTGATATTCTAGGTGTCCATCTCGACTCTTACTTCCTCCGACAAGTTACATAGGAATACAAGGCCATTGCTGAATGTAGAGATCAAATGAGTGAAGTTGTAGATGTAGATGAGAGAGAGAGACAATGACATAGTAGTTTTGTGTTACTCAAGAGTACCCAATAAAGTTTTTAGATAGGTATATAAGTCATGTACGAGCTATCCTATGCACTGAGTTTCACATATGGAGGCAATGAAACTCCAATTGCTTTCCCCCCTCCATATTGAAATGCTGTAAAAACTTGGATACATACTCATGCTGCTGAGACATAAAGAGTAATCCCTTCCACCTATCTATGAGTATCCACATCCCAAGAATGTGATTTGCATCACCAAGATCCTTCATGTTAAAGCTGCCATGTAGATTCTACTTTAGTGAATCCAAAGCATGTGTATCCCTTCCAGCAATTACCATGTCATCTATATACAGAACCAAGATAATCAAGCTACCATATGCTGCCTTCTTGGTGTATAAGCAGTGATAAACTTGACTCCTCTGATAGCCTTGAGACTGCATGAAAGTATCAAACTTATGATACCATTCCCACAGTGCCTGTTTCAGCCCATACAAACTCCATTTTAATTTACAGACCATTGTCTCTTTGCCTTTAGCAACAAAACCCTTAGCTTGCTACATATATATGCCCTCATGCAGATCACCATGTAAGAATGCATTCTTTACATCCATCTATATGAGCTCTATATCTTTAGATCTACAACCAGGCCCAAAATGGTTCTTAGAATAGTCATCTTGACTACGAGAGAGAAGATCTATCAAAGTCACTTCCATGTTCTTGCTTGTACCCCTTTGCAACCAACCGTGCTTTATACTTTGGCAAAGAACAAGAAGAAACCTTCATCTTGTTATCCCACTTTCACGAAAGAGTTTTCTTCCCTTTAGGTAGCTACACCAAGTCCCAAGTACCATTCTTATCAAGTGATTCCATTTTTGATAGCATCGGCTTGAACCACTTCTTGCTGTCTGGTCTAGTCATTGCTTCCTTGAAGCATGATGGCTCACCACAATAAGTAACCATGACATAATCTGTAGCATACATCACACTAGGAATAAACATTTAAGTGGCCTTGATGGTTGGGTTGACCTACGGAGTGAAGGCTCAGCATTTGAAGGTTGTGGAACTTGCAAACTTGCATTTTCAGCTTGTTGTCCCCTGAAATTTCAGCATGTTGTCCATTCCCTGCTAGCTATCCAAACTGCATATTTTCTTACTGCAACTATGGATCATCTTAGGAAATACCTTGTTGGTCATTTCCAGCACCATTCCCTACATTTTTAGGGTCATTTATAGTAGGTATATGCTACTGTGCATTGGGCACAAATGGCTATCTAAAAGGTTCATCCTCCCTAAAAACAACCTTTTTGACTTCCTCAATCTTCTCAGGCTGCTTATACATGTGATCTTTATGGAAGATGACATCATTTTTGCATACTATCTTTCTTTTCTTGGGATCCCAAAGTCTATACCCCATCTCACGCTCATCATCGTATCCTAGGAATATACATTTACAGGACTTTTGTTCCAGTTTGCTGCGTTCTTCTTTCCGTATATGCACAAAAGCCTGGCAAAACCAAACACTCAAAAATGAGCATAAGAAGGTGGTTTTACCAAACCACTCTTCTTGAGGGACTCTCCCTCCCAAAGACCTATTTGGTGACTTGTTAATCGGATGAACGACTATCATAATATCCTTTGCCCAAAAGCCATGGGGTAATGTAGCATCAGATAGCATCGTACAAACCTTATCCTATATGGTCTGATTCATGCACTCTGCAACTCCATTTTGGGGTGGATTATGAGGGGTAGTGAGCACCCTCTTTATCCCTTTGTTGTCACAAAATGCCTGAGAGGCTTTGGACACATACTCCCCACTATTGTCAAAGTGAAGACACTTAAGTGTCTTATCAGTTTAGTTCTCAACCAATGCCAAGAATTTTTGAAACTTGTCAAGCACTTTATTCTTGCTATGAATAGGTTAAACCCATACCTTCCGAGTAGCATCATCAATAAGTGTGATAAAGTATTTCTTTCCTCCTAGAGATAACCTGACAATGTGATAAACATCGGAATGTACTAACTCTAGAGGCAAAGATTTTAATGAAAGAGACCTTTTATGAGACATTTGTGCATGCTTCTCATAAACACAACGATCAGAGTGCTCAAAATAAGCATAATGAAGACAAGGCAAGTAACGAAATTGAGAAATTACTTTCATTCTTGTCTGACTCATGTGTCCCAACTTGCCATGCCATAAGGAAACACTTGGTTGCTCAGTCATGGCAACAACTTGGTTACACACACTAGATACATGAAGTGGTATCACTCTTGCAACCTCTCGCAATAACCCTAGATCCCTTGCAAATCTTCCATTTTCCATCACCAAAGGTGGTATGAAAACCATCATCATCTAGCTGACCAGTACTAATCAAGTACTTCTTGAGTTGAGGTACATGTATGGCATGCTAAAGAGTGAAGATGGATTCATGATGAAACTGCAGGTGCACACTGCCAATACCTGCAATGTCACATGAATAGTTATCCCCAAGATGGAAAACTCCGTGTTTGCCCCCAGTGTAGTTGGAAAATCACTCGCAATGAGGGGTGACATGAAAAGAGGCACCTAAATCTAAAATCCAAGTGTGCGTGCCATCATTCGTATCTGCAATCAGGGCATGTGCACTAAAATAACAAGAGACCAAGAGGATATCATTCCCAGTGTCGCTCTCATGGTGGTTGACTTCATTCACCTCTTCGATCTTTGCATTGCTTTTCTTAGTAGGCTAACTCTCTTTCTTCTCTTCTTTGCTGTCATCTATTTTCTTGCCCTTGCCTTTCTCTTTCTTCCATCTATAGCAGTCATGTTTGAAGTGACCCTTCTTGCCACATTGATGGCATTTAACATCCTTACCATGAGATTTACTGCATCCCCTTAGGTAAGTTACTCATGAATATATGTGTGCATCATGTGGGTTCAAAATAAGGTATTTTTAAAATACAAATTTTGTACATTTTTTACATACAAAAGGGTGTAATATAAAGGGGTTATTTACGATTTTTTAGAAATAGATTATGTTTTATTCAAGAAAAATTCAAAGATAAGGATATTTAGGCCTTAAACGCACGTGATGTAGAGGATATACATATAGTAACTTCCCCGAGTGCATCCCATGCCGTCAGATTTCTCTTTTTGCTACAATTTGCCTCTGGTATGCAAAGCACTAGAAGACTTGTAGATGCATAGTTCTGCCAATTCATTTCTTCCATGTGTAGACCAGTCTCTACATATCCGAATACAATAGCATAACATTAGAATTGCTCATAGCAGTCCTAAAAAATTATCCTACCTCTCTAACAAAGTGCATAGCAAGAACATAGCTTTGAACTCCTCATCAATGTCGAGATTCAAGGAGACAAGCTAGCTAAAAATAGAATTAAACTCACTAAGGTGAGCAGACATGGCAGTGCCTTCTTTCATGCACAAATCCATGAGTTTCTTCAGCCAATAAACTTTGCTTGTAGTACTTTTTTGGGCATACAATTCCTCTAGTGGCTTCCAAATGGCATAAGTAGTATCAAGCCCTTCTATGTTGAAAAACAAAGCATCGAAGAGACTGACATCTTGATGGTCAAGGGAGCAAGCTCATTTAGCTCATCCCAATCATCTTGATCTATATTTTCTAGTTTTATCTCCTTCTCTTTGATCGGATTTACCTGCTTCTTCTCTACAACAAGATGTTATAGTATTGCTTTTTCCAAACTGCAAAGTTATGTGCTCCTTCAAGCTTCTCAATGTGTAGTAAATTGCTATTGTAACTACCTCCAGCCATAGTTGCAGCCCAAAAGTACACAAATGCAAGCCAAAAAATGTCAAGACAAGTGACCAAGAAGAACTGTAAATTTCAACTAGCAAGAGATTCCAAGATCTTTGATTCAAATCAGTTTACTGACTATATCCCAACATATCAATGGCATATGGACTCAATTACATACATCAATGTATATCCAACAAGCATTTGATAGTTGCATGCATGGCATGTTTGTAGACAAGACTTGCTCTCCACTATTTTAGCTTCAAAATGTCTGCACAAACTGATGCATTTCAGCCCAAAGATGACATATAAAGCATGTCCAATCTTTGCCCTAAGTGTATGTGGGCAATCTAGTACCAAAATAGTGTCTACCGACTCAAGTGGGAAGCACAGAGTCCAAGTAAAACTCTCTCAAATTTGTTCCTATGACCTGCAGCTTTATGATAGTCAAGAGAAAGATTTCAATCCTCCAAAATAAGTATAAGATCTTCCCAAGGTTGTTTTCACATACATGACATCAAAGTCAAGCATCAATACATCATTCTAAACCCCTGAGATCAAGCCTAGAAGCAATGCATGAGACATGTACTATCAAAATAGCATTCCGGCCTGTATGTGTTGAGATATCGAGCTCCACTCGTGATATGCCAGGGTGACCATTGTGCATTTATGTTACCGACTTGTCAGTTGCAGATGCGGTTGGTACACTGCCCATGAATAATAGCTAGATGACAGGTATCCTTATCTACTCTAGTTCGTGGCTCAGTTAGTATGCCACCTTAGTTAGTTGAGTTTGGTTTGATACCCATATATAGGGTTCTTCTATTCCTATGTACTAGAGTTCTTTTTGGTTTACACAACTAAGAAGATGAAAATTGTTTTCAGCCTCCACCCTTATGTGTATTCCCCCATTGTGCAAGCAAGAAAGCTACTCCTTCCTTCTCTCCCACAATCTTGACATGGTATCAGAGCCCTGTTCGTGGTAAGGAGCTCAAGAAAGCAAGCCAAGTTCGCGGTGTTCTAGTAAGAGGACCAGTGTTGCTTTCATTTTTCTGTTTTGGGAGCAAATCTCTGTAAGTAGCATAGCCGGAAAATGCAAGAAAGCATTGTATCAAATTGAGATGCCCTTCGCGGTGTAGCAAGAGGGCAATATATGCTGCGGGAAAGGGCTTCAGCCCTTGGTTGCTCTATTTTTTTTATTTGAGGCCATTTTGGGGCCTGTTTTGGAGGTGGAAGTTTTCTGCACGCACTCAGGAGAGGCCTTGTTTTATGCTGTGCGACCACTATTCTACAGATCGGTGAAAAGCTACCATAGAAATTGCATCATATGCTTGTATCCAGAGACATTGGGAGTTACAGAATCATCCTTGTTTCCTGTTTATGCAAAATCGTCACTAAGAAGTGACTGTGTGGTCAAATACCACTTTCACCAGTTTTGCAGATTTGCCCTTGTGAGGGTGAAGCTGTGTTTTTTGCAGTGACATAATTTTTTGCAGTATTCTGTAATGATATCTGATTCTCTTTCATAGATTGTAACTGAAAAGCTTGACAAGAACAACTTCCAAGCATGGAAGTTTAGAATGACGAATTTCCTTATGGGAAAAGGATATTGGGAATTTGTTGTAGGAAATGAAGAAGAACCAGTTCTTCCTGATGTTCCCAATCAACATCAAATGCAGGCATTTAAAGCATGGCATGAGAGAGCCAGGAAAGTTATGTACTGGCTGTTTATCAGTATTTCAGACTCTATGATTGTGCATATTCAGGATGCAAGTACGCCAAAGGAGGCATGGGATACTTTGTCAAAAATGTATAGCACAAATACGCAAGCTAGGAAAATGCAGCTCAAGCAAGAGTTGCATAATGTGCAAAGAGAAAGTATGAGCATCAATGACTACCACATGAAGGTGAAGAAGATTGCAGATGCACTTGCTTCCATTGGGTCGCCAGTGGAAGATGATGATTTAGTTTCTGTGACCTTGAATGGTCTAGGAAAGGATTATGCACAGTTTCAGACATCCATTTCAGTTCGTGAAAGATTTTCTGATTTTGAGGAGTTGATTGCTCTTCTAATTTCTGAGGAGCAGAGAAATGGTGGTGCATCTTCTTCATGAGGAACTTTAAAAGAAGCTGTCTTCTATTCAAATGCTAGAAGAGGTAGAGGCAGAGGTAGAGGAGGCCGTGGTAGAAATCAGAATATGCAACAGACTCAAGAAAACCAGTCCTATGGAGGAGGACGTGGTAATTCTAGAGGAAGGGGGAGCCAAAGAGTGGATGGCAAAGAGGCCAAAATGCAAACAGTAATATTGAATGCTACTACTATGGTAAAATGGGTCATATGGCTAAAGACTGCTATAAAAAGCAGAATGACATTATGAATGGAAAATTGCAACAAGGGAATTATGCATCTTCTAGTAGACAGGGTGATACAGAAATGAGCATTTGTTTATGGTGCAGCACATGAACAATTCTGTGACAAGTGCAGAAGAAAGCAACGATGTATGGTATGTTGACTCAGGTGCATCAAACCACATGACAAGTCATGCACAATGGATGGAGGATGCAAGAAAAATGAAAAAACCAGGATTTGTGGAGACTCGTGATGATACTGCACATCCTATTGTGCAGATTGGAAAAATTCATTTGTCTATGCGGGATGGGAAAAAGAAATACCTGTCCGATGTATTTCATGTCCCGAATATCACCAAGAATCTGTTGGTCAAATGGTTGAACAGGGCTTGTAGGTCAGATTTAATCCTCATGGATGCTTTGTTGAGGATATGAAAAATAAAGATCGCTTGATAGCAAAAGGAAAGAAGAAGGGTAGAATGTTTACGTTGGATGTAGACATGCCTGAATTGAGTGCAGCAATGTTTGCACATGGGACCGGTGTAGTTGCAGATATTGATATCTGGCATAAACGCATTGGTCATGTTAATGTACAGCGACTTAAATCAATGCAGGCCCAAAATATTGTTGTAGGATTGACTAAATTCAAGATTGCAAAAATGCATAAGGTATGTGAAGCCTATCAATTTGGAAAACAGGCAAGGAAACCATTTCCTAGACATGTTCAAGAGAGTAAGAAGCCATTGGAATTAATCCACTTTGATGTGTGGACTACTAAAGCTGCATCTCTTGGAGGTTGTCATTATTTTGTCACTTTTATTGATGACTATAGCAGAAAAGTTTGGGTGTATTTTATGAAAAAGAAAAGTGAAGTTTTTGGGCATTTCAAAACTCTTAAAGCTATGGTTGAAAAAGAAACAGGCCTGCAAATAAAATGCCTAAGGTCAGATGGAGGGGGAGAGTACCTCTCAAATGAGTTTGCAAGGTTCCTGCAGGAGCATGGCATAAAGAAGCAATATTCATGCAGTCATACCCCACAACAAAATGGAATTGCAGAAAGGAAAAACAGGCATATTGGAGAGGTATCTCGTGCCATGCTCAATGAAAAAGACATGCCAGATTTTTATTGGGCTGAGACAGTTGCTATAGCAGTCTACATAATGAATAGGACTCCCACTGTAGCTATACATGGGATGACTCCAGAGGAGAGGTATACTGGTAGGAAACCAGATATTTTTCATTTGAAGATTTTTTGCTGCATTGCCTATGTTCATGTGCCAGATGAGTTGAGATCCAAGTTGGATCCAAAAGCTGATAAGTGCATCTTTATTGATTACTCTTTGCAGCAGAAAGGGTATAGATGCTATAACCCTTCTACTCGGAAGTTTACAGTGAGCAGAGATGTTGTTTTTGATGAGATGAGTAGCTGGTATAAACCAATAAATGTGATTGATAATGAAGATGCACAAAATGGTAATGCTGCACAGAATTCACAGCAGCAGTCACAAGATATTAGTGGACCTAGAGCGTCCTGTAGCAGTGGTTCACATTCTTCGCCATGGATAGGAAGATTGAGATCAGGAGAATTTTCTCAAAGCAATGTAGATAGTGGTATGTAGGTATCACGAAAAGGAAAAGAGAAGGTAGATTAGCCCATGTTTGATGTGAATGCAGGTCACTCTTATGTGGATGGTGAATCCAGTGGCTCAGAACAAAGCATTGATGATGAGTTGGGTATCCCTTCTATTGTTACACCTGGAGTAAGGAAGACCAGGGATGTTTTGAGAGCACCTGGAAGTGAGCCTACTTTGGGTAGGTCTACCAGAGCTGGGTATCCTGTGGATAGATTGAAATATGATGGATTTACAGCCATTCACTATGCATATATGGTCAAAGTGATACAGGAACCAGAACCCACTTCTTTTGAGCAAGCCATGGAAAAAGAAAAATGGGAGAAAGCCATGGATGAAGAAATGGATGCCTTGGAAGTAAATGCTACATGGGAATTGGTACCTTTGCCTAAAGATAAGCATGCAATTGGTTGTAAGTGGGTTTATAAGGTGAAACACAATGCATATGGTTCTGTGAATAGATACAAGGCAAGATTAGTAGTCAAGGGGTATGCACAAATATATGGCATCGATTATGAAGAAACATTCAGTCCGGTTGCAAGGATGGCAATCGTAAGAGCAGTCATTGCTATGGCTGCATCAAAGGGATGGTCTTTACATCAGATGAATGTAAACAATGCCTTCTTGCATGGTGATTTGCAAGAAGAGGTCTATATGGAGCAGCCACCAGGTTATGTGCATGCTATTCATCCTGAGTTTGTTTGCAGGTTGAAGAAAGCCTTGTATGGCTTGAAGCAAGCACCTAGAGCATGGTCTGACAAGATAGGATAGTATCTTGTCACTATTGGCTTTCAGATTTCCAAGGCAGATTTCTCACTTTATGTGAGAAAAAAAGAGAAAGGTATTATGCTACTTGTCATTTATGTCGATGATTTGATTATGACAGGTGACAATGATGAAGATATCCTTCATGTGAAAATGCTATTGAAGCAGAAATTTGAGATGAAGGATTTGGGAGAGCTACGTTATTTCTTGGGCATTGAGGTGATTAGATCACCAAGTGGGATACAGCTCTTGCAGAGGCAGTATGGATTGGACATGCTGTCCAAATATGGGATGACAGGCTGTAAGCCTATTTCAGTTCCTTTGGAGTAGAATGTGAAGCTGAGCACAGATGCAGGTGAGCTTCTGGAAGACCCTACTGTGTATAGACGCATAGTAGGAAGTTTGAGTTATATGACTATTACCTGGCCAGATTTGAGCTATGCTGTTGGATTGGTAAGTCAGTTTATGCAGGCTCCAAGGAAACTGCATTTGGATGCGGCTAGACGCATACTCAGGTATGTGAAGTCCACATTGCAGTATGGACTATTTTATGAGACTGGGGTTCAGATACAGTTGCATGGATACACTGATGCTGATTGGTCTGGTAGTATTTCTGATAGACGATCTACCAGTGGATATGTGTTCTCTTTTGGGAGTGTTGCAGTCACTTGGAGCAGCAAGAAAAAACCTACATTTGCCTTGTTGAGAAAAGAGACTGAGTACAGGGGTGCAGCAATGGCTGCATGTGAGGTAGCTTGGTTGCATAAGCTACTTTATGATATGCATCAGCCTACAGATGGGCCAGTTGTCATTTATTGTGACAACATGAGTAGTATACACTTGGAAAATAACCTAGTCTATCATGCTAGAACAAAGCACATTGAGGTGCATTATCACTATGTGTGGGAGAGGGTTTTACTAGGTCTTATTGATCTAGTTTATGTCATCATAGAGGATCAGGTAGCTGACATATTGATGAAGGCATAGGGCGCAGAGAAGCTGCGCAAGTTCAGAGACCTGCTTGGTGTGTAGGAATTGGGATTGAGATCAAGGGGGAGTGTTGATATATCGAGCTCCACTCGTGATATGCGAGGGTGACCGTTGTGCATTTATGTTATCGACTTGTCAATTGCAGATGCGGTTGGTACACCACCCATGAATAATAGCTAGATGACAGCTATCCTTATCTACTCTAGTTCGTGGCTCAGTTAGTATTCAACCTTAGTTAGTTGAGTTTGGTTTGAGACCCATATATAGGGTTCTTCTATTTCTATGTACTAGAGTTCTTTTTGGCTTATACAACTAAGAAGAGGAAAATTTTTTTCAGCCTCCACCCTTGTGTGTATTCCCCCATTGTGCAAGCAAGAAAGCTACAAGTGAGACTCCTTCCTTCTCTCCCACAATCTTGACAGTATGTTCCAGCCAACAAATCCCTGTCAAATTTGAGTGAAATCTCAGTCAAAATAAGCCCAAATTCACTTCAATATATAGGCATATCATTCCTTAGTGTCTTGATATCACTTGAGTATGTACACATCAACATGCATGTCCAAGAACCAATGCCATTAAAGGACAGAGAGTTGCTTGTAAATTGTAGGCTATGGGCTATGTATTCCACCCACAAGCAAGTTTGCAAGTTGAGAAAAATGAGTGCCAAGATTAGCTCCAACTTACCTCAAGACAATGCCAAATGATCCCTGAGATATCCAGATCCCCACTGACATCCAGTAGCCATCAAATGAGCATGACCTATATGCACCAGATACACAAAGATATGTGCTTCCCTATTTCAAGCTCATAAACTTAAACCACAATCCCAAATTTGAAGATAGGTGCTCCAAGATGATGTCAGGACGACCAACATGTCAATTTTAGGACTCAATACCAAGCATCCATGAGCTTAAGTGTGCACTCCTTAATTGCCTATGATGAGGGATATGTTGAAAAATGCTAGGAAAGGGCCTGCTTTCTACAGGCGCAAAGAGCATAGACTATTCAAGTAGGGCAACAAAATTATGTGGAGTCAATGGAGCCCAAGGAGGGGCACAGACAGAGCCAAAGAGGGCTTACACAATGCCCACACAAGCCTCTATGAGTTGCATACAATATAAAGGTAGAGAAGATTCAACATACCTAAGCTATGGTTGTCCTGCAACCTATGAGAATTCAAAAAAGGACTTACTGACCATGTTGCCAAGCTCTAGTTCCACAACGCCAAGCTCCAACTCCAAGTCTTGTGCTTTGATACTTTGTTGAATGCACAGATCAAATGAGTAAAGCTATAGATGCAGGTGAGAGAGAGAGAGACAATCACAGAGTAGTTTTGTGGTACTCAAGAGTACCCAATTATGTTTTTAGATAGGCTTATAAGTCATGTACAAGCCAAGCCCTTAGGGTGGGCACAGGCACTGCCCTTTATCTCAATAGCCATTACCTCTGTCTTTGATTACTCGTGCATTCTGCATCTAGGGTTGGCTGCCTAGTAGAATATCATAGTCTACTCCCTTCATAACTATGAAGTTCACTGAGAATTAGACGCCCTTGTTTTCAAAGGCGAGTCCTTCAGCACTTTGAATGGCCTAACTTTTATGCCATTAGCTAGTGTGACACTAAACCTTGTGGCTTTGACCAATGGTTTACCCCATGCATGTAGGACTGCATGGCTAAGTTCACTGACTCCCGCTCCTGTGTCTACAATCCCCTTTCTTGTGACATCTCCTAATTCTACCATTGGTAGGACTCCATGCATCTCTGTGCCCTCCTAGAAAAAATTTACATGCAAGGATTAGGCACTAAACTCAATGTTAGGCTCGATATCTGCATGGTTGTGTCATGGTCATGTAAATTGGCTTGGATACTCTTGGCTTTGTTAAATACCTCTACCTCCACTGCTTTAACTATCACCATAATGAGAAACTTTGCCTAATCAAATCCCCCATTGGTAGAGTCACATGGGCCAATATCAATGTTGTAAGCAGGCTTGCCTTTCATTATGCTCTACACTCTTTTTCCACTACTCTTGGGTAGTCTGCCCACCTGTGTTGGCACCTAGGCTTCATCTTTGTGGTGCTACATGGGGTGCAGATGCTTCTCTAGATTCTATGCCAGTAGGAAAGACAAGCATGCTCACACTAGAGAACTCGTGGATCTCATCTTCTAGGATGGGCTTGGCATCACCTTAGGTACTCTTGGGCCTCTCTCACCCACTCCTTGACCTTGTCACCCACTTCCAATTGGTGCCTCGGATTAGGATATTCCACAACCTTGGCACTCCCCTTCTCCATTGTCTTAGAAGTAGATGTTTTCGCTTCTACATCTGTGACTTGCTTACCCTTCAAAAGTGTAGTGGCACTATCAATTTTGCGTGTGACTTTTGTCTCAGCTCTTTTCCTTCTCCTCCTATGACTCTTGTTCCCTATGGAGACTATGTCAAGGTTGCTAGGTCTAGGTAATGAGATACCAATGTGCCTCATCTACACCTTGGTCATGACATTCAATGAGATGGGAGTGGCCTTGCCATCAAGTATCTTGACTCTAAATAGCCCCAATGGTATAGATAGCATGATAGGTAAACTAGTGGATGATATCTGCTTATGGCATTCAATATACAAATGAGTGATTCCACACTCACAACATCTCAAGTTGGCCTTTTCTCAATTAGCTTGCTCTTGTTTAGGGAAACAAGATGAGATGTTCCCTGGGTGGTCACAAGTCAACATGCAATTGGCTCTTGGTTTTGACCTCCTAGGCCTCTACCCCTTCCCAGACCTAATGCCATCACTGGTAGTACTAGTCTAAAATCCATCATCATAGGAGACATAAGGGTTTACATATGCCTCTTCCTCATTTTTCTCCTCAACATAATGGACTAGAGCATCACTCAATGGGTGGGTCACAAAGGGTCCAGGTGGTCTAGGTATGCTCATAGGGTTAATGTCCATTTTGAGGACAACTAGCTTGGCATCATTAGGCAATGGAAGATCTAATGGAGCTCCCCTTTCGAATTGTGGTGGCCTATTTTCCAAGTAGTATGGTTGGTTGTAAGGTTGTGGATATGGTAATCTCCTCAATAAATGGAAATGCATAACATCGTGACCAAACCTACCACAATTGGTACAAGGTTTGGATCAAGGATCCATGCACTTCGCCCCAAGAGGTGGTTCCCTCCACAATGTATGCATTGCACATCTTGGAGCTTGGCTAGCTCTAGATTTACACCCATCAATTCCTAGCTCAAGTCAACACTATTTCCTTTCTCTTGGGTGCTCTAGCTTGATCTCTTGCTAGCAGTTATGGCTCTCTCTAAGGTTCTAGAGGTTGCACTATCACAACTTGTGGTCCTTGAGTTTCTCTCTTTGAGTAGATCATCCATTCATATGGCTTCATCGAAGACCCTAGCTAGCACATCCCTTTGTAGGTTCTAATTGCCCATCAAGGCCCTATAAAGCTCTTCACACCTAATTCCACTTATGAATATAGTAGAGACTGCTCATTTGCTAGGTCACTCTACGAAGATTCTCTTGAAGAGACTTTGCATGTGGGTGACATAATCTTGAATATCCTCTTTGTCCTTTTGAATGACATTTATTGTCAAACAATAAGGTTATCCAAGTACCCTATCTCAGAGAATCTCTTGATGAAGAGACTCTTGAGAATGTTGAAATCATTCCATTCGTAGACTAGTGTACCACATCTATCCTTTATCCTCGAGGCAAAGACCAAAAGTGTGTGTGTGTGTTAAGCATGGTCTGCTAGGCCATTCGCCTCGCATACCTACTCAAATTGCTCTACAAAACTTTATGGGTTGTTATCGGGATGATATTTGTCAAGTTTCTTGGCAACTATAGGTATCTTCATTTGGCTTTTTGAATTCGGAGTAATACCTAGTCTTGTTAGCAATGAAGTTGCTAGGGTTGCTCCACTCTTCTCTGTAGTCGTATTATCTATGAGTCACTTTGTGAGAAGCTCGCTCAATGTGAGGTTAGCTTCAATTTCTCTTTCCCTCTCAGTGTTGGGTTGTGTCTTGTTTCTATTAGCAAGTGCTAAAACTCATTGGATCTCTCGCATTTCTATCTCCTACCTTAGCCCCTGAGCTTGCTGCTCCTGATTATAGGTGGCTATGCCTTGCAACACTTTCTTTGCCAGTCATTGCTCTTCCTCAAGGTTTGTTATGATGTCCTCAATTGGTGTACCATGGTGCTCCTTTTTTTTTGCAAACCATACCGATTTATTATTTGTTGGATGTGGACTAGGAAGTCTGCCAAGTCAAGCTTAGCATTTGAAATTGATGCTAGATTCTGACATTTGAGGAGCCTCTTGGGCTACTAGAGTGTCAGTCAAGCTGATCAAATTGGGTAAGTTTGAGTCCCCTAATTGTGTCAGCTCCTTTTGCTCTCCAAAATACTTTCTCTAAGGCTTAGTATCCTCAAATTTTGTGCATTCTTGATCTAAGGATCTTCTCTTATTAGTGGGTTCATTCAAATTTACTTATCTTGCATGTGAGTTCCTTGTTAATTCAAAAAATTCTCAAATTTAAGTGTACTTAGGTACTCATGGGGTGCTTCCTTTTATGAACCCATGCAAAATCAGGCTTTTAGCTTTCTAGGTGTAATTCAAGTGATTATTTATGCAGTTTCTAATTGTGTGACTGTGATGAAAACAATGTGGTGTAGCACATACTTTTCTAGTCTACTCTTGCAAGTGTGGTTGTCACTCTAACAAGTTCATTTGGGTCCTTTAAGACATTTTGGATGGGTAGTCTGAGAGGTTGTGTTTGTAGTCCCTTCCTAGGTAGCTAAGTCACAATTTTGGGAGTCTCGAGGCTCTATGAGCCTTTTGATGTGTTTGGAGGCCTATGAGGGTGTTCCTCAGCTCTTGTCTAGTCTAGGGTATACTAGTTTTTTCAACTCTCAAGTTCTATTTTTAGTGTCTCAGTATCAATCATCTGATTCCCAGAATTGGACTCTCTGATTCTAGATTTGTCCGAGTGGTCGAGTTGGATGGTCCAAGTCCAAAGACTTGAGTTAGACTATCCAAGTCTGAGTGCCCGATTTTGGGTGGTTTGAGACTAAGGGTTTGAGCTAGCTATTTGAGTCAAATGGTCTGATTAGCAGGTATGAGTAGGACAGTCTGAGGTGGTTCGAGTTTGGTGACTCAAATGAGGGAGGTGTGTCCAAGTGGACAAGTGATCAAAGTGTGGTAACTCAAACGAGGAAAGGGTGTCCGAATGGATGAAAATCAAATGGTATGATTAGGGCAATCAGACCTTGTGGTACACGTTTGATTACGGTGGCAAGTTACAGAATGACAAAAAAACTTTAAAATCCTATGCACGCCTTGCTACAACCAAGGTGCTGACATGAATCAACAAGCATTAAACAACATCCAAAACATACCTAAAGGGCCAAAACACGCTGCAACAAATATCACCAAGCAAAATCTCCCCTCTTTGCCTATAGCTCTCTTTCTCTCTCTGAGCTCTCTCTCTCACTCTCAAATGAGAAAATGAGCTCTCCCACTTGTTCTTGGCCTATTAAAGCCCTTCTCTACTTAGATCTAATATTTCTCCTTTCTTCCTTTTGATGCAATACACACAAAAAGCTCTTTTTCTCTCCCTTCTTCCTTGTTTGGCCTATTTACAACAATAAAAAAACCTTATTGTCTATAACCTTATTTTTCTTATACTTTCTTTATCCTAATGCATTCAAATCACAACCAAATTCCTACATTAGTCCAACCTACTCATCTAGATCCAAAAAATTAAAAAACTTACTTGCTAAGGAGATTGAATATCTCTTTAAACTCCCTCGCTTCCTACCTATCTATCTAGAGCATCAACTCAGGCAGGGAAAACCCTACTTCAATGCTTGATTTGGAGCGCGCAATCACTAAAGCTTAATCTGTTTGTCCCAGCAATGGAATCAAAATATGGGAGCTTCTTGCTGCTTAACTACTAGCATGTTCAAACCAATCGTCTCCTACTTGTGCTATTCCCAAGGGCTCAATAATATACCTCTTGCGAAGAATCTTCTTCAATTAATTATGCACTCCTCAAGACAACTTAATCAACTACAGGAGATTTTTATTCAACTTAACTTTGCAAAGAGAACTCACTAAATCAAATTCATGATAGATAGCAATTGCTTGCTTTTCTCGCCAGACCATTCTCTCCTTTAATCTTTGAATTGATTTTGCTTCACTATAAATTGTGCTAGAAGGTCCCAATGGTTATGTCATTTATATGTAGTACAAAATATTAAATCCCTATTGCCATTGAGAAAAGCATGCATACTCTACTTTGCATAATTTTTACTTAGTTATTATACTTATGCTTGGGTTCATCTTGACGAATGCATAGTGTATGCTAGCCAAGGGATCAAGGGTACACATTGACTTCAAATAGAGAGATTTCAAGGAGTTCTTGAGTTTGTTCTAGGCTATTGTTTTCTCTATTTTAGATTAGCAATATTAAATGGTCTAAACATAATGAAAAACCCCCAATACTAAAAGGCTCACAATGACATCTATTCTCTTACTTCATTGCACCATTAGAAATTCCAACATCTAGACTCGAACTCCAACTTTCCCTAAAGGTATAAGTGCTTGCAATAACGATTCTACCTCCTCTACTCTTGTAAAAGCCGTATCAATGTCAGCAAGAGCAACACTGCTCAACTGCACTTGAATGTTAAAGTCTAACCCATTCAAAAAGTATTGCAACTGAGTAGCAACAAAAACTGGAATAGGAATATAGGTTTGCAACCTATGTAATATTTCCTTCAATTTCTTGGCATACCCACATGCATTTTTGTGAGGTTTTTGATAAATTACATTAAGGACACGTAGCCAATACTGACGTCCCCTTTCAAAAGAAAACTCTATTTGAAAGGTTGCAAATAAGTCAATCGTAGTTATGGTTCCAGCTGCTAGGCTATGATATCATACTCATCCTTTCAAAGTCATATTAAACAACATCATCAAGTGTCCATCTTGAATTCGACATTTAAACATTAACTTTTGGAATTCATTGATATGAAGTTCCGCAACTTTCTCTGCTAACCCATTAAAAATGGATAGAGGAAACCCTAAGGATAGCAATTTTGACATCCCTGTGTTGGGATTGCAATGGGTTGTGCCATGGTGACAACAACCGCGGATTCGCTAAAGGAATTTGAACAATCAGAACTATTACTCCACTCAAAGTGTATGGGCTGACTAGGAGGGGAAGTACTAGATCTTCCTACTCCTAACAGACTATGCATTGAGCTATGGTTACTAAGATTCTAACCTTGTAGGGATATTGGACCACTCCTTTGTGGAGAATATCTTTGAATGATTTCGGCCCATTGTTTAGCCCGTTTAGCTCTTTCTTGCTTTTGAAGCTTAGTTTGACAGTCTTTTAAATCTATCTCACTGCCTTTTTGCCTATACTAATAAACTACTCCCTATTGACCAAGATTCCAAACCCACCACTTGTTAGTGGCTCCCAAAAAATGCACTACCTATTGAGACCTAAAACGGACCCGATATTGGCTCTAAGGCAATAGTCGCGGGCCTCTACTACTCACCTAAAACCATCCCACATGGCCTCACGCCTAGGAGCATTTAAGAACTTTGCATTTGTAGGATTTTGTAGTCTAACGAATAACTCTTTTCCCACTTCTTTGAGGGAGTCCCTAAACATTTTGGTATTATACACCACATAGCACACACGTAGGGAGCACCCCTCTGTTGTTTATGGTTCTCCACTACGGCTTCGCTACACCTCGAGAATTGGTCCTAAGATGCACTGTGAATATAGAACACATTCGAAATGAAGTCCACTCCTTCATATAAACAATCCAAGAGATGATAGATAAACATCACCAAATAACTCCCAAGGAACTAAATTTCTAGCCCTACGGCTTGGGATACCTCATACTCTCAACATCAGTCTCATCATCACTCATATAAACAAGTGCTATGCATCGAGGATATGATATCATATGGCGTATCAATGCAAGTGTGTATATTGTTGAGATATCGAGCTCCACTCGTGATACGCCAGGGTGACCGTTGAGTACTTATGTCACCGACTTATTAGTTGCAGACGCGGTTGGTACACCGCCGATGAATAATAGCTACATGATAGCTATCCTTATCTACTCTAGTTCGTGGCTCAGTTAGTATGCCACCTTAGTTAGTTGAGTTTGGTTTGAGACCCATACATAGGGTTCTTCTATTTCTTTGTACTAGAGTTCTTTTTGGCTTACACAACTAAGAAGAGGAAAACTGTTTTCAGCCTCCACCCTTGTGTGTCTTCCCCCATTGTGCAAGCAAGAAAGCTTCAAGCGAGACTCCTTCCTTCTCTCCCACAATCTTGACATGGTATCAGAGCCTTGTTCGTGGTAAGGAGCTCAAGAAAGCAAGCCAAGCTCGCGGTGGTCTGGTAAGAGGAGCAGTGTTGCTTTCATTTTCTGTTTTGGGAGCAGATCTCTGCAGGTAGCACAGCCGGAAATTGCAGGAGTGCATTGTCTCAGGTTGAGACGCCCTTCGCGGTGAAGCAAGAGGGCAGTATATGCTGCGGGAGAGGGCTTTAGCCCCTGGCGACCTTGTTTTTTTGTTTTGAGGCCATTTCGGGGCCTGTTTTGCAGACGGAAGTTTTCTACACGCACTCAAGAAAAGGCTCAGTTTTATGCTGTGCGACCACTGTTCTACAGGTCGGTGAAAAGTTACTGTAGAAATTGCATCGTATGCTTGTGCGCAGAGACATTGGGAGTTTCAGAATCATCCTTGGTTCCTGTTTATGCAAAATCGTCACTAGGAAGTGACTGTGTGGTCAAATACCACTTTCGCCAGTTTTGCAGATTTGCCCTTGTGAGGGTGAAGCTGTGTTTTTTGCAATGACAGAATTTCTTGCAGTATTCTGTAATGGCGTCTGATTCTCTTTCACAGATTGTCACTGAAAAGCTTGACAAGAACAACTTCCAGGCATGGAAGTTTAGAATGACGAATTTCCTTATGGGAAAAGGATATTGGGAATTTGTTGCAGGAAATGAAGAAGAACCAATTCTTCCTGATGTTCCCAATCAACAACAAATGCAGGCATTTAAAACATGGCATGAGAGAGCCAGGAAAGTTATGTATTGGCTGTCTATCAGTATTTCAGACTCTATGATTGTGCATATTCAGGATGCAAGTACGCCAAAGGAGGCATGGGATACTTTGTCAAAAATGTATAGCACAAATACACAAGCCAGGAAAATGCAGCTCAAGCAAGAGTTGCATAATGTGCAAAGAGAAAGTATGAGCATCAACGACTACCACATGAAGGTGAAGAAGATTGCAGATGCACTTGCTTCCATTGGGTCGCCAGTGGAAGATGATGATTTAGTTTCCGTGACCTTGAATGGTCTAGGAAAGGATTATGCACAGTTTCGGACATCCATTTCAGTTCGTGAAAGATTTCCTGATTTTGAGGAGTTGATTGCTCTTCTAATTTCTGAGGAACAGAGAAATGGTGGTGCATCTTCTTCAGGAGGAACTTCAAAAGAAGCTGTCTTCTACTCAAATGCTGGAAGAGGTAGAGGCAGAGGTAGAGGAGGCCGATTTGGAGGCCGTGGCAGAAATCAGAATATGCAGCAAACTCAAGAAAACCAGTTCAATGGAGGAGGACGTGGTAACTCTAGAGGCAGGGGGAGCCAAAGAGGTCGTGGTGGATGGCAAAGAGGCCAAAATGCAAACAGTAATGTTGAATGCTACTACTGTGGTAAAATGGGTCATATGGCTAAAGACTGCTATAAAAAGCAGAATGACATCATGAATGGAAAACTGCAACAAGGGAATTATGCATCTTCTAGTAGATAGGGTGATGACAGAAATGAGCATTTGTTCATGGTGCAGCACATGAACAATTCTATGACAAGTGCAGAAGAAAGCAATGATGTATGGTATGTTGACTCAGGTGCATCAAACCACATGACAGGTCATGCAGAATGGATGGAGGATGCAAGGAAAATGGAAAAACCAGGATTTGTGGAGACTGGTGATGATACTGCACATCCTATTGTGCAGATTGGAAAAATTCCCTTGTCTATGCAGGGTGGGAAAAAGAAATACCTGTCCGATGTATTTCATGTCCCGAATATCACCAAGAATCTGGTTTCAGTTGGTCAAATGGTTGAACAGGGCTTGCAGGTCAGATTTAATCCTCATGGATGCTTTGTTGAGGATATGAAAAATAAAGGTCGCTTGATAGCAAAAGGAAAGAAGAAGGGCAGAATGTTTACATTGGATGCAGACATGTCTGAATTGAGTGCAGCAATGTTTGCACATGGGACCGGTGTAGTTGCAGATATTGATATCTGGCATAAACGCATTGGTCATGTTAATGTACAGCGACTTAAATCAATGCAGGCCCAAAATATTGTTGAAGGATTGCCCAAATTCAAGGTTGCAGAAATGCATAAGGTATGTGAAGCCTGTCAGTTTGGAAAACAGGCAAGGAAACCATTTCCTAGACATGTTCAAGAGAGTGAGAAGCCATTGGAATTAATTCACTCTGATGTGTGGACAACTAAAGCTGCATCTCTTGGAGGCTGTCATTATTTTGTCCGTTTTATTGATGACTATAGCAGAAAAGTTTGGGTGTATTTTATGAAAAAGAAAAGTGAAGTTTTTGGGCATTTCAAAACTCTTAAAGCTATGGTTGAAAAAGAAACAGGCTTGCAGATAAAATGCCTAAGGTCAGATGGAGGGGGAGAGTACCTCTCAAATGAGTTTACAAAGTTCTTGCAGGAGCATGGCATAAAGCAGCAATATTCATGCAGTTATACCCCACAACAAAATGGAATTGCAGAAAGGAAAAACAGGCATATTGGAGAGGTATCTCGTGCCATGCTCAATGAAAAAGACTTGCCAGATTTTTATTGGGCTGAAGCAGTTGCTACAGCAATCTACATAATGAACAGGACTCCCACTGCAGCAATACATGGAATGACTCCAGAGGAGAGGTATACTGGTAGGAAACCAGATATTTCTCATTTGAAAATTTTTTGTTGCATTGCCTATGTACATGTGCCAGATGAGCTGAGATCCAAGTTGGATCCAAAAGCTGAGAAGTGCATCTTTATTGGTTACTCTCTGCAGCAAAAAGGGTATAGATGCTATAACCCTTCTACTCGTAAGTTTACAGTGAGCAGAGATGTTGTTTTTGATGAGATGAGTAGCTGGTATAAACCAGTAAATGTGATTGATGATGAAGATGCACAAAATGGTAATGCTACACAGAATTCACAGCAGCAGTCACAAAATATTAGTGGACCTGGAGCGTCCTCTAGCAGTGGTTCACATTCTTCGCCATGGACAGGCAGATTGAGATCAGGAGAATCTTCTCAAAGCAATGCAGATAGTGGTATGCAGGTATCACGAAAAGGAAAAGAGAAGGTTGATCAGCCCATGTTTGATGTGAATGCAGGTCACTCTTATGTGGATGGTGAATCCAGTGGCTCAGAACAGAGCATTGATGATGAGTTGGGTATTCCTTCTATTGTTACACCTGGAGTAAGGAAGACCAGGGATGTTTTGAGAGCACCTGGGAGTGAACCTACTTTGCGCAGGTCTACAAGAGCTAGGTATCCTGTGGATAGGCTGAAATATGATGGATTTACAGCCATTCACTATGCATATATGGTCAAAGTGATACAGGAACCAGAACCCACATCTTTTGAGCAAGCCATGGGAAAATAAAAATGGGAGAAAGCCATGGATGAAGAAATGGATGCCTTGGAAGCAAATGCTACATGGGAGTTAGTACCTTTGCCTAAAGGTAAGAATGCAATTGGCTGTAAGTGGGTTTATAAGGTGAAGCACAATGCTGATGGTTCTGTGAACAGATACAAGGCAAGATTAGTAGTCAAGGGGTATGCACAAACATATGGCATTGACTATGAAGAAACATTCAGTCCGGTTGCAAGGATGGCAACCGTAAGAGCAGTCATTGCTATGGCTGCATCAAAGGGATGGTCTTTACATCAGATGGATGTAAAGAATGCCTTCTTGCATGGTGATTTGCAAGAAGAGGTCTATATGGAGCAGCCACCAGGTTATGTGCATGCTGTTCATCCTGAGTTTGTTTGCAGGTTGAAGAAAGCCTTGTATGGCTTGAAGCAAGCACCTAGAGCATGGTCTGACAAGATAGGACAGTATCTTGTCACTATTGGCTTTCAGATTTCCAAGGCAGATTTCTCACTTTATGTGAGAAAAACAGAGAAAGGTATTATGCGGCTTGTCATTTATGTTGATGATTTGATTATGACAGGTGACAGTGATGAAGATATCCTTCATGTGAAAATGCTATTGAAGCAGAAGTTTGAGATGAAGGATTTGGGAGAGCTGCGTTATTTCTTGGGCATTGAGGTGATTAGATCACCAAGTGGGATACAGCTCTTGCAGAGGCAGTATGGATTGGACATGCTGTCCAAATATGGGATGACAGGCTGTAAGCCTATTTCAGTTCCTTTGGAGCAAAATGTGAAGCTGAGCACAGATGCAGGTGAGCTTCTAGAAGACCCTACTATGTACAGACGCATAGTAGGAAGTTTGATTTATATGACTATTACCAGGCCAGATTTGAGCTATGCTGTTGGATTGGTAAGTCAGTTTATGCAGGCTCCAAGGAAACCACATTTGGATGCGGCTAGACGCATACTTAGGTATGTGAAGTCCACATTGCAGTATGGACTATTTTATGAGACTGGGGTTCAGATACAGTTGCATGGATACACTGATGCTGATTGGGCTGGTAGTATTTCTGATAGGCGATCTACCAGTGGATATGTATTCTCTTTTGGGAGTGCTGCAGTCACTTGGAGCAGCAAGAAACAGCCTACAGTTGCCTTGTCGAGCACAGAGGCTGAGTACAGGGGTGCAGCAATGGCTGCATGTGAGGTAGCTTGGTTGCATAAGCTACTTTATGATATGCATCAGTCTACAGATGGGCCAGTTGTCATTTATTGTGACAACATGAGTAGTATACACTTGGCAAATAACCCAGTCTATCATGCTAGAACAAAGCACATTGAGGTGCATTATCACTATGTGCGAGAGAGGGTTTTACTAGGTCTTATTGATCTAGTTTATGTCAGCACAGAGGATCAGGTAGCTGACATATTCACGAAGGCATTGGGCGCAGAGAAGCTGCGCAAGTTCAGAGACCTGCTTGGTGTGCAGGAATTGGGATTGAGCTCGAGGGGGAGTGTTGAGATATCGAGCTCCACTCGTGATACGCCAGGGTGACCGTTGAGTACTTATGTCACCGACTTGTTAGTTGCAGACGCGGTTGGTACACCGCCGATGAATAATAGCTACATGATAGCTATCCTTATCTACTCTAGTTCGTGGCTCAGTTAGTATGCCACCTTAGTTAGTTGAGTTTGGTTTGAGACCCATACATAGGGTTCTTCTATTTCTTTGTACTAGAGTTCTTTTTGGCTTACACAACTAAGAAGAGGAAAACTGTTTTCAGCCTCCACCCTTGTGTGTCTTCCCCCATTGTGCAAGCAAGAAAGCTTCAAGCGAGACTCCTTCCTTCTCTCCCACAATCTTGACATATATGACCATATTGCTTGAACAAATTTAATTATTAAACATCAATAGTGTGAAAGTGTGAAGACAATTCTTTTCATGAATTTTTTCTACAATAGTGCTTCGTTGCTTAGGGCTAGTATCGAGCTTTCTTGTGCTACTAGTCCCTTTAAGTTTTAAACAACACCAAAACCTATATAATATGCATAATGAGACATCAAAATTTAACATACTTTATCCACTCAACAACCCCCTACTTCCTACCATTTAAAATTTTGCATGCATTAATAGGTGTAAGGTGTGGTTTTTAATGTATTTTTGTTTATTAAAAGCAATAAAAACTCACTCTAACAAATGGATAGGGCTGAATTAAGGATAGACCTCATGCTTTAGCTCTATCATACATTCGCAAATATAAATCTTATTTTTCCTTAATTCTATGATGCAAAAAACCTACTTTTTCTCATTTTTCTTATTTTTTCCTATTCATTTATGGAAAATTACTAATAATTACTGATTTTTTGGTTTAGACTTATTGCTCTTATGAAAAATGATTTTCTTATCATGTTTCATCCCATCAGAACAAGAAATGCATACCAAAACCCCAAAATCACATATTTTTCCTTAAATTGCCTAGTCTCGAGTTTTACATAATTAGCATAAAATTATTATACGCTTGATTTTTTATTGATTCCTTCAACATGATTGATCAATCAGAGTATGGGCAATCAAACACAATCATTGCTAACAATTTCAAACAATAATTGATCATAAAACAATAAAATCTACATTTTTCTCATAAAATTGCTCATCCACCATGGCCATTAACCTTGATTCACGTCTCTTTCCACTCTTGCACCATCACATGATCAAAAACATCCATCTCAGCCCATCCCCTCTCTTTTACATTGATCCATAAAGGAACAAACCAGAAGAGAAGAGAGGAGAGAGAAAGACTAAAGTCATATCTTTCTATAGAATGCATCATTTTCAATCATTTCTGAAGCGATGGAGGGTGAAGAATTGATGCAACTTGCTACCAACAGGATTCCTCTAATGGTGTTGATCAAGAAAAGCATTAAAAAATGGAAACTTGGGGGAACTAGAAGAAACGCTCCCCCCCATGTTTTTAGCAATCATGCCTTTTCATTCATAAAGCTTATTTAAGTTTTACGCTTTTGATTTAAAAAAAACCAATTCACCATTTTGTGTTCATACTTCAACAAATGAACTTAGAGTCGAGATGCATCTGAACGGTTGAATTTGTGATGTTGAAATCTATAAATCTAGTCACCATCATGCACTTTTCGGCTTCCGGATCACATAGGTGCTTCATAACACAAAACCTTGCAAGGACTAAATGGGGGTCACAAATGGACTCCGATTGACAAACCAAGACTTGTGTTGGCTTCTTGGCATCGAACTCCATCTAGGAAAACTCCAGCTCATAGATCTGCACCCATTTCATTTTGCATGAAAATTTGGTCTTTTGCGGCTTCACAGGCTCTTTTCCACTTAAAAAATAGCCTTTAAAATCCGCTCTCACCTATCACTAAAGTCTAGGTCTATACTTTGTATTTTGACAGAGCTTCTAGAGGACCCGCTAAAAATGTGGGTGTGGTCATTAAAGACGCCTAACATAGGGTTGTCATGAAGATGGAAGTCTATTTAGGACCCTCTTTTACTAATAATATGGTAGAATACAAGGCCCTGACTATGGGGTTGAATGTAGACCGATGTGTTGGTATTCACTAATTATTGGTAAAAGGAGATTCATAATTAGTAATAAATGAGCTAACTAGGACCTACAATGTGCGGGATCCCATCTTACAAATGTATCATCATACAACCTTAGATATGTTGCATATTTTTGAGACAATGTCTTGTCAACTAATTCCTCCCTCGATATAGTGGAATCACTTTTCGAATTCCGTGGCTAATTATGCTTTCATTGAAGATGTCTTTTTCAATTGTGGTCCACAAGAGCTATTACAATTATCTTTTAATATTAGCCCTAGACTATTTTGGGGTCTTCTTATTGACACGTCCTATTTTGGCCATCGATGGTTAGTTTGGGTTATGAGTCAGGTAGCAAGTGAGCACCTTCCTACTTTATCATGGATGCATGGGATTGTTTATTGTCATATTCATCGAATACCCCTCACTATTTATGTAGGGGGGTTAGCTAATAACATAATTCACTTAGTGTAGGGCTTGAGGAACCCTTATCCTTGGTCAATCTTGTGCTTTAGTAGAGTTATGTTAGGACCAAGGGTTTGTTTCAGCAGTCCGCTGTTGAATGGTAGTGATGTGGATTATCTCATTAGGCCAAGAGGGTTGTTTCTATTGGGGTTTCATGTTTCATTGCATAAGACCAGGAGGGTCAAATTTTTTGTAGTGAAATGCTATATTCCTTTAAGCAAAGAGGGCCATTTCTATTAGGTTCTAATGTTTTATATAATAAGTCCAAGAGGGCTAGTTTGTTGGTTGTGAAATGTTATATTCCTTTAGGCCAAAAGGGCAATATGTCTATTTGGTGCAGGTACATTTAATGGTTTTTTTGTTTTAGTGATTTCACTAGATAGATTTGATGAAGTGCCTAGAGGGAGCCTTTGTTGCAGAGAGCTTCCTGTGGCCATTCCAGGTGGTGTCATTGCCTTTCTGAGTTTCTCCCTTAAGCTGATCTTGTTATATGTGTATGTAGGGGTTATTTTCTTTTCATTTATCAGGGACCGGCAGTCAAGGCATGAAGTTCTAGGGTTAGGTTTGGTATATTTGAGGGAGGTTTGAGTAGTTGTTTACATCCTGTGACAACATTGTCAGGCATTTAAAGACCTGTTTTAGAAGGCAGTCCTAGTGACCCTGTTCTAGTAGTGTGCTGCTAGGCAACTGTTCTAAGAGTCCCTACTAGTGTGAGGTAGTTAGAGAAGCATGTTGAAATTAAAAAATGAGGAAAATATGAATATACTTGAAAGAATAAAAATACAGAGGTGAATGAAAAGGGCTTCTAACCCCTTAAACTAGAAAAGAATGAAAGGGATATTAAGAGTAGTTGATTATCACCTTGCGAAGACTTAGTAGGTTCTTAGGGAGGAGTCCTTATCTTCCTTGGGGTAACAACTATCTAGAATAAAGAAATAAGGAAGGTTGGAGAAAAAATAAAAGTGAGCGAAATAAAAAACAATTAAATGTTGCCTTGTGAGAGCTTGGTAAGTTCTTGGGTACCAAGTCAAGACCTGAGGGGACAATGCCCTATTCTCCTTGGGGGGTCACTCTACACTCAACTCCATTCTTTTTACATGCTCAAGTATGGAAAATTTGAAAGAAAAATGTGTTAAAAGAAAATATATGATAACCAGGCTATAGGAGTCCTCGCCTAGTAGGAATTCCTAGTCTAGTTGTCCAAGTTAAGTAGGTAGTTCTCAGACCACCACTAGGGTAACCTCTTTGATAGTTTTTTCTGCCAGTCTGTTTTGGAGCAGTTGGTTAGTGACTAGCTCTGGATTTCTATGAGATTATGCTAGGCCTATCCCTTGAGGATTTTCATGCCTTGATTTTGTTAGGGAATAGGTTGAGAGCTGTTCTTGTGTTTTGTTGAGTATATATTTTGTGGTAGCTTGACACTTTTTATGGTTGTTGTTTGTGCAGCTTAGTTCGTGGGGCTCGACGAAGGGCTAAGTCGCCCTATCCCATGGTCACTAATGAGACCAGATTTTAGAGGCCTTTTTTTGAAGTGGAAAATAGCTCAGGAGGCCATAAAGACCACTTTTTAATGTAAATTGAAACGGTTGTGGATTGATGAGAGCTGGAGTTTTCCTAGACGTAGTTCAATGTTAGGAACCCAGCATAAGTCTCGGTTCATTGATCAAAGCCCATTCGACCCCCCATTTAATCCTTGTAAGGTTTCGTGTTATGAAACAATTGTGTGATCCAAAGCTAAAAAGTGCATGATGAAGACTAGCTTTATAGATTTCAATGTCACAAAGCCAGTTGTCGAGTCAAATATTGAATCTGAGTTTGTTTGGGCCTCCATTTGCAAAAAAACCACTTTGCCAAAGTGTGAAACCTCCAAGCATGAGCTACATTTTTGAGTTTTAAATTTAATTAGCTTAATTAGTGTAAGAAATGAAGGGATATAATGTTTCATGAAAGGTGGGAAGGGAGTGCCATTTTTCTTTTGTGCCCCAAATTTGGTAATTTTTAATGATTTTTTTGCAGTTGTGATCAACATAAGGGAATGCTCTAGGTAGTAAGATCTTGAATTTCTTTGCCCTCCATTGCCACAAAAATGAGCAAAAATGATGTATCAAATCAAAAGATCTGGTTTTAGTCTTTCTTTCTCCTCTCTCCTCTCTCCTCTCTCCTCTCTCCTTGTGGTTTGTTCTCATGGATTAGTGTATGAGAGAAGGGGTGGGCTAAGATGGAATATTTTAATCGTGTGATGATGTGGGATTGAAAAGGGATAAAAATGGAGGTTGGAAGGATTGTGAGTGGCTGTTAAAGAGCATTAGCGAGCCTCTAATTTTGAAATATATACATCATAAGGCACGATTTTAAGAGTATGTCATTGATTTCATCATTTTATGATCAATTTTGGTTGAAAATGGTTAGAAATGATTGTATTTCATTATGATGTTCTGATTTATCAACCATGTTGAAGAACAATTTTGTGTTAAACATGCAAAACCCAAGACTATGCAGTTGAAGGGGAATTATGTGATTTTTCAGGTTTTGTCATGCAAATGCTATTCCTATGGGTTAAAACATTATAAGAAAATCATTCTCTGTAAGATCAATCAATCTAAACCAATATTTCAGTAAATATTAGTAATTTTCTATAAGTAAATAGAAAAAAATAGATTTCTTATATCCAAAAAACTAAAAGGGGTATAATGGATAACTTTAAACTGTAGGGAGAAGGGGACTGATGAGTGGTTAGAGTACACTAAATATTATACAAAGCATATAGGCTCATTGTTGTCTAAAATTAAAAGGGTCTAATAGCATGAGAAAGCTCAATACTAGCCCTAAGCAATGAAGCAATTGCGTATTAGAAGAAAAGCATGAAAAGAATTGTTTTTGCACTTTCACTATGTTAATTTGTTGATGAATAAATTTATTTGAGCACGGTAGCTATACACAATCGCATTGCACGCACCATATGGTATCATATATTGGATGCGTAGTACCTATTTGTATGAGTGATGACCTATGTTGAGAGTGTGAGGTACCCTAAGCTGTAGGGTTAGATATTCAATTCTTTGGGGGATATTTGGTGAGGTTTATCTATTATCTCCTAGATCAATCAATCAAAAGAGTGGATTTTTTTTTGAATGTGTTCTATGTGTTCACGGCTTATCTTGGGGCCAATCCATGGGATGTAGGAGAGCCATAGTGGACTAAAAAGTCATATAGATGCAAAGTTCTTAGATGTGAAAGGAAGAGAAGGACCGAATCTTGGACTCGAGAGCTATGGTGGGAGAGCAAGAGCAAGAGCAAGAGAGAGAGAGAGAGAGAGAGAGAGAGAGAGAGAGAGAGAGAGAGAGAGAGAAGAGAAATGGGAACTCCAACAGCCACAATGTGTGACCGGGCCTTCCTTTATTCAAACTATCACTAAAAGAATAAAGAATAAAGTGACGGTGACGGGCGTCTGCCACCTGCAATGTGCAGTGGCGGTGATTGTCAGTGTAGTAATACACGGGCGGCTAGGAAGAGGCGCCTTAACCCCCGACAACCTCCCACTTAAATGTGAATCTACCCTAGTGAGGAGTGAAAAGAAAAAGAAAAAAGAAAGTATAACATGTACACATATAAAATAGGATGAGGAAAGGCGCCATCTCATCCCACGCCCATCAACCTCATGAGGAAGGCAAAGCGCTCTATAGAGAGGCTTTTCGTGAGCAGATCTGCAAGATTATGGTTAATCGAGATCTTGACAAGATCAACAGACTTGTCCTCAATGACCCCACATATGAGGTGATACCTCACCTCAATGTGTTTCGTCTTCACATAGAAGACTAGGATTCTTGGCTAACTGAATAGCACTCATAGAATCTGAATACAATGTAAGGATAGCATCAATACCAAGGTCAGCAACTAAACGACCCAACCAAATGGCTTCCTTGCAAGCCTCAGTGGGCAGCAACATACTAGGCCTCTGTAGTAAAAAGGGCCATGCATTTCTGCACCCTGGACATCCAAGAAACAACACCTCCAGCATAGGTGAATACATAGCTAGAAGTGGACTTCCTAGTGTCTGCATGTCCTACATAATCAGAGTCAGTGTACCCCACGACTCCTGTATCCTGGCTGCCATAGCATATGCACATATTTGCAGTGTCCTTCAAGTACCTCATGATACCCTTCACGGCATCCCAATGCTTCTTGCTAGGTGTAGCCATATAGCATGCCACAACACCCACTGCAAAGGCAATATCTGGACGAGTGGCTATCATGGTATACATAAGACTGCCCACTGCGGATGCATAGGGAATCTTGGCCATCTCGGCCTTCTGCTCTTCTGTCTGCGGACAATCAGCCTGTGATACCTTCACATAAGAAGGCAATGGATAGCCAATAGGCTTTACGTCCTGCATGCGGAAGCGCTCAAGGACTTTATGAATGTACTCCCTCTGTGATAAGTAGAGGATTCCTTGATGCATGTCATGTCTAATGCGCATACCAAGTATGTGAGCAGCCTGTCCCATATCTTTCATCTCAAAGCTCTTCTTGAGCTAAGCCTTAAGAGCATCTAGCTCATCATGAGCTTTCCCTGCTATCAGCATATCATCCACATAGAGGACCAAAATCAATAAAGAACCATCATGGGCTTTCTTCATGTAAAGACACGGATCTATAGCACTCTTGTTGTAGCCTGTGACTGCATAAAGGCATTAAACTTATGATACCACTCCCTAGGTGCCTGTTTCAAGCCATAAAGACTTTTCTTCAATTTGCACACTAGGTGCTCCCTGCCAAGTTCTGCAAAGCCCTTAGGCTGCTCCATATAAATCTCATCATGCAAGTCCCCATCTAGGAAAGCCGTCTTGACATCCATCTGGTATAAATCCAAGTCAAGCTGAGAAACCAAAGCCAAGACTAAGTGCAAGGTGGTCATGTTAACCACAGGAGAAAAGACCTCATCAAAGTCCACACCATGCTCCTGCTTAAAACCCTTTGCTACCAATCTGGCCTTGTATGCCAGCTTGGGGTGTCCAGGGGTACTTTTTAGCTTGTACACCCACTTGCATGGCAAAGCCTTCTTGCTCGTAGGCAAGGAAACCAAATCCCAAGTGTCATTCTTATGTAGGGAGTCTATCTCAGACTGCATATCCCTCTCCCAAGAGTGACTGTCATCCCTACGCATAGCCTCATCATAAGTGAAAGGCTCTCTTGCATCTGTAACCAAGACATAATGCATTGAGGGCTAAAATCTATCTGGTGGACGTCTGTCTCTAGTAGACCATCTCACCACAGGCTCTGTTGCCTGCCCAGCTACCTATTCAATGCCCTGACCATGAGCATCTACTGTAGCTATAGGCTGTCCAACTGGCTGTTTGGGAGCTCTCGGCTCCTCTTGAAATATGACCTTGCAGATCTCTACAACTCTCTCAGGTTGCCTATGCATCTTGTCTTCATGGAAGACTACATCATGACTGCGGATGACTTTCCGCGCTTGCGGATCCTAAAGATGGTAACCCATCTCGCTTGCATCCCCATAACCAAGAAAAATGCATTTGACACTCTTGGGATCCAGCTTACTTCTCTTGTCCCTGGGCACATGGCAAAATGCCTCGCATCCAAAGATAAGGAGATGTGCATAAGAGAGGGGTTTTCCAATCCATACCTCCTCTGCAACCTGGAAATCCAAACCACTAGAAGGTGAACTATTTATGACATGCACAGCTGTACTAACTGCCTCAGTCCAAAAGCTCTGTGGTAGGCTTGCATGACTAAGCATATTGCGTACACGCTTCTGGATGGTTCTATTCATCCACTCAGCCAAACCATTCTGGGGGGGGTGTAGGGGGCGGTCAACTGATGCTTAATACCCCTCTCATCACATAACTGCTTAAAAGCACATGAGACACCCTCATTATCTATCCCTAGGCATTTTAGCCTATACCCAAATTGGTTCTCAACCAATGCAATTCATCTCTAAAACACAGCCACGATATCGGATTTCAGCTTAATGGGGTAAGCCCAAACTTTCCGTGAAAAATCATATATGAACGTAACAAAATACTTTGCACCACCCATAGACTAACAAGGCATGGGCCCATAGACATCCGAATGTGCCAATGCCAAGGACTCACTCATGCGTGGCCTACCAGACTTCTTATGCATAGACCTAGTCTGCCTGCCATAAAGACAATGCTCACATGAATCAAAACATGCATAATCAAGGGGCGGTAAGTACTGCAAACCAGAAAGCATTTTCATTCCCTTCAAAGACATATGGCCCAAACAGGCATGCCAAAGAGATACATGTGGGATAGAACCCACAGACAAAACATGATCAAGGGAAGAAGCTGATACAATAAAGGGGTAGAGACTGCCAGCCTTGGCACCTCTCGCAATCACAAGTCTGCCACGAGTGATCTTCCATGCAGAGTCTCCAAAACATACATGATATCCTGCGTCATCAAGCTGTCCAGCTGACATGAGACTGTGTGTCAAAGCAGGTACATGACATACATCCTACATAACAAAACTGCTGCCAGAAGGAAATTGCAGTCTAACATCACCAATGCCCACAATATCAAGAGAGCTATCATCACCCAAGCACACAGAACCCAAAATAGTATGGTATGAATGAAACCACTCTCGGCAAGGTGTCACATGAAAGGACGCACCTAAGTCCAAGAGCCAATATTGTGCATACATAGAGTGTATATTTGTCATCTGCGAAGCACTAAAAGAGACTGCTAGGATATAATCATCATCATCAACATTCTCGGGCTGCATAACATTGATCTCTTCAATTTTAACACTGGACTTTGCAGGTACTATGCTGCGATTAGAAGACTTATCCTACACTTTGTCTTTCCCCTTATCTTTGCACCTTTCATTGCACAATTCATGGCATTGTGGCCTAATATGGCCCTTTTTTCCACAATGGTGATAAGTAACATCTGCATTCCTACCACGGAATGTGCTACGTGACTTCCCATGAAACTTGGACCAAGATTTCTGAGAATCCTGTCCACGGCCACTACCATTGCCATGCTTTCCATATCCGTCATTCATGCCTCTAACTATCATAGCATGGGACACACGAGAGGCATCCAAATTCTTACGATTAACCTCTTCTTGCAGAAGAGCACTCTCAACATCAGATAATTTCAAGGTAGCAGTAGAGGCACATAATGTAGTGCGGAATACATCCCATGACTCATTAAGAGTACCAAGCAAGAAAAGAGGAGTGACATCCTCTACAAAAGTGATATCTTGCGAAGTCAAGTTCTTGAGTATAGCATGGAACTGGCTCAAGTGAGCAGACATAGTTACATTCTCCTTCATGCGTAGATCCATAAGCTGCTTCAACCAATACATTTGACTCGCTGGACTTTTCTTGTCATAGAGATTCTTGATTTTATCCCACAACTACCATGCACTCTGTTCTTCCTCAAATACATTGTAGTAAACCTATTCTGTGAGAGACAATACAATGGTGGACTTGCATAACTCATCAAGCTCAAGCCATTCCTCATTTGGCATAGTTGCAGGCGGATGCCCGCTTAACCTCAAAGGCTTGATCTGCGATTTCGGCACCAACACCTGCCAAATCTGGCTCTTCCAATAAGAGTAATTCGTACCATCAAGCTTAGTGATGTTGAAAATAGCATGATCAGTGGATGAACTCGCCATAATGCAGGATGGAAGACTGTAGACAGTTCAAAACTGCTTGTTGTTTACTGTAGAAAATGACAAAAAAATCACCAAAATCGAGGAAAAATGGCGAGGAAAGTGAAACCAAAGTTACTTCCCACCAAGTACTAGTGAAAGTACATCATTTCAGAGTGTTTCAGCATGAAAAATCCATGCTAGCCCATACATATATGCTTGCTATAATAAATTTCAGATTTCAGTAAAAGAGAGGTAACAGTGCCAAAATCGGATCCCAAGGCAATCAGATATTGCCAAGACCAAAGTCGGCATCATGCGGGCATAGAGCATATGATGGTCGATAAGCATGAATCCAATACCCAAGTATGTCATACAAACATCTGCCAGTGAGTAGGCACACCCCCAGGCAACGGGGAAAAGTGTTCATGCCACTACCAAAACTTGGCGCAAGTAGGTGTCAGTTCACAAAGATACGGATCCAAAATTGAGACTTAGCTCATAAGGATACAGTGAACCAAGACATATAATGTATCATCCCAAAAGGTAAGAAGTCCCAAAGTCTCAAGTGTTTGTAACTGCTCAATAGCATGTAACGGCTCAATGCATAAAATTACCACCTGCTTAATGTTTGATAAGAATTCAAGAATGCTCCCACTAGCACAAAAGTCATATGTACAAGCTCAAGAGCTCAAGCCAAGGCAAGAAACAGTGCCAATGACATAAGTCCAAGACAATACATCAATAGTATATCCCGAACATGTAGGCGGTAGAGCATCCATAAGAATGTAAGACATCAAATATATCCCAATCCAAACTTTGACAAGCCAAGTAACATCCAAGACTACTCCAAATAATCCAAAATGCATCCAAGGTGGAGCTTCAATGAGCACTCAAGCTCAACGTATGCATAGGGTAATCAATCGTGACATGAGCATCAAGCCGTAGGCAACGGGTATGTATAAATCCAAGAAGCATCACTATCAAAGCATATACCAATGTCAATAAGCGCAAGCTGAAATAAGCTCAAGCTTCCAAAAGCATCTGGATTCAATGACAAGCTCAAAGTCGTCCCTCGATGATCAATACATCATAGCATAACCCAAGACATACATCCGGAACCAATAGGCATATGTCAAAGCATGAAAGATAGCTTCAGCCCAAGAAAATTCAGCATGCATTTACTGTTATAAACTGTGTATTTTCAGCCCCAAAATCAGACCAAAATCATAGCATTACGTGTAGCTTCAATCCCCCAATCAATCAAGATGCAATAGGCATCAAACCGATTATGTAGTCATGCCCAAACAAGCATAGACATACAAATACATGCTGTCTCAGATCTGAAATCTATTGCACAAGATTCTGTCATCAGAATTTGCAAATCTGACATCACCATTGCATTCAGAGTGTGCCAAAACCCCAACTTAGACTCTTACCTTGCTTGAATCGGCTTTTGAAAAACCGAGATATGACAAAAAGAGTGATTTTTTGGGCCAAATTTTGAAACAAGCGCAAAAAAAACGTGAGTTGGTTGGGGGGTCTACTGTCCCACGTGTCAACAATGGGGCCCAAAAGGGGCACAAATGAGGGCCAAATAAGGCCTACACCAAGTCTCAGCAAGCCTTGATAGGGTGGAAGCAAGATCCAGGTGAAGGAAGCTCCAAGAGGTGTGAGCTGTGGTTGCCAACAACTTGTTTATAGCCTGTGAGACCTGAGAACTAAAGTAAACCCTAAATAAAATGATCAAATACCTCTAATGTAATGCCCTGAAGGTGCTCAACAATGTTGGGAAGGTGCTTGGGAAGCCGGGGAGTGACGGTAGCTCGAAGGAGTCGGATATGGTTGTCGGGAAGGAGACACAATGCAAGTAGGGAGTCGATGGGATGCTGAGAATGCTACGAACCAAGCTCAAGAGTCAGAAAGCAAAGCTCTGATATTAGTTGAAAGGGAGAGAAGGATCGAAGCTTGGAAGCGAGAGCTATGGCGGGAGAGCAAGAGCAAGAGAGAGAGAGACAAGAAATGGGAACTCCAATAGTCACAATGTGTAACCGGGCCTTCCTTTATTCAAACTGTCACTAAAAGAATAAAGAATAAAGTGATGATGACGAGCGCCCGCCACCTACAGTGTGCAGTGGCAGTGATTGTCACTGTAGTAATACACGGGCGGCTAGGCAGAGGCGCCTTTACCCCCAATAAGACGCTCCCTGCAAGGCCATGTGAGGTGGTTTGAGGTGAGTAGTAGGGACATGGCTAGTGCCATAGAGTAAGTGTTGGGCCCATTTTAGGTCTCATCAAGTTCCAACTCCACCTTCCTTGGTGCGCTCTATCCTACAACCCCATCAGTGCTTTTGACTCCTACAAGAGACGACATTTTCAATATACAATCCAAGTACCAAACTTGTTGGCTACCTCCCTAGGTACACCTCTTCATTAACCAATACAAGATGACATCATCAAACAAATGAAGCCTATCTTCATCAACCACCCTTGAGTGATGCGAGCTTTCATTCTAAGTGGATGGAGATGTGAGTATGGGATGCTCTATGTATCTATCAAATGAGCATGAGATAGAGGGTGGGGTGAGTGACCAATCCTTGACCTAAAAATTCCATAGAGAGGTGAAATGTGTTAATGGAGTGTTACATGCATGGGATGGGCCTCTCAATGCACAAAAAGCACAATTCTGTTCCTGTGCACCACATTATAAGGCTCAATGGCCTTCCTTTTCACACCATACATTGGCACAAAACAAGATGCACTATTGCACCATCAATTGCACACAAGGCATAAAACTTTTGCACAAGTGCTAGTGAGGATTACATCAATGGGTGTGAGGAACTCAGTTACCCTTCTGTATTTATCAACAAAGCGTGAGATAGAGGGGGACTGAGAGTGGTTGATTTTCTCTTTATTACAACTAAGAAGTGAGGTTTGAGGAATGTTACGATAATTGGAGTCCTGTATGTTCTTGTTTTTCTATGCACACACGGGACGGGCCTCCTCCATCCTCACTACTATACACCTCATTCTGTTTGGTGCATTGCACAATAAGGCTCCTTGGCCTTCCTTCTTGCACCTATGCTAGATGGGTTGGGATGCATTGATGTACCATCAAACTATGCACACTAGTATACTCCCTCTGAACAATCACACTTATCAATTTCTAAACTAGGTGTGAGATATGGGTTTCCATTATTATCCCTTGAGTGAGCGAGTCATGGGGCAAGAAATTGATCTATCATTCCAACATGAGTAGCTATTGAGATGAGTGTTGTATTCTTCACCATCATCGATAACTTAACCAGCTCTTCATCGATAGTGCTACCTCCCTAGGTGCTGCTACATGATCCTTGACATGTTGGACGAGTGTGATGTGGCAAGTCATGGTACGACTATGACACTTCATGTATAGTTCATCTCGACCATCTGCAAATCGGGCCAAGTTTTTCTAACCCTACCCCTTTTTGTTTACAAGAGTCAATCATGTTTTAAGTGTGGGGATGTACAGGTATGGATCATGGTCAAGTGTTAGACCCTTGTTGATTAGTCAACCCAATCTATTAAAGCCTTAAGAGTATGGGGATGCGTCCATGCATGCCTGTTTTGTATACCTTCATGCAAATTCCCCGATTGGATCATTCTAGTATATCATGTCCTGATTTTTCCCTAGACAACCATAGACACTTTGTCTTCAGCAGACAATGTCATAAATGCATTCCTTGTTTGTAACTAGCCAAGATAACATCACTATATTTGTTTCTAGCTTCAAATATAAGCATACAATCCCTTTCTCAGTCCATAAGTCATTTACCAAGAAAATGCCAAAGCATACATCTCATAGGAGTCAATCAAGGTCATGTTGTGCTTCAATATAAACGAATGCATGGTACCAACATTTTATGAAAGTTTTCCAACTTGTCATACATTCTCAAATATGTATATTATAGCACATAAATCTCTATTAAAACTGAGAAGATGAAGCACTTGAATCAGCCCAAAGTCATCTCACAGCATAAGCACAACATCCTCAAGTGTCCAACATTAATCATAGCCATTTGGGCATCAGATGAGCTTGAATCATCAAGACAAGGGACTACCCTATTTTATTCACCTGTATACTATTCTTCACAGTCCAAAACTGAGTATGTGGTGGTCAATCTCAATACCAAGTGTCAACACTTGATGTCAGGGATCATTTTTGCTATACCCAAGAGTGTCACAAGGAAGGATAAGCTGCCATTGAGCTGGAGTAGAAGCTGGAGAGGGATGATACAAGTAGAAGTAGATCTAGAGAACTAGCATGAATTTTCACCTGCTATTCTTGGGACTGGGTAGTATTAGCTAATAGATCAGAAGCCTCAATCAAGGCTCTATACAGGCTTGGATAAGTCTGGACCAAGTCTAAAGCAAGCCTCCATTGCAGACCAAGAGAAAACAGGTTGCCAATTTCCATTGCAAACTGAGGTGAAGCTTCGCTATGAACTGAGTTGAAAGCTCATTATCCTTATCTTAACACAAGCTCAAAGAAGCCCTACAAGGCATCCACAAAACCTGCTCTAATAACATGTTAAAAGCGAGAAAGACAGAGACAGAGAATTGGAGCAACTGTGAGGAGCCGTATGCTTACACACATTTCTTTATGTTCAATTACCCATATATATCAAATGATTACAACACACTAAGGTCTATAAGACCATTCACACCAAGTATTGAATAAGTCTAAAGTCACCAGCTTATTTAATGTCCCACACTTGCTGATATAGCTGGACACAACTAAGACTATGTCGGCGGTCATACACCATACGAGCTTAAAGTCTCAACAAGGGGTCATTGATTGCCATGATCCCAAGTCTAGTGATGCACAAGCACTATATCATGGTTTAGAGAAAGATACTTGCAAGTCATACACTATTGGACTTTCCCACAATCATTTTGTGATTTTTGTCAAACCTCAAATGATTCCTAGGTGGCAAGTCCAATGATACATTACAATAAGGGGGTTTGGGTGAAGGGGGGAAGGAGAGAAGCCACTCATGTCAGTGTCCCCATAAGTTTTGTGTAGAGTGAGCACCCAATGTTTACTATGAGAATGATGTTCCAAAGAATATTTTTCAAGAGATTGGTAGCAGCGGATAGAAAATCAAGTGGAGTCTCCTAGCTATGAAGCACTTCGTGTTTGTGAATATCTTTAGAGCAAAACAAAGATTGATATGCACTCCATTTTAGCTTCTTGACACCCAAGGTAGAGACTCCATTTAGCTTCTCCCTCTTGACACCTAAGGTGCAAGTTTCATTCCATTCTATCTGCTAAAGTTGAAGATATAGAACAACACCACTAGCTTGATCGGATTAACTTCTACTTCAAAGCTTAGCTATCTCACACAAACTAGCCGAAACATTTTTCCATTGAATAAGCTCAACCTAAAGGTCATCAAATGACCTCTTTCCGTACTAATACTGTCATAATGTCTCTTGCCTTGCTCATACTATCATAACGTTTGCTGAAGTGATGGAGAAGAAAAATTTATCATAAGATTTGTTGAAGCAAACTTAGAAGAAGCTGACTGGTCATAAAGCTTTGAAAGGTTAATGAATCTTTCTTGAATGATTTGTAAGCTTGAAGTCAAGCTCTACTAGCTATTTATGCTAGTCCATTTAATGTCAAAAGTGTTGAGAATCTGCCAATCACACCCTATGTATGCCCCTTTGTATGGAACAACTAGGCTAGGAAGATGCAGTTCATTCTAGGAAGAGAGACAGATCCTATAGGCACAGTGATGAAATGTGCTACCAAGCATTCCTATATAATGATGTACTTGACTATCACTTTCATATGATGATAATGCAATAGTACTTGTCTCTTTCTGTCAAGTCTCTGTGTCATTGTCAGTCCTACACAAGATTGTGTTTATGAGTTCGAGTCTCAATCTTGAAACATAATTCACTTGTGTAACAGTTGTCTTCTTTGTCAATGTCAACATGAGTAGTATCTTCATCTTCCATCCTCCATAGCTTCCGTCTTTGCCATGCTCTATATCCCGCATTTCTCACAAAAAGGGTGAGGAATGGAAAGCTTCTAAGGTGGATAAGAAGGCTCTTATGACTTCTATTCATGTTCATGTGCAAGATCTCATGAGGTAGGAGTGATTTTCTCCATGGAACCTTATTGGAAGCTTAAGAAAGAAGAGAAAAGAGACTATTGTTCAAAAAGTAATATGCATTTTACCTATCTCTAATCCTTGTAACCCCATTTTTGACTAGATATCTCCAAAAATTGTGTGAAAATAGATGGCAAGTTATTAGTTTTGCCATTCCCTATAACGTGCCCATTTGTCCGATTGCGGGACACGTCTTACCAGCCCATCGGGAGGAGGGTCTAGAAGGCTCCGCCTCGCACTTGCAAGGAATGACATAGGGTTTGCAATCTAGGTCTTCCCGAGTCTACCTCGAGTGGAAGAGTCCAGCCGTTCCCACTTGGGATCGACCTGAGGTCAGGGTTCCTTTCCTACTGGCTATTCTCTAGGTCCTCATTGTCTTATCATCTCATCATTTGAGAAAAGTTCCTAGCTAACCTGGACCACCCTTCCATAGAACGGACCTGAGTCACGTCCACCACACTTTCCTCAGTTTGCTTTAGTTATATTACCTAACACATTACGTTTTGACATGCAAAATCAGGTCCCTTAATTAAACAATTTAATCACAGGTTCCTTCACGTAACTTAGGCACTGACACAAAAACAATGTCAAGAAAGTTCCTTTTTCTCAAGCATCTGTTCTTTATTTATCATAATTCCGGATTACATCCAACATCAAGCCGAAGGCCATCCCAACAATCTACAGGATCGTTGTTCCAAGTTCCGCCAGTAGACTAGTACCCGGGCCTTGAGATCCCATCTCGAGTCACGTCGGCCTGTTGTACGGGATCCGCAGGCAAGGGATTTATAGCCAGGGCCTCTCCTAGCACCCAAGCGTCCTCCCGCTCCAAGCAGTACCCACAGAAAGACCTCTCGCGGCGAGTTAGGTCCATATACCCGGAGGGGCTAACAACCCCCTTGGATAGGGCTAGGTAGACAGTCGGAGGTAACTGTTCCTGCCTCTCCCTCCAGGCTTTCAACTTGAAGCATTAAGTGTTTTCCTTGAATTAGTTGCTTGAGTGAAGAAATCAAATAATGTATCTAAGTACAAGCACGAACATTTCAGAGGTAGTTTGTGCGACCACCTGCTAAGGTGTGACTCCTTTTTCTCGGATACCCAGCACTCGATCTTGGGTCTTTTTGTGACTTGGCGAAATCCCAATAATTTCAACAAGAGCAAATGGTCTTGGTAAGTTGACTCATACTTTCTTGGGGTATCTTAGTCCCTAACTAAAGCACTAGCTGATCAGTCAAGGCAATGGAAATGCCTTATTCACAACTCAACCAAGGGTCTTATAATCTCTAATTCCAGCCAAGCTCAGTTAACACACATGGCAACACATGATTCCTCATTTAAATTTTCAAGATGCGGTTTAGATGCATGCGATCCTTCCAATTCTCTTAGTGCAGCTCTATGCAGGATTTCCCAACCATAATGCACGTTGTGCATTTAGTATAGTTGTCCCCTAAACAGCTTTTATCTCTCTTTATTCTTGTTAATGAGTACTTATCTCTAATGCACCGGATCACATGTGACTTGTGTCTATGGAAGTCTAGGGTTTTATTTTCTAATGATGCAAGTGTATCTTATGAATAGAAATTAACATTTCATGTGTTTCTTTTAACCATGATTGCGAAATGTGAATTCTAAATGACTATTCATGCACTGAACTGGTTAAAAAGCTATCATTTTATGTGAAATAAGGCGATAACCTTATCATTTTGTGTGAGTAAAAGCCATCATTTCTTGATAGGTAAGGCATTAACTTTGTCATTTTACGTGTGTAAAATCTTATGGGAAATCAATCTCTACCGTTTTGCACATGCAACTTAGTTCTTACAATAAACAAAACCTTATGCACGACATTATCCTTCCATGAGACCTAAGTCCTAAATTAACTTTTATTAATGCTTGGAACCTGGGCTTGATTCCTGTGTGCTGCATTGGTTGTTCTGATTGTCCCTCCAGCATTACCGATGGCTTGGGCACCTATGCTTCCCACGACTTTCTTCTTGGGAGCCATTCGCCTCACGGAGATTGGGGCAGTCCGGACCTTAAGGGTTTCGGTTAGACACAATTGGTTGGGAAGACTGCCGAATGTGGCTTGTTGCCAAGAGAGTGGTTTGGGTGACTCATAGTGGTTACCCCTTTTTCTTTCTTCTACCTATCTTCTTGTCCTTCTACCACTTCTTTCTCCTTCTACTCCTTCCTCTTTTCCTTCCTCTACCACTTCTCACCTCTCTTCCTCTACCTCTTCTTCTTCTTCCTCTGCCTCTCTCCTTTCCCTTCTTCTTCTCCTCTCCTCCTTCTCTCCCTTTTTCTTGCTCTTCCTCTACCTCTCTCCTACTCCTTCCCTTCTTCTACTACTCCCCCACTACTTTCCTCTTCCTCTACCTTCTTTTCCTCCCTCGTTCTTCTTCACTCCTTCTCCTTCACTCCTCCTCTTCTCTCTCTCCCTCCTTCTTACTCTTCTACCTCCTTCTTCTTTTCTACCCACTTCTTATTTCCTCTTCTCTCCCTCCTTCTTTTTCTTCCCCTCTTCTACTCCTTATCCTCTCCTCCTTCTACTTCTCTCATCCTTCTACCTCCTTCCTCTACTTCTTACCCTCTCCTCCTTCTCTCCCTTTACTCCTCCCTCACTCCTACTCCTTCACTCCTTCTCCTTCTTTTCCCCCTCTCCCTCCTTCTTGCTCTTCACTTCCCACCCTCTTCATCTTATCCTCTCTCTCTATCTTTTTCCCTTCACGGCCCAAAAAAGGAGGCCATTTACTTTTTTTGAGGGCCCAAGTGGCTGTTTATTTGGAGGGCCCAAGGGAGGGACCCAGGATGCAAGTCGACCAGGGTTGACGTGTTTAGGAGGGCCGTAGCACCGCAAAGAGAAGAGGGGGGGAATGATCGTTGGGGCTCAGAGAGCTGAGCCCCCAACACTAGCTACCTTGGTCATAGGCCCACGGAGGTGGCACACAAGGGGGGAGGGGACAAAAAGGTGGCGTGGGTCCTCCCTGGGTGATGGCGCATTACATCAGGCGGCCGCCGTTGCAACAAATCAGAGGGTGGGAAGTGTGATCAGACGGCAGGTAGGGTGGCTTGGGATGGAGCCAGGTGGCCCTGTGCAGCACTGGTGGACGACATGACGATGATGGGGTAGCCTCCTCCTTTCTCTACCTTGCCTGGGGAGGATAGAAGTCCTCGCCTTATATAGGGGAGGGGAGGGGAGGGGATAGTTGGCATGCCACCCTCCACCTAGAGGGTGCATGCCTCCCCTGCCAAATCCACCACTCCCACTCTCTCTCTTCTCCCCCCACTGCTATCGGCAGCGGGGAGAGAGGGGAGGGGAGAAAAAAAATGAGTTTTAAAAGAAAAATCATTTTCCTTTGATATTTAAGGGGAGGTTTCCTATGGCCCTTACATTCACAACCATATCTATCTCTTCTTGCTTCAAAGATCTCTAGACTTGTCTTCTTCCAACTGTAGGTATCTTCCAAGTCCCTATTAGTCACATTCCATGTCTGGTACCTATAGTACTTGTCTGAATAGGATTTAATGATAAAAATTGAAAGTAGATAAGAAGAAAAAGGAAAGAAAATGGATCAAAGACTAATGCTTTGATACCACTTGTCATGAAGGGACATGAAAAGAGAGATAAATAGGAGAAAGAAGACTACACGAGAGAGACGATGAGAGTGAAAAGGTGAGACAAAGACTAAATGAGGAGAGGGAAATACTCTAAGTGGAGAGAGAAATATATGAAAGGAGAGAGATAGTTGGCAGCCATGAAAGGACATTAAAGAAGCTTGAGAGGTAAAAGGACAGAGTTGTATTATTGCCCAAAAAAAAAGTAGATATACACATGTCCTTTTTACACCTTTTATATACTCTTACCCACTCTTTTATGACTATGCTTCTTCTTAACCAACAAGAATGGAGATGCACAAGATAAAGAACTAAGCTTAATCAATCCCATCTCTAACAAATCTTTTATTTATCTTGTAACTTCTTCATGTTGTCACAACGTGTAGGGTTGGAGGTCACCACAAGGGTTTGGCAAGAAAACTGGACAAGATAGATAGAGATGTGTCTTCAAGAGATAAGTAGATTACATTGAATGTTTAAAGGTTCAAGAGGTACTTCACAGTCAATCACAGGGGTTTTAGAAAGAAGAATGTATGGGGGTTCAAGAGCTTAGACTCCAGACATGGTAGAGATAAGAGAAGGGTTGGAGGTTTCAAGCCAAGTTCTTGAAGATGTTGATAGAGCTTCCAACTGCATGCCCTTAGCAAAGATCATAAGAGTATTATCTCATGAGTTCTAACTCAAATCAATCTTGTTTTCTTAACTGTAAGAGTAATCAAAAAAATCAAGTACAATATGTTGTCATGTATCATAAACAACTCTGCATCCCATCATTCATACATGATGCCATAGCATGAATCAACTTTGCATGATTACATTCAATGTAGACTGTTAGGGACAAAATATTATGAGTCAATTACGAGGCTTGTAGGGCAAAGAGAATTGCTTCAAGAGAGCTTCAAACTGAGTTCCTGATTAAGGATAAGTTACCATAGCCAAGAAATAAGAGAAAAATCTCCTCTTAATTCAACTCAAAGCATCTATGAATGATCTACAAAGATTGCCCTGCCATAGGGGCACATAGTACTTGCATATTTTGATAAGATGTCTTTTTCTCTAGTAAGAAATGAATTAAAATAACAATGTGTAGCTAATTCTCTGAATATTGCTGAAGATATTAGCCCCAAATCAACCCAAATATCTTCTGGAATTTGCCTCTGATGATAACATAAACTTCCCTTAACACGGTGTCGGTGGTGTCAAGAGTCCACCATGGGGGTAGGAGACAGCAGGGTGAAGGTAGATTTAGGGAGAGGAGTAGACAGAAGAGAAGGGGTTCAAAGAAATTGAAGACGTAGAAGAATACTCCCAAAAAGAATTAGAAAATGTAAAAGAATACTAACAGAGATGAAGCATGTCAGTTTATTCCTACATTATGAGAAGATAAAACTCTAATTGACAAAAACATGTATAAAATAATACCTTCCTTTATGCTGCTCAGATCGCCAATCTGATGCTTCCATTGACTCTGGAGGGTAAAATACCAGCACACCTGGCCAGAATTCTACCAGATCACTCCTTCATCTCCCACTTTGGAGTGATGCTCACTACTTGAAAACAGCAATCGCGCGTCGCGCAATTTCTCCAATCTCTCTTTTTACATAAAATCCTCTCAAATAGGCTAAAAGCTACATGCTTTCTTTTACATGTTATCCTAATCTAGAAGTTGTCTATAGTTTTATGGCTTTTTACAAGAGATAATATCTAGACTATTAAAAATTGGCTAAAACTTGTCCAAAAATCTAATATTTTTGAACCATGGACACTAACACTAATGTCTAAAATGGCATTGGCTCTCTAAATCAATAAGAAAGCCACACTTTAGATTTTTTTACATGATGTGTGCATAGCGGCACAACAACGTTCCATTTGGATAATCTATAAGGTGGCGTATTCATTGGTTTTGAGTCAGGCTTCAAATTTATAAAGTGATGAATTGTTCTCTTGGGAGATATTAAGGTTGTAGATACTTAGAACAGGTTTCTATACTCATCTAGAAGATCTTTCAATTTTGAATAAGGCTCTAAACTCCTCTACAAGAGCTTTTAATACCCCCTTAAGCTTATAAACTCTAGGGATGGGATACGTATTCTTTACAATGATATTGTTGAGGTCCTTGTAATCAATACACATATTAAAGGAACTATCCTTATTCTTAACCAATAAGATTGGAGATGCATAAGGTGGAGAACTAAGCTCAATAAATCTCATCTCTAACCAATATTTGATTTGGTTTGCAATTGCTTCATGTTCATATTTGGATAATCTATAAGATGGCTTATTCACTAGTTTTGAGCGAGGCTCCAAATTTACTCAAGTAAGTTACTCAATAATATATGTGTGCATCACGTGAGTTCAAAATAATGTATTTTTAAAATACAATTTTTTACATCATAAGGGCTTAATATAAATGAGTTTTACATATTGAATAGAAAAGGGTTATATTTTATTCAAGAAATTTTTACAAATAAGGATATTTATAAATAGGCCTTGAGCACACATGATATAGAGGATATACATATAGTAACTTCCCCAAGAAAATTTATAAGGTGATCAACTACTCTCTTAGGAGGTAAGATTGTAGACACCTAGAATAGGTCTCTATATTCATCTAAAAGAGGTTTGAATATTGAATTATTTGTTGCTTCCTTAGATTGATTTGTTACCTTTCTATTAAGATACAAAACATTTATTTAAGAGAGGTTTTTAAACTCATTTTTTAGATGCTTAGTTCTAATGAGCTGAAAATCGAATTTGTTATGGGTTTCCTGAAAAATGAATGAACTCTCTCTCATTGACAAATTCCATGTAAATTTGGGAAAAATCTATAGTGATCCTTCCTAATCACATCAGTCAATCGCAACCCAATACCACATCAATAGGGCCCATCTCTAAAGCAATTAAGTCTATCTAGATTTTCATAATTTTCAGTCAAGTGTAAGGGAAATTTAGAATACATCTACATATAGATTTCCTCATCTGCAATGGCTACTTGAACATTTAAGAGATGATGTAGTTTGGTGGAAATTGAATGCAAATGATCCATTTCTTACTTATTCACAAAATTGTGTGTACATCCATTATCCATCAAATTATACATAATCTTTCCATGGATATTCCTTGCATCCTTAGCGTAATTGGGCTCTTAGATCTTGTCCATACATCCATGGATATCAAATAGACTAAATTGGAAGTAGAAAATGGCTCACTCCTCTCTTGTGTACCTAAATAAAAAGGAATGTGGCCACTTGGATCAAAAAGGAAAACCTTTCTCACGGTCATAAAATTGATATTGTCCACAGTCGTAATCAAAATCCTCATTTTTGACATTGTCTACCATAGGTGAAATGTTCTCTTCGCATCATCCGAGTCCTCAATGATAGATATACTATTCACATTTGCCTTCCTGTAGACGCACTTGTTTTCACAACAATGTACTTTTCTCCACATTTGAAACATATATAAGCCTTGCTATTTGTGCTTTATGACAAGATCCATGGAAATAAATATGGTTGAAGTATTTCTTGGTCTATTTTCACCTTATTTGCTCTCCATTTTCGAGTGATTCTTTTTCTTAAAACTCCTTTGTTGTCTTGCTACATTAAAAGATAGATAAGTTGGGATATAGGGCTACTATATGACATATTTTCACCTCCAAAAGTTTCCCAAACTCTCCTTATTTTATGGCAACTTTGGTCTGTCCAAAAGATTACTAAAAATTCACATGTCCTCTTTACTTACAAGAATATCTCTTAGCTAACTCTATCACTTATAAGAGAGTGGAAGGAATTTGAGCCATAACATGTGCTAAAAGACTAGATTCCGACCCATACATGTATTTATGCGACTCTACACTATCACTAACACTCTCCACATACATGGTTAAAACCAAGAATTGATTGATATACTCCCTAAGTTACTATCAAGCTTCTTTGATCAATTTTATGTTATCTTCTAGCTATCTTTTCTATCTGAAAAGGGAAACAAATACTTGGGCCATTTTTTAGCTTTAAAGTCTTTCCATCCATGAACTTGCTCATTTTTCCTCTTCATATATACCCACCATGTGTGTGCTAAGCCTTCCAAGTGGAGTATCAAATTTAATTTTGGGCTCATCTATGGATAAATTTAAAAATAAAACTCAAGCTTTGACATCCAGTCTTTTAGATTAAAGGGGAAAAAAAATCCATTGTATTTGGCATAAAAGTTTTGTAAAAAAGTTGACTCTCCTCTTATCCCTTGGGATTTTTTTGCATAAATACTTGCAATAGTTTCTCATTTCTTTGAGAAGGTTCTCCAACCTTGTAGCTAGTGCTAGGAGTCCCCTTTCCTCCAATTATACCCTGTTGTAAATTTGAGCTTAAAGGCTAAAATAGTTGTCTAGCATTAGATTTATTCATGCTCTACTTATTAGCCAATTGCATTACTATGAATTGAGAAATTTGGGTTATAAGCTTATCCAAAGATTATTTAGGTGATTGGGCCATATGATCGATCACCTCCTTGGTTTGAGAACTAGTATGGGTCGTCTACTCAACCATTTGGTCAATCTTTGATACCAATTCATGATGTCTCACTAAATATCAGGTCTCATGATTACACAAAGTTGCATTAAGAGTGTTATAAGACAAATACTCTCGTGACTCCTTAGGATGATCTTCTAGAGTGTTATTATACATAGAGTCCTTAATTTGCTATTGTACATATTTATTTGCCATGGTTTTATGTCTGTTCCCCACCATTTTCAAGTGTTGTCCAACTAGACCTAATGTCATAGAAATGGTAATAACTTTTGATCCCAATATCCAAATGATGAGATTTCTAATCCAAATTGAAGATAAGAATGTCCTCTTTGAGGAGCTATCAATCTTATCATAAAATAATATCAAAATATTTTGATTTTTTAAATAGCTATGTAGAATAATCCAACACCTTGTAAATGCTTTGTTTAAATTAGAGGAAAAGTAACCTATATGCCTTGTCTAAGGTCTTTAAATCATAAATAAATCCCTATATGACTTGTAGGTAGTACAATCCTATAGAACTAGTACTCTACTTGTAAGAGCTCAATAAGGCCTTGCAATATCTTACAATACTTGTGAAGCACTTGCAAATGACATATATTTTCTTGTTTCATCTGCAACCTATTGCCCATTGCATATCATAACTTGTAAATCCCTTGTAGAGACTTGAGAATGCATTGATAGCTAAGATTATGTGTTCAATACTCCACATGATATACTTGTGTGAGGGATAAAATAGAGAGAAATGGTTTCCTACATGGGTTTTGAACCAATGGATGTGCAAAGTTTCTCCTTGGGTCAGGTTGTATACCCCTTCAAGATCTTTGATAGTAAGGGATGGTCATATCTATTTTTTTCCACTATATCCCATGAGTAAAGGGTTTATTTATTTATTTGAAAATTTTCTTTGTAAATTGACCCTTATTTGCACTATTTGGTTTTCATTCTCTTTTTGAAGGGCGAAAAAAGAGAAAGATAGGGCTCACCATGGATTAAGAAGAAGAGGTTGTAGTGGTTGTTGATGGAGGTTGGATGGGTGTTAGAGAGACTTGGATTGTGTCAAAGAGGGGGCAACAAGGATGCACAATGAGAGAGGGAGAAAATGAAAGGGGAGGAAGAAGTAAGGATTATGGAAGAGATTTTCAAGGAGGATGAAGAAGAGGGTAGAACCACCATGTTTTACTTCATCTTCTTATTCCAGCTACCATGGCAAAGTCAAAACTCTTGAAAGCTCCATTGATCCCTTGGGCAGTTAAAATTGGTGATGTTTCTCCTTTTGCATTGAGATTGTTCTATGCTACTAGTTGGTAGTCAGGAAATATTCTTGGTGGGGAGGAAGGGATGGATTATAAGGGATGAGCGCATGTTCAAAGGGAAAGTTGGAGCTAGTAGAAATATGCAAGGCATCCAATTTTGGGTGTTCCTCATTCTTTGCACATTGCACCATCTCCCCTCTGTTGCTTATAAGAAGAGACATTATCTAATTTCTCTTGCTATTGCCACTTGTAGTAGAAATTATTCTTTCTTGTCTTCCTATGTTTCTTTGTGCTTTACTCTTGCCTTCTTCCTTGAAAATCCTCAAACATAGATAGGTAAGATAGAAATTGAGGCCAAATAGATAAAAGATAATAACTACAATATAAAACACAATAAGCTTATCAGGATCTCGCATCGCTCTCTTCTTCTTGTCTTGTTATATGGTTTTCTTCTTCTTTAACCTTTGTACTATGAGTGTGCATAGGTAGCTCTACACTTTATAGAGATCTTTCAATGTTGCATTAGCATTTTTAGCCACCTAGAATCTCCCTCAAGTTGTGATTGTAAAGATCAGCTTCTTTCCTAGCTACGCATCAAACTAAAGGCAACTCCCCCCTCCCCCAACAAGAAACAAACATAAAACTAAGAAAACATAACACAAAATCTATATGTGAGGAATTATGATTGATCTCACAACGTGAAAGAAACCATAAATCTCTCTCTTACTAATGAATAGACTCCTCATCTTCATCATCTTCATTAGACATATCCATGTCCATTGCACAAAAGGAAAGAGAAATGAGGAAAGAGGGAAATATAACTTTTTGCATAGAAAGAAGAGTGAAATTTTGGCACCATATAAGGAAGAGAATATGTGTCTTGGAAGAAAAGGGAGAGAAAAGACATAAGATCAACTATGTACCCCACCCCACCTTTTTGCCAAAAGGTACAAAACCCTTTAATATGTTCTTTATTTCTTTTAATTTTGATACCTTTGAATTTTTTAAAGGCTTTGATCTTTATGCTTTAATCTTTTCTAGCTCTTTGCAAATGCAAGGGGGTACACTTTTATGCATGCCATTTCTTGATGGATGTGGCCCTCTCACATGAGATCTATTTTTTGGTGATTTTGTAACAATGTGATTATTATTATCCCTATAAAAAATGGAAATGTGGTATATTCATGGATGTTGTTATGCCTCATTTTTGTGCTTCTAAGGGTGTCATCATATGGGATAAGATAAGTCTCTTGAATTTTAGTGGCTTGAATGCAATTCCCAATGAGATAAATGAATGGCTCACTAAGTTGGAGACCTATTTTAATAGACTCTTTCTAATGAGTGATGAGGATAAGGGATATTTGCAATCATCCACTTTTAGAATCTACCACAAACTTGATGGAGGCATCTATCTAAGCCATGTTGTGTATTTTATTTATGGGATGCCTTCAAAGGCACCATATGCCAAAAGGTTTCAACCACTATAGAAGAAGAAAAGCCAACAAGAAAGCTGCATGCATTCTCTAAATGTGGGCTAAGTGTGTCAAAATATAATTGTTAGACTAAAGGCATAAAAATTGGGATATATTCTTTCAGAAGTTGCAACTCACTTTGAAAACATGTCTTCTTGACACTCCTAGCTAACCATGCATCCTTCTCTCCAACCCAAGAATCTAAGAATACAAGACTAGCTTTGAAGTATAGTGAACGCACCTATCTTACCTTATTGTATTTGAGTTGTACTCCAATATCTCAAAGGCTCAAAGATGGTTCCATTTCCAAGCAACATGATTTGATATCATTGCTCCTTTCACATCCACCACCAAGTATGCCAACATTGAGAGAAAATGTAGACTAAAATTATGGATAAGGTTAGTGACCCTCTCTAGGATGGCACCCCATTTGTGTTTTAGGGTTTGTATCCTCTTTTGGACATCCTACCCACTTTGTGGGGCTCTAGGTTGGTTGAGTTCTCAATGCTTGCTTTTTTCTTAGCCCAATTAGAACTAGTATATGCTATTTTAGTTACATTTTCATCACAATCCACACAATAGTTGCAAATGTGACAAATTTAACTATGGGGATAATATAATGTGCATGGATATAGTGAGCCCCACTATCACAAAATAATAAAACTACATAATTATGTATACATGAATTACCACAAGCGCATAAATATAATGTATTGAAGCTTTGAAAAATAGCATTTAGATATGTCAAAGGCATTGATAAGGAGGCTAAGATCCAAAAATACATGTTTCGTCTTGAGTAATCCCTATTACATGACATAGAAACCCCTATTATTTTAAATAATAACCATGAATGCCACCACTCTTCACAAAGCCATCGAAAGGATAAAGCACCTATTTATGGAATAGAACCATAATAGCTTAACTTTCTAGAAAATATTGAGCCCCTTTCTTAACCAAAGATCAAACCTCAATCAAGACAAACCAATGGGAATCACTCTCAGCCATATAAACCTATCTCCATGAGCAAAGTACCTACATATCCAATAGTTTATGGGTCCAAATTAATTGATGATTTTACAAGAGTGTTTAATCTCTAACTATAGCTTATTGATCATGAGTGAAGAAGGATGCAAAGTCAAAGTGGAAACATGCAAATACAAAAGTGTTGGAATTATTTTGGAAAGTATTATATATTTTGGGGTGCATTATCCACAATGTGCAATTACTATTTTGGATCATGCTATTATTTTTTGTAGTAGTAGTTGCAAGTTGCAATGCTTTCACACAAATCGTAAAAAGTCTCACATGTAATTAGAAAGCACGCAAGTATGTGACGTTGTGGGTATTAAGCTTCCATTCACTTTTTGTAAGACTAGTTCAATTTACATAAGATATATGCATATATTCAAAGGGATAGGAAAAAGGCCACAAGAATGGATAGGATGCCCAACTTATGGTAGGAAACCTTAGATCTAATCCAATGTATAAAAGCTAAAAATTCAATAGAGAAGCTCATTCTCATGTGTCTAACTGCGAGAGCAACCCTTTTCATTACATCCATCTTATCAATTTGAGTATCTTTTTGAGAGTGAGGGAGAGTGAGAGACTTAGAGCATTTATATTTTTCTCTCCTTTCCCTTGTTCTTTCAAAGCTTGAAGGGTGAGAAGGCGTGTGAGATTGAGATTGGTACATTTCTTTCCACTCTAAATTTTCCCTTTTTGATAAAGTCCTACGTATTTGATCTTGGTTGTAATGAAGTAGAAAAAGGTGACTAAAGGGAAATGATTGAATTGTGGGATTGTTGACAAGCCTTTAAAGGCACTCTGACTACAATGCATAAAGGTAAGAAGGCGATTCTACTAAATAATCTTAATCAATAGTTTTCTTTCTTGCATGGATTTAGTAAGGAGAGAGAAAATAGCCATGAGATTGGAGTGTGAGCCAATTATATGAGTGACAAGAAGAGGACCAAGGAGAAGAGAGAAGAGTGTAGAAGAGAGAGAAAAGAGGAGAGAGAAATATTGGTTGAAGAGAGAGATGAAAGACATAAGAGAGGTGAGAGAAGCCATGAAAGTTGATAGAAGAATGTGAAATGAAGAGAATGTAATCTTGTATTAATGAATGATGAAAAGAATATAAGTCTCAACATTTTTTATATTGATGTTAGTGTGACATAGTATTATTTAATCAAACTCTCTAAAATAATGTCTCTTTCTAGTTTCTTACATTCCATTCTTACCCTAAGGTTTTTATCCACACAAAAAAATTGAAAATTTATTACAATGACTGAGAATATGGACATAATAGAGTACTACTTGAATGCAACTAGCCCAATTGGGACTATGCTTCAAACCCATAAGATGTAGACCTCCAAGAAGCTTCTTCAATTGGTAATCCTCTCCATCTAGTAAAATACTTACTAATGGACCTGAAGTGAAAGTTATTTTCATGTTGTCCTATGATCTCATCAGAGATATATTGTATGAGACATTCTTCATCATAATGGGAGACAACTCTTCCAATGTATCAATTGGGTGCCAAAGAATGATTTGAACTAACTAACATAAAATACATTGTGAATCTTAGCATAAGAGGAAAGTTTCAATTAGTATGCCAAGTTTCCTATGCGCATAAGAATCTTGTATGGCCCATAAAACCTTTGAGCAAACTTATTGTTGGAGCCATCTTTCAAAGTGGAGTAGCCAAACTTTGAGCACATTAATAAAACCAACTCTCCTTGGAAATCCATAGAATACCTCTCCTCATCAGCATGTTTCTTCATCTCCTCTTGATCTTTCCTAAGATTCACTTTACTCTATTGAAAAAGGGTTTGCATCTACTCTAACGTCTCTTTCACATGAGGGTTAATCTTCTCACTAAAAAGAACTATGGAAAGGGGCACTTTATAGCCATATAAGGATTCAAAGGGAGACACACCAATACTCGCTTGGGTAGAATTGTTGTAAGAAAATTTAGTCAAGTGTAACCGAGTCCCACGCATGCTACACATCATGACAAAAACGTCTAAGATAGATTTGTAGCCACTTGTTGATCCTTTTTTTTCCCATTAGTTTGTGGATTATAAGTTGTAGAGGGAGCCGAAATAGTACTCATGGAGATAAATACCACTTATCAAAAGTTACTCATCATGAACTTAGATTTTCTATCATGTATAATCACTTGTAATAATCCATGCAATTTAGAGGCGTGCTCCATGAATTGACTAGCCACCTATGATGCAATAAACTATGTCTCTGTGGGAATAAAATGGGTTACCATTGTGAGTCATCACCACAATATAGATACTATTTCATTCCTTTTTATTCATAAGCAAGCAATAATAAAATGCATACTGATATGGATCTAGATTCTTTTAGTAATGGGCAATGGCTACAATAAACCACCTACCTTATGAGTGATGTTCTTATTATGTTGGCATAGAGTGCACTTCATGAAATAATTTTTTAATCCTTCCACAATCCATTCTACTGAAAACTCTTGGACATCTTATCATAGGTCTTGAATAGACCCAAGTGTCCAATTGTGGTAGGAAAAGAATGCATCCTCCATAATTTTTTGCATGAAATGAAAAAAAGAGGAAATGACAATCTTACCATGAACCAAATGAGGTAATTCTTAAGATAAAAATTTTAGTTTTCCTCCATTAATCCTTGCTATAATTTCTTAAATGTATGAATGATATTTTTATCCGAAAAGTTCTATAGCTCTTTAATCCAATCACTATGAAGCTCATTCATGGATGAAACTTTGCATGTCCATATCCTAGAAAGAGAATCAACCACTATTATCCTTGCCCCATGCATGAGTGATGTCAACATCATAATTTTTCATTGTAGCCATCCACCTACACTACTTAGAAATAAGATTTGAGTGGGTGAATAAGATTTTGCATTGTAGTCATTGATTGTAGCACATTACATCTTTTTAGGATCAGCCTGGATACCTTTCTCATTGATAATATATCCCAAGTAGTCCACCTCTCTCTATAGAAAAGAGCACTTTATCTCATTTGCAAAGAGTATGCGGTGTCTTAGCACATCAAATACCTTCCTCATATGTGAAAGATGATTCTCTAATGACTTGTTGTAAATGACTATATCATTGAAGAATACTGAAACAAAATTGAAGATAAAAGGCCATAATATTTTATTCATCAGTCTCTAGAAAGTAGCTAGTCTAAATGGCATCACTAAGAAATGGTAGAGCCCATGATCAATCCTAAAGGCTATTTTGATCTCATCACCCACACTCATATGGATCTGATGGTGACCTCACCTCAAGTTAATCTTTGTAAAGGACTTAGTCCCCTTGAGCTCATCCAACAAATTAATATTATCCACTCTAAGAATAGAATAACTATTCTTTATTTGTGATTCTTATTTAGATATTTGTAATCTATACACATTCTAACATATCTATTCTTATTCTTTACTAACAAGACTAGTAAAGCATATGATGAAGAACTAGAATCAATGAAACTCATCTCTAATAGCACCTTGATTTGCTTGGCAACTTGCTCATGCTCACAAGTGGATCATCTACGGGGTGGCTTATTGATTGGCTTAGTAGAGTGATCAATTAATCTCTTGGGAGGTATTGTTATAGGCATTTTAAAAAATCCATGTACTCCTCGAGAAAAGCTTTGAATGCTAAATTATCCTTAGGATCTACTACCTCTTTATTCAAGTGTAATATAAAGATTTGAGAGCACTTTTTATACTTCTTGAGATACTTTATTATGATAAGCTAAAAATCATACTAACTATGGATTCCCTCTATTTTGATAATTAAGTGTTATATCTATGGGTCCCATTTCTTGTAAGATGTTGGCAATGAGGAATTTAGTGTGTATTGCCATGTCACACTGACATTAGTATAAAAGGAGAGGTTATGTTATTTTCATATTATCTTTTTGACACATTAATACAATTACATTCCTTCTCTCCCATCTTGCTCACAGCTTCTATGGCTTCTCCCTCTTTCCTATCTTTCTCTCTCCAAATCTAGTCTTTCTCTCTCCTCATCACTCTTCTTCTCTCTCTTCCTGCAGTATTTCTCTCTCTTCTGCAGTATTCTCTCTCCTCTTTCTCTCTCCCTAGTTCTCTCTCTGACAAGTGGTATCAGAGCTTAGGCTTCTTGATCCCTGTTTGGTTACATTTCAACTAATTTTTCCTATTTCTTTAATCAGGTCATCTATGGTAGACAAGTACTAGGGGTATAGACTTACATGTAGCAGTGCATTAACCAGTGGACATTCCCAAGGAGAAGCCAGGATGCATTGAAGGCATTCTCAGAAGTTGGAGGTAAAATGGAGGCCGATCACTAAAATTAACAGGTCGTTTTTCATTCACAAGCTATTTTGAAGGGACCAATGTCAAAAGAGGGTGTTACAAGAGTTAGTGAAAGCTTTGGTTGCAATTAATTTTTGTAAAAGAAGTCTTCTTCTTCTTCTCCTAAGCTTTCATGTGGTTTCCATGGAGTATACTTCCTAGACCTTCATTTCTCCCCTGGATCCTTGCTTCCCTACCTCAAAGGCTTCTTTGACACTGCCCATGTCTTGGGGAAAGGTAGGTTTGCAACAATTTACAGATCCTTCTTTCCAGATGGCACTCAGCTCACTGTCAAGGTCTCCAAACACGAAAATCTATCTACCAGCCTCTTGAAGTGAACTCCCAGAATTTTCACAAACTGAAGGCAGGCTAACTTCTTGATCTTGGTATCACAATCTGTTGTCTAAACACAATATTAGTGAGTTTGGGAATCTCCCAATTCCCATTCTTTGAATACTAAAAAGGTGGCACCCGGATAACATGCTCATAAGTTTGTCAAAACCATATGATATGACCTATCATTGGAAAGCGCTTGAAAAATGGAATCTATTGAGCTATAGACCGCTCGATTTGGAGTTCTAGTGTTCAAGTTATGACAAATCCAAAGATTTGACCATGTGTCCCAAACTTATGGGAAATTCCCATATCCCCCAATATGGTATTTCTAGGGAAAGGGAGCATTTCAGTGGTTTCTTGTTTTCAAAAATGGCAGATTTATAGGAGCATTTCAGTGGTTTCTTGTCTTCAAAATGGCAGATCTATAGCAGGCTCTTTAGACAGCATAGATATAAGGGTCCTCATCACTTTTAGAAGAGTCCTCGCTCTCTCCTACTTGCTAGATGGCTTGCCATTCTTGGCAGTACTGATCTTTGCAGGAGGTGCTTTCAGCTTTGTCAGAGTTACAGACGGTTTCACAGGCTTTTCTTCTTCTTCGTCAGATGCCATACTCTTCCTGATGCATACTCGAAAGTCATCAATCTGTATATGATGGAAGCACCAAATATGTTTCTCAACATTGTGTGATTCAGCTTGCTCATTAGTGCTCAAGATGGACCTACTATACTACCACTATATCTTCTACAGAAGACAAGAAGGTTCCAAAAATCTTGCAAAAGAATGGGTGATCTCATTGGCAGCTGCTTTTGGTCCATTATTCTAAAGATAAAGCTAATGCTTAAGATCATTGCCGAATTTTATGTTTGAGATCCCTGCTTTGAACACCCGTTTTGCTTTCCTTGCCGCTAAGGAGTTCGAAGAGGAGAGTAGTCGAGCCTGTGGGAGCAAAGCCAGAGCATAGTTGAGCGTGTGGGAGCAAAGCCAAAGAGGAGGTTCATGGAGATTGGCTTAGTGTTTGTAGTAAGCACGAGTTGAGCTCGGTGACTGGACCTTCCATTAAAGGAGCCATTTGAAGGCTATCACTGATGATGTTGCAATTACACACCTTCCTTTTGATGCCCAGTTCTCAAAGGCTGTGAGCAGAAGCAAGTTGCACAGCACGAGGCTGTGAGGCCCAAGTTTATTGTTGCTAAGGCTAAGCAAGAGATGCGTGTTGCAATTATTCCTGCTAAGCTGGGTGAAAGTAAAGCTCTAAGCTCCAAATAGACCCCTCTCCATAGTGGGGAACACCAGAATTGTGACCCAAAAGGTTGGCAAGAGATATCTAGTTGTTTGAGATCACAGGTGTAGGCAGACTTATCGTGACCTCATCATTGGCTACTATGGCATCCGCAACGGGCGTCGACTGACTAGTATATGCTCCAGATCCAGTGGAGAAAACATACTCTAGTCTAACTCCTGAAGAAAGGTCACTGTGTGGAGACTCCGGGTCACCTGGAAGATCTTCATGATGCACAAGTTCTAGTCAGATCTTTCAAGATTTAAGACGCTTTGGATTATCAATGAGTATACTTGAAAGCTGTTTGTAGATTGACTTCAGGTCAATATTTTCAGTGGTTTCTGGTGAGTCCCTTGAACGTCGAGCAGAAGAAGGAACTTTTCATCTTGGACCAGGAGAAGTGGACTCGAATCTCTCCAAGACTTTGATCAGGACCTGGAAGTCATGTCCCATGGACCAATGCCATGACTGCCTTGATTCAATAATATTCCTCCATAGCATAGACTCTACCGAGATGATGCTTAGAGGAGGACTTTCAACTCCTCCTACTCCGCATTTGCACTGCAAGAGGCATTCTGACCAAGAGACAATGTGTCGCTGCACGAATGTGAAACAGTTAATCAAAGGCCTAGCTCTCCCGAATCTCCATAGAAGAAATTAAAGATGAAACCAGACTACGTATGCAGTCCATCTTTAGGTTTCTAAGTTCAACTCCATCAAATACAATCACACTTGGCTTAAGGCATACGGAAATGAAGCTACGAAGATGGTTGTGCAACAGTGTACAATGAGAAGAGCTGCTGCCGGAAGGTCTCTCTCCCTAGAGCGATAATCGAAGGGGAACTGCTGAGCTTGTCATCGTATCATCACAAGGTAATGTGTAGTAGCATCTCTCCAACGATTGGGATCCACAAGCTGAAGTAGTCTCTCCCTAGAGTGATAATCAAAGGGGAACTGCTGAGCTTGTCATCATATCATCACAAGGTAATGTGTAGTAGCATCTCTACAATGATTGGGATCCACAAGCTGAAGTAGCAATCGAGGAAAGAATGGAGAGTTTATAGTCAAAGTTTGATGATTAGAATGATGGGATCGGCATGATCAGCAACATCGAGTGCTTTCATACAGAGGTGACATAAGAGAAGTCAAGGACCGCATTCATCTCTGGCATATCATATGATGGTGCATACATTGTGGACCTTTCACAGCTTGTATTCTCTGCAGTATCTCAAACTGTGAAGGATTTCCAATCATTTTTTGGAGATCAAGCAGCATATGCATCAGAACTTGTTCTTTGGGCTTCAAATGAAATGACAAACTTTATGCTGGTTGCTTTTCATAGAGTTGGAAAATGGAACTGTACATGTTAGGCAGCACATGAGGACAAAATTGAGGAAGCATCCACAGATCTATGAGACAGTGGCATTGGTGTTGTTTTGTTGTCTTTGTCTTCTTTACGAACATCTTATGCATATGGTCCTCCGATGCCAATTTGAACTTCCCTATCAAGGGATTCTTGCTTGCATAATGATGGCTGTTCAATAGGTGGAAGGGTGTGCAGAAGAACGACCGGTAAGTCATCAGTCAAAGTTGGCACATTCTGTTCTCAATGATGTTTTGGTCTCTGTGACATCTAGAAGTGAAGACTACTCTTTCAAGCACATGCAAAAGAACCAATATGAAGAGAGCCTATTTTGATGCGAAGATGATAGGTTTGAGCTGGATATACTCAAAGAATCTACTATTGTCACCATAAAACACTTGGAAGAAATTATGGAAACGATAGAGTAGAATGGCAAGCAGCAAAAGCAATTATAGTTGGAGTTTTTGATATCTCTGCATATGCGGTGCATTGAACGCATCTATGCTGATTGATTTGAAGTGGTCAGTAGTTTGCGGAAGCATTTGCCACTTGTTTTACCCATCAGGGATGGATGCCTAAGAATATCACAGATCATTTAGCTCCATCTGCTTTGCTTCCTAGACAAGCATTTTTGAAGTTATATGTGGTTACAAAGGGTTTCTTCAACACATCAAAAGTTGTTGCACATCTTATTGGTCTTTGGCTCTCAGCAGTAGTCAACTATTAGATTGCTACAGACTAAGCTGTGAGAGTTGTATTTTCTTTTAGCAGACAATTCCTGATTGGTTGGCTTGTGGTTTTACTTCTTAGCAGAAACAGTTACTTGTTCCAGAATCTGGTTCTTGTCTTTGAAGAATGTTGCATTATTGGAGTGACTAATTGGGAGTTGTTGCTTTAAAGTTGATGGGGATGGCAAAGCATCATTTCTAACACTGACATACTAAGCAATGCCAATCCAGATGGTGTGGTTTTGATGCAACATTTGGATGATAGATCAGTAGTAAGATGAGAAACATGACGTTGATGTAGCATGCTCTTTCAGTGAGTCCTTGGCATTGATCACTTGTAGATCAAAACCACTCATACTTGATTCAGATTCTAAAATAGAGATTAGTATTGTTGGGATAGGTGTTTGCAAACTAAGTGTGAGAAGGCTTCCTCATTTGTTATATCATTAGATATGCTTAAACCAACAGTTTAAGATGTGGCAAAACTAACTGGTCACAACAATAGCTCCATGACAAGGCAATCATTCAGCTCCATGACAGGTTCATATCCTTGTATGAAGGTTTAGTTCTTTGATAAGATTGTTGGAATGCAATCCACTGAATTGATTGAGGAAGAGCAACTAGAACACTATCAAGTGATAGAGTTATGGACTGACTAAGATGTATGTTTTATTGGCGGGGAAGTTGCAAGAGTTGACAACCTGGCTACAATAACATTTGTGCACAGGGCATCAAAGCTTGCTCTAGTGATAAAGTAGCAGCATATTATGCAAGTTTAAGACTGTTATACCACACATGATCACTAGCTTCCAGTTGTACCAAGATAGCAGCATTCTGTACAAGTCTGGGACTGTTGTGCCACAGGCTAAGGTTGAGAGGCAACAATTGAACTACCAGTGATAAGTTGATGTTCACATATTCATTGCAAATGGTCATGTTGACATTATTTAATTCATCTTAAGTGCTCACAGTTATATTTGTGAGTATTCAGGGTTCAACAAGGTCAAAGTGGGATTTACAGACCTCTTATAGTTTCATTCAAAACAGGACACGTTGTAGAACAGTTTCAATCAGCCAACTTTTGGGCTATCATAACTTTTTCTAACCTTGTTTGAAATTTGCTGTTAAGTGCTCTTTCGAAGAGGAAAGTGTTAACTTCAATTTGAATCAAAAATTTTGTCAATCGGAGCTTTCGGTCAACAGTTATGGCTGATTTAGTACCTATAGGTATTGCAGGACTACACTTCCCACAGACAGGGAAACAGAGTATTATGGGTCTAATTAGAGATGTTGCTTCTAAGAGGTTAGATATTCCTTTGATAGAAATTATGAGTACTTTGGCATATGCTTTTATGACTTATGATGACTCTCAAATGGCATTGGAAGAGATAGACGTGAGTCTGGTTGAGCAAGTACTTATCCATCAGTTGCAACCACATGCATCTCAGCTGGTTTAGCAAGGTGTAATGCAGACTCTTATCAATCTCTATGATAACAGTATCTTACAAGAATGTATATGCAATGTTGAAGCTAAACGCATGTTGTTGGGATTACTAATCATGGAGAATGTGGAGCCTCAAGCTGATTTGTGGGCATCAATGAAGTACTTTTGTAGCAGTGGTACTACTCTTTTTCAATCTTTTCAAGGCAAGCATCTATTACATTGGTTGATATCATTGCTTAATCACTCGTCTCACCAACAATTAGAGTATGCATTGGCATTTCTTTCTACTCTCTTTGTTGAGATTGATGACAATTGACACTTCATACACCTCCATTGGTTAGTAAGCGATCATGGAATTCATTAGAAGGACAGCTAGCATGGGAAATATTGGATGTTGGTAAAAATTTATTGGTCCAAATTCTTGGCAAATGTTCTGCCAAGTTAGTGGAATATGCTGCTTTTATCCTGACTCGTATCTCCATTTACCATGAAGGAATTTGTGATTGTGTAAAGATGGCTATTAACCTTTTGTTGAAAAATACTTCATGGAAAAAGAAAATGCTTACAACAATTGCTACTTGGTGCATTAACCTCAAGGATCGGGTTCTTCCTACTCTACAACATGTGATTCTTTCTTTTGAATACTTTGATGCTACTTTTATGTCTAAATCTGCAGAAGTAAATCATGGACAGCAAGTACACTTTGTACAAAGCCAGAATGAAGAGAATTATTCCATAAATCTTGGTTAGAAAATCAATGGGAATCAACCAATTGCAGTGCTGAACTCTTTGTCTCCTCAAGGTCAACCATATGAAGAAGACCAAGTTGATCATCAAGTTGATGCTATAGTTGAAGCTAATGTATATGAAGATCACTTGGTAAGTAATTATCCTTTTGGACCATCTAAAGAAGAATATGCACCTACTGAAAATGAAGATTTTATAGTTCTTGATCATGCTTATGATGGATTAGTTGAGGATATGCATCAGTTCACACTCAATCACGATCTACCTCAACTAGAAGAAGAGTTAGATGCATATGACCATGTTTATGAAAACATGGATTATGATTTTGATTACTCGTATGCTAATAATGAGGATGTACATGAGATTCATGATGGTTATAATATGACGGATGATGGATATGCATATGGTGATGATTATGGGGATCTTTCTTCCTACCCGTGGTCAAGATTATGAGTTTGATGACAAATCTTCTTCTCTTGATCATTATTGTGATGGTATACCTTTTGATCTAGGAGGTTTTGAGAAAGATTTTGCACCTTCATCAGGCCAACGTCCATATTGGGGTTCAAAATCTTCATCTTTGAGAAGTTTATTTGCCTGAAAATTAGTCCATTTATCTCTTGTTCTACTACAGACAGCTTACTATTTTGATTCAGCTTCAATTCTGGTGATTACAAAAGAAGGATATCTATATGGGTTGCAAGTATGTCCAATGAGTTTTCTTTTGACTCATAGCACACTTGATTTGGATATGCCCATCACAAGATATCTCCATTTTACTACAGCAGGTTCTGTAGTACACAGCAAGCTATCTATTTCTTGCAGGTGTCCTTTCTTGGAGTTATGATGGTTTACTTTTCAGTTTTATCATTTCAAAATGGATGTTCATATGGCCAATTCACTTTTCCACTTATGATCCTATCCATTACTTAGTACAAATTAGTGCTTTTCCTATTTTTGTAGCTCTTGTATCAGAGTAGTACTCTGTTTCATCTATCCTTTTTTAGTCTTTCAAGTTTGTTTTTGAGGACAAAAACTTTTGGGAAGGGATGGATTGTAAGAAGCTGGGAATGAGTAATTTAGTGTGTATTGCCATGTCACACTCACATTAGTATAAAAGGAGGGGACATGTAATTTTCATATTATCTTTTTGACACATTAATACAATTACAGTCCTTCTCTCCCATCTTGCTCACAGCTTCTATGGCTTCTCCCTCTTTCCTATCTTTCTCTCTCCAAATCTAGTCTGTCTCTCTCCTCATCACTGTTCTTCTCTCTTCCTATAGTCTTTCTCTCTCTTTTGCAGTATTCTCTCTCCTCTTTCTCTCTCCCTAGTTCTCTCTCTGACATTTCTAAGGTAATTAAGTTCACTTTTGCTTCATAGTTTGCAACCAACTATATTTTGAACTTATGGATATATGTAGGTGATGATTTCCTCTTCATCTTTGGCTACTTGAACCTTTGTGGGATGCTCTAAATCTGTGGGGATACAATTCAACCTATCAACAACTAACTTATTTACAAAGCTATGTGTACGACCATTGTATATCAGACTAAAAACATATTTTCCATGAATGGTAACCTTCATAGGAAGTGTATTAGGGCTCCTAGAATCTATCCACACATCCATAGAGATTAAACAAACAAAGTGTAATGGCAGCAATATATAGATCAGTGCCACTAGGATCAAATGGTTAATTTCCACCAAGGTCAAATGAAAACCCATCTATTGGGTCATAAAACTGATCTTGCTCAAGATTCTCTTCATGGTCTTCAATTTTAGTATGTACAATCACATTTGATCTTCAATATCTTTCTCATCAAAATCTTCAAGGACAATCATATTGTGATTGTTAGTCTTAGCATTCTTATAGGTGCATTTTAAAGCATGGTCATCCATACACTTCTCACCACATTTAAAGCATCGACCCTTCTCTTTTATTTCTCTAAAGAGATCCATAGGTATAACCTTTTCACCATTTGTTGAATTATTTTTTGTGTGGTTTTTATCACCTTATTTATGCTTAAACTTAGGGATGATTGTTGTCTTTGAAGTGCTTTATTGTCTTAAGGGATTAAATATGTAATAAAACAAATTATGTACCCTTTTAGTTTGGTTAGTTAGCTTATTTTAGGCTAGGTATAAAAGACAAGAGGGTACCAATGTAACACATCTTAGCACATTCATTTGTAAACCTCTCCATTTGATCTTGATTCTTATTATATCTTGATTCATTTTAGCTATGGCTACCTTGTGCTATAGTTTAATATAAAGCTTAGTTGGATATGACTAGTTGTTTCATATATGGTTTCTTGATTTCTTGGTTGTTTTAATTCAAGCTAAGCATTTTTTATTTCATAAGGTTCTAAAATACTTCCAATAAGATTTTCACTTGTTCAATAATATACACTTTTAAACAAGGTAACAAGTTTAGGTATAATACTGAACCAAAAGGGGATTTTAAGAAATCTGATGGTGGAATTAAATAGTTACCTAATAATATCAACAACAAGCCTTTTTTCAATGATAATCTAAAAGGATTATGTTTCAAGTGTGGTGAGGAATGGTTACCTAATCATAACCAAAAATGCAAAGCAAACAATAGCCAAGTTTAACATGGTAAGCATGGATGACTTAGATGAAGATGACACACATGAGGAAAGTCTATTATAGGTAGAGGAAGTTCCTACTTGTGATGTCACTCATGACCATGATGATCAGCATACTCAGGAGGATTTAGAGTGAGCTAATAGGTTTCCATTTGATCAATGTGTCTCATTTGATCTTGGTGGATTACTAATGGATGATTCTTCAACTATTGCATGTTCACCCATGTTATGTTCCATATCCCAAGATGTATGGATGGGATGCAAATGAGAGAATACAATTCCACTCAAAGACACTATGATTTCTAAGGTTTCTCATATTCTCATTGCTATGGGCAGCACCCATAGCTTTGTCAATGCCAAATCATTACATGAGCTGAAGTTATTGCCTCAAGAAATGGACTCTCTATTAAAGGTACAAGTTGAGAATGGAGCTCAAGAGTTCACAAGAACATAGGCCTACAAACTCCCATTGTTTTGTCTTAGTCTTATACCATTATGACAGACTTGATTGTCCTAGATATGGGTCTTATTAATGTCATTATTGGCTATGATTGGCTCAAATGGCTTGGAAAATTTTCTTTGGATCTAAATCGTATGTTTATGGAGTTTACTTGAAATGGGAAGCAAGTAACACTCAATATCATAGAGAGGAAACAAATAGAAATAATCTGTAAAGAAGAAGATGAAGAATGAAATCAATGCTATATCTTGCATTTTCACACTTCTCCTTTCAAAGATGGATGAAAATCAGTAATCTTATTCACCAAGGAGTGTGATTTATGCTTATCTAAACCTTTAAGGACATATTTCAACCTCCTACATCATTACCTCCCAAGCAAGAAGTGAACCATCCCATTGAATTGGAACCTGATATTAGACCTATCAACAATCCACCTTACAGGTTGTCAAAATATAAGAGAGAAGTGGAGAAAGAGGTTAAAGACTTGTTGAAAATGGGGTTTATTTAGCCTAGTCAATCACTTTTTTTTCCTCCCATATTATTTTAATAAGAAAGAAGGCTCTTTCAAGACGTGCATTGATTATAGAGACCTTAACAAGAGCACCATAAAGAATAGCTACCCAATCCTCCACATCGCTGATTTGTTGGATGGACTCAAGGATGTAAAACGTGTCACACCAAGATTGACTTGAGATCAAAATACTATCAAATCAGGACAAAGGAATGTGACAAGTACAAGATAGCTTTTAGAATGGGGAAAGGGATCTCTATCATTCTTGGTTACACCATTAGGATGCAGGAAGGTGACAAGTACAAGACAACTTTTAGGGCAGAAAAGGGTCGCTTTTACTTATTGGTTACAACATTTGGGCTTTCCAATGCAGCAACAACTTTTCAAGCTCTCATGAACAAGATCTTATATTCATTCTTTTATATATCAATCCTAGTATTCTTTGATGATATCCTCACTTATAGCACAAATAGAGATAATCATTTATAGGAAATTAGAGAAGTCCTTCTTAGATTGTGAAAATATAAGCTTTTTCTAAAGAAAGGAAAGTGTACTATTATGGCCAATGAAGTGGAATATTTGAGTCGCATAGTTGGTGAGAAAGAAATCATCGTGGATTGTTAACCCTCAGGACAAGAACAAGCCTATGGAAAATCCAAAAAATCTAAAGTAGAAGACAAGGCTAAGGCAAAAGTGAAACAAAAGACGAAGGCATGCCAAGGAAAATATGGAAACACAAGAAGTGTAGAAAAGTCCTAAATCAAGTAGAAAGGCGCACAAGAAAAAGTGCAAGTCAATACTTTTGTAAAAGAGTGCAAGGCACATCATGATTTATTTTAAGAGCATCGGGCTCTCATCGCTGCAAATTGTAAAGGTAGATGGGCGGTAGGAAGGAAGTTAGGAAGATAGGAGGACAATGGGAAAAAGGGCATAGGCCACGTCAGCCCATGTAAAAAAGGGAATAAGGGGATGACAGCCTAAAAGGGATTTAGGGTTTTGTATATAAAGTTGAAAAGTGAATGAGAAGCTCATTCTTTGATTTGTGGCAAAGTGGACTCTTCTTCTTCTTCTCTTTCTTGCTTGCGAGTGCTTGAGGGAGGGAGTGTGAGTGAGTGAGGGAGTGTGTGAGGGTGAGGGTGAGGGATCTTGAAGGTGAAGCCCTCCACCATCTCCTCTCTTCTTCTTCTTCTTCTTTTCTCTTCTCTCGTCTCGTGTGTGGCTATGGAGGATGGAGCTTGGAGGAAGAGGTTTGAGGATGCTTGAGCGTGTATCATGAATCATGGAGCTATCGGTGAGTGCTTGAGAGAGGAAGCAACTCAATCGGGCATCAAGGTAAACTCACTACACTCATAGAGAGGGATAGCATGTTGGCTATGTGAGAGGTAGCCATTAGTTCTTTCTTGAAATGCTTGAACTATAAGCAGTCCGTGGGTCTTGGCAATTAAGCTTGAGCTTGCCTCTACATTTTGGTTCCATTGCCGAGACCAACGGATTCAAGGCTTGAGTGCTTGCATGCTCCAAATCGAGCATTGAAGTAGGATTTTCCTTGAACCGATGCTAGAGGTCGATAGGTAGGAAGAGTGGGAGTTTGAAGAGGTATTCGATCTTCTTAGCAAGTAAGTTTTTTGTTTTTTGGATTTAGAAAAGTAGGTTGGAGTAGTGTAGGTGTTCGCTTTGTGATTTGGATGCATTAGGATATGTAAAAACAAAGAAAAGAAAGGGAAATAGGCATTCGGGTTTCTGCTATCATAACAGGGAAAGAGGGTTTGATTTGTTTTCCAATTTGTATTTTGGAGTTTATTTGCTATTCCAGGTATACACAATCCTTCATTGGGGGCTATTCTTACCTTTTGGAAGTTTGTGCGACCACTCATAACCAAAATCTTTAGAATCGAGTTGATTTTCATCATCCCTGAAACTCGTGCATAGGAATCGACATTATTACCATAGTCTAATTCCCAAAATTGGGCTCACACAATCTGATTCCCAAAATCTGAAAGTCTGATTTTTGAACTCAAACGAACCCATCCTGTCTGATCTCAGACATATCCTCTTTGATTTTGAAAATTGGACATCCTAGAATCGGCACAAAAATTGGACCACCCAACCAAAATTAGACATCCCATAATCGAACATGAAAATTGAACCATCTAGAATTGGACACTTCAAATCACACACCTATCAAATCAGACATCTGATTCCCAGAATTGGAAGCACAAAAATTAGACACAAAAAAATCGAAACAATCCATAATTGGACCACTAGAATCAAACGATCGGATCAATGTAGAATCAGACATCTGATTTTGATAATTGAACTCCTAAGAATTACACAGAAAACTATCAAAATCAAACAGGTGATTAGAATACAGATTTGACACAACTAAACCCTAAAATTGATCGAGATATCATATAGAGCCAAAAGCACATCATAGATCTATCATCAAGCTGAGATCTAGAGCAAGTAATTCAAAACTTGGCTACGAATGGGGGTCTTTCAAATCACGCATGGTATTTAGCATAACAGCCCTGCCGGTTAGGGGGGACTACCTCCCCCCCCCCCCCCCCCCCCCTTTGAACCCCCGTAGAGGGGTCTCAACCCCCTCCACACCTCCCCCAAGTAGGTTGGATAGAAAATGCATGCAGTGGCAGGTTCTCCAAATTAGATCCTAGTGTAATAATGGCTCTACACAAGCATAGATTCTCACTTGCAAAATAGTAACCAAAAGCCCATACCGCAACAAAGACAAATAGAGACCCTACAACCTCAATGGGCCAATCTAGCCAACAAGGACAAAAAGGCCATATCACAAAAACATGTATAGGTTGCGTTCGGATTGCATCTAGTCAAAGTGGAATGCAACAACATCAAGCTACAAATGTGAGGATGATTAGACATGACAGTCTTGACGATAAATGCACCTTGAATGGCACTACATATATGATCCAAGACATTAGTGGAGAATCCACATCAAGTTGTGCAATTGAGGACTCAAAGGCATGTATCAAAAGGTTTGAATTTACAAGCCAAGACCCAGAAGATGAAGACATAATACCGCCTACTTATCTTAGGGTCCAACTCACCACAAAAAGAGAGCATAGCATTGATGCTCTCATCGATGAAGGAGCTGATTTTAATATCTTGACCTATGAAGCATGGACCCTATTAGGCCAACCAAAGCTCACACAAACTAATGCAACTCTTAGTCCTTACGGGGGGAACACCCACAAGCACTTATAGGGAAGTGCAAAATCCTTGTAACTATTGAAATTGAAAGCTTTCCTATCCTATTCCATGTGCTAATTGTGAAAAGGAAACCCTCCTAGGAAGACCCTTCAAAAGAGTGGAGGCCAATTATGTAGCACAGAGGATATACTTGACACTACTGGGTGTGAGGATAATCACAGCCTTTAGTAATGGTGACCTCATCAAACCTTGAGGGAAAGATAAGGAACATCCTAACATACCAGGCAACCCTAGTAACGAGAATAAGGACTTGTTGAAAGAGTTTATACAAGCACATGTTGAACAAAGAGAACCAATGAGCGAGGCCATGCTTCAAACAAGAAGGTCAGGAGACAATGCCAATGATATTTTTTGGGCTTACAAATATTGTAGAAGATCACAAAAGAATCCCAAGCCTTATAGAAAAAGGTATTGATGGAGAGTGAGCAAAATGCCACGATGGATATCCAAAGCGTTGCTACGTGCTCAAGGGTATTACGCAGGTAATCGATGGATTTGGGTACCAAATCCCCCTGCTAAACCACCTGTATTAGCTGAAGGCTAGATCGTATCAAAAGCAAGGAAGTGTAGGAGGAAATCTAAATGAAAATCCAAGTCTCGAGTCAACAACATGTTAGACTTCAAGCTCATCTATTTGTCGTCAGTTATGAATGTACCCACTGACCATGATATGCAGACATTGAATAAGTTGGTGTTTTAGGACTTGGCAGTCTTTGGTGTGAATGGTCCTTGAGGCCTTAGGTTGTATTATTCACTTTAGTTATGTGTGAGAATGGATTTTTTAAAAAAGATAGAGAGAGCACACTGCTCTTCACTGTTACTCCAACTCTCTCTCTATGTCTCTGACTTTGAACATGTTATTAGAGCACCCATGAATGGGCTCACTGGTGGAGTGCATGCGGGAAGAGGACCTGAAGAATGAAGTGCCAAGGTTTGGAGAGTGAAGGGGCTAACTGCCATTGCATATCATTTATCTCTATCTAGGTATGTCTTGACATTCACCTATCTTACTTGAAGAAGAGGTTACCTAGGCTTGGTTGGAGCATTTGAGGATCTCATTGGATTGGAGTATTGGCATCATTTACATCCATTGCTATTGCTGAAAGCATCCTTGTAGCCTGCATATTTGCACCAGATTTGGGAACTACCTATTTGGTTGGAAATCATGCTCATAGGCATCAACAAGGCACTAAACAACTTGAAGACCTACTCTACAAGGTACTTTGAAGACTCCACATGCTAATGCTTGCCTAGGAGGTGAGATATGAGTAGATGTACTACTGTACAGGTCTGAAACAAAGGATTCACTACTGTAAAAAATGACTATTCAGTAAAGTACTTGACATTGGGTAAAATCTTGAAGCTCCCTAGCATGCTCAAAAGGGTCTGTTGGAGCATAGACATGTTTATGAAGGCATATGTACTAGATGCCATGCTTATGAATTGAAGTTTGGTGCAAAATACTTAGATTTGAAGCATTTGGTTGGCTAGAAAAACTGTCAAGATCTGTGGTGGACAGCAAGCACTACATGGTCTATTACTTGATCTTGAAGAGAATTAGATGGCTCTGGTTAGTTCCAATGAGAAGGCAGTTGAATGCAAAGGTTTGGAGCTAAGGCAAGTGGCTTGACATGGTTTTGAATGTCAATAAATAGTGAATGAACAGTAAATGCCTTGGTTGCTACTGTGTTTTGTGAAGACGAGACAATCCTAGAAGCTATTAGGTTCATGTATTGATTCCCATGTATGGTGGCATATGTCTGTGACATTTTAAAGAGTTTGGTGGACTGAAATTCATTGTCTTTGGCTTGTTTTGCCTGGCTGAAATCTGTAGTAAGTGTACCTTGCTCTTGTATTTGCAGTGCATGATGTACTCAATCAGTGTCAAACTAACATGTCTAGAACTCCATATGCAGAGATAAGATTCTAAACTACTGTAAGTGTTTTTGGGGCACGCACACTCCATGTTTGGCTAGACGAGAAGCTACTAGTTACTGTTAGTTTCAGCTTACAGGCTGCTTGTCTACATATGAACAATTTGCATAAATACATGCTGGTTATGCATTGAATGCAATCCTTATATGCAGGCTGCAATACCTAGGTGATTGTCAAGTGTCAGAAGGTATATGTACCACTATTTTCAAGCTAGAATAACTAAATGTCTAAGCACATAGAGTGCTAAAAATTGTTATGAATAGTTGCAAGATGAAACTGAACTGTTAAGAAGAAGTGGTTTGCAAGTAGTCAGATAGGGTCTACAACATGGCAAATGCAGAAAGAACAGCCAATATTACCCAGATTGTGGGGGAGAAGTTGGACAGCCATAACTATGCCATCTGGAAGTTCAGAATGTAAAAATTCTTGATAGGTAAAGGATACTAGGAGTTGGTGACTGGAGTCGAAGCTGAACCTGAGCTCCCAGATTGACCTACAAGTGATCAGAGAGGACTACATTGAGCTTGGATAGAAAGAGCTCACAGGGTCTTGCACTAGTTGTCTCTATGTATATCAGATGCCATGGTAATGTAGATAATGAATTGTAGCTCTCCTAAGGATGCTTGGGAAATCCTAGTCAAGTACTATGGCACAACCAGAAGTGTGAGAAAGATATACTTGAAGTTGAAGTTCAACAACATGGAGAGAAAGAGCAGATCCATATAGGGTTATGTCACACGAAGATCAAGACCATTGCAGATCAACTGGCATCTGTTGGCTCACAGGTTGAAGATGAAGACATGGTTGTTGTGACTTTGAATGGCTTGGGGCCTGAGTATAAGTCTTTTGACACTTCTCTGTCTGTGCAGGCTAAAATGCTTGATTTCAATGAGCTAGTTGCATTGCTTATCCATGAGGAGGTTAAACTTGGCTTGGCTACAGGATCAAGCAATTCTAAAAACAAGGATGCAGTTTTTTAATCCAATCAACACGGCCATCGTAGCCGTGGTAGAGGCTATGGGTCTAGCAGAGGAGGCGAGCACAATGCATCCTATGGAAGTAACAACGACCAGGTATCGAATGCAAGAGGTGGTGGAAACTTTAGAGGCAAGGGGAGATCTAGCCCTAGAGGTAGAGGCTCCTGGCAACACTAGTGCCCATCTGACAATCTGAATAAGGATAAGGATTGTCATTACTATGAGAAATATGTGCATATTACCAAGGATTGTTGGAAGAACTAGGGCAATCAAAAGGGCAAACAACATGGACATTTTTCTACGTCTAGTCAGGCAGATGATGCTTCAGGTGATAGACTGTTTGCCATGCAGTATTTTAAAAGATAGGGCTACTAATGATGCAATTTAGTATATTGATTCAGGGGCATCGAACCACATGACCCCTCATGGTGATTGGTTCACCAACATGGTGGCTGAAAAACATGGCTATGCATGTATAGGTGATGACACACATCATAGCATTGAGCATAAAGGCAAAGTGTCTCTTGTGGCTCATGATGGCAGAAAGAAAAATTTGCATGATGTACTGCATGTTCCATCGATTACGAAGAACTTACTGTGTGTCGGTCAAATGACGTGGAGCAAAACTTGCAGGTTAGATTCAATAAGCATGGCTGCTTTATTGAAGAGTTTGGCAATGGATGCAAGTTAATAGCTCTTGGTCACAGGAATGGCTGAATGTTTACTCTTGATGCTACTTTTTGCGACAGCTGATTCAGCTATGTTTGCCCATGGTTCTGGCACTATCAAAGATTTGGAAATTGGGCATAAGAGAGTGGGGCATGTGAATTTGCAAAGGCTGCAAATTATGCATTAAAAACAGCTTGTACCCAAGTTCCAATACTCACATATTGGTCATGTATGCGATGCTTGCTAGTTTGGTAAGCAGTCGAGATTGCCATTTGTCAAGCATGTAAGGCAGAGTACACATCCATTGCAGTTAGTGCACTCTAATGTTTGGGGGCCAACCCATAATGCATCTATGGGAGGCTCAAAGTGTTATGTGACATTTATTGATGATTACAGTTGCTATACTTGGGTTTACATTCTGACGACAAAGGATGAAGTGTTTGCTATTTTTCAGTAGTTTAAAAACAGGTTAAAAAGGAATTTGAGTGCTATATCTCTTGCTTGAGATCAGATAGTGGTGGGGAGTATGTGTCAAATGAGTTTGATAATTTTTTGGCTGAAAATGGCACACGCAGGCAGCTTACCTATAGCTACACTCCTCAGCAAAATAGGGTAGCTGAAACAAAGAACATGGTCTTGATGGAAGCTGCTCGTGCCATGATGAATGAGAAGAAGATGCCACTCTATTATTGGGCTGAGGCTGTTATGACAGCCATGTATATCTTGAATCAAACTCCCACTGCAAGTATTCATGAGAGGACACCGTTTGTATGGCTATAAGCTAGATGTAAGTCACATGAAAGTCTTTGGCTGTCTTGCTTATGTGCATATTCTAGATGAGAAAAGGAAGAAGCTGGATCCAAAAGTGCATAAGTGTGTTTTCATTGGATATTCGCAGGAGAAGAAAGTATACAAATGCTATGATCCCTTTACTAGGGAGAATTTGGTGAGGATGGATGCTATCTTTGATGAGATGGGCTCTTGGTATGTATCACTGGCTATAGTGCCATCGGATATGCCTTCCACTCATGTATCTATAGTTGATTCGCAATAGAGCACTACTATGACAGGTCCTAGTGGTCAGACAGTATCCCCATGGACAGGGAGATTGAGGAGCTTACGGTCCACTGATACCAATATGTCAATGAGGGGGAGATATGATGTCTTGGACAGCAAAGGAAAAGAGAGAGCTACTAAGGATGTATCTGGTACAATGACACCTGGTAGAATTACTTCTGGATATAAGTCTATTGACACTTTAGATAGTGAACTTGGTATTCCAACTATCAATACGCCTGGCACGAGATAGAGCAAGTACATTCTGCCTCATGAGAGAGGGGAATCGAGCAATGTACCATAGCCTAGACAATCGCAGAGAGTTGGATATCTTGTTGACAGGTTGACGTACAGTGGCTACTCTGCAAAGCATTATTCTTACATGAAAAAAGTGATGGAGATCAAAGAACCAGTTACATATGTTGAAGCAGTGAAAGATGAGAACTGGTGTGCAACTATAGATGAAGAAATGAATGCCTTTGCTAAAAATAAGACATGGGATCTTGTGCCATTTCTTGAAGGGAAAAAGGCCATTGGTTGAAAATGGTTCTACAAGATCAAATGCAAATTGGATGGCAGTGTAGAAAGGTACAAAGCCAAGATGGTTGCTAAGGGGTATGCCCAATACTATGGACTTGATTATGAGGAAACATTCAGCCGTGTTGCCAAGGTGGCAACCATACGCACTGTGATTTCTTTGGTTACTGCTAGAGGCTAGAAATTTTAGCAGATGGACGTGAAGAATGCCTTTCTTAATGGTGACTTGGCAGAGGATGTCTATATGGTTCAGTCAGAAGGGTATGTACACCCTGATTTTTAGCATTATGTATGCAGGTTGAAAAATGCATTGTATGGGCTGAAGTAGGCTCCGAGAGCCTAGCATGCAAGGATCAGTAACTACTTGCAGAGCTTGGGATTTGCTGTTGGTAGGGCTGATCACAGCCTATTTACGAAAAAGACTGACAGTGGATTGGTAGTGCTGGTCATATATATTGATGATTTGATAATCAGTGGTGATGATGACTTGGGCATACAGCATGTAATGAAGATGCTGAAATCTAAATTTGACATGAAGGACCTAGGAGAAGTGAAGTATTTCTTGGGCATTGAGGTAGTTCCAACTGAAAATGGTTTATGGCTGATGCAGAAGCACTACGCCATAGAAATGTTGAAGAAGTCAAGCTAGACATAAGAAGTGGGGCTGAAGTAGAGGATGTGACTATGTACAGACATATGGTTGGCAGTCTGATTTACTTGACCATCACTAGGCCTAACTTGAGCTATGATGTAGGGCTCATAAGCCAGTTTATGTAGAAGCCCAAAAAGCCGCATTTGGATGCAGTTAGACACATTATGAGATATGCTAAGTCCACTATAGATTATGGGCCGTTCTATGTCAGAGATAAGCCCTTGAAACTGATTGGATATACGGATGCAGATTGGGCAGGATGCTCATATGACTGTAGATCTACTAGTGGCTATGCTTTCGGTTTTAGTAGCGGCATGATTAGTTGGAGCAGTAAGAAGCAGCCTACAGTTTCTTTATCGAGTACTGAGGTGGGCAGAGTACAAGGGTGCTACATTGGCAGCATGTGAGATTGACTGGCTACTCAAGCTTATGGATGATTTGGATATACAAGTGGATGCTCCAGTGACCTTGTTATGTGATAATGTGAGTAGTGTACTCATGGCTATGAATCTAGTATACCATGCCATGACAAAACACATAGAGGTACACTAGCACTTCATTAGAGAGATGGTTCTTGCAGGGAGAGTTGATCTCATGCATGTGAAGACTAATGAGCACGTTGCAGATATCTTTATCAAGTCTCTGGGTAAAGATAAGTTCAATGTTTTTAGACAGCTACTTGGTGTCCAAATAATGTCTTGAGCTTGAGGGGGAGTGTTAGACTTCAAGCTCATCTATCTGTCTTCTATTATGACTGTACCCGACACTTAGGATGTCCAACTGTACCACACTATGTGGACATTGAATAAGTCAGTGTTTTAGGACTTAGTATTCTTTGGTATGAATGGTCCTTGAGACCTTAGGTTGTACTATTCACTTTAGTTATGTGTGAGAATGGATTTTTTAAAAAAGGTAGAGAGAGTACCTGCTCTTCACTGTTACTCCAACTCTCTGTCTCTGTCTCTGACTTTGAACACAACATTGGAGTGACTAAGCCCCTCATGATTGAAATCATGAAACCAAACATGACTGCTAGAAAGGTAGTGAAAGGTGAGAAGGATCGAAGCTTGCATGCGAGCTATGGCGGGAGAGCAAGAGCAAGAAAAGAGAGAGACAAGAAATGGGAACTCCAACAGTCAAAATGTGTGACCGGGCCTTCCTTTATTCAAACTGTCACTAAAAGAATAAAGAATAAAGTGACGTGACGGACGTCCGCCACCTGCAATGTGTAGTGGCAGGTATTGTCAGTGTAGTAATACACGGGGCGGCACGGCGGAGGCGCCTTTACCCCCAACAACCTCCCACTTAAAGGCGAATCTGCCCTAGTGAGAGAGAAAAGAAAAGACAGTACAAATGTACATAGGTACAAGGGATGAGGAAAGGCGACATCTCATCCAATGCCCATCAACCTCCTGAGGAAGGCAAAGCGCTCAGTAGTGAGGCTCTTTGTGAGTAGATCTGCAGGATTCTCGTCAGTGGAGATCTTGACAAGGTCAACAGACTTGTCCTCCACGACACCACGTATGAAGTGATACCTCACCTCAATGTGTTTCGTCTTCGCATGGAAGATTGGATTCTTAGCCAACTGAATGGCACTCATAGAATCCGAATGCAGTGTAGGTATAGCATCAATCCCAAGGTCAGCAACTAGACGGCCTAACCATATGGCCTCCTTGCAAGCCTCAGTGGCTGCAACATACTCAGCCTCAGTGGTAGACAAAGCCGTACACTTCTGAACCCTGGACATCCAAGAGACAGCCCCTCCAGCATAGGTGAATACATAGCCAGAAGTGGACTTCCTACTATCTGCATGTCCTACATAATCGGAGTCAGTGTACCCCACAACCCCTGTATCCTGGCTGCCATAGCAAATACACATATCTACTGTGCCCTTCAGGTACCTCATGATACCCTTCACGGCATCCCAATGTCTGCTGCCAGGTGTAGCTATATAGCATGCCACAACACCAACTGCATGCGCAATATTTGGACGAGTGGCTATCATGGCATACATCAAACTGCCCACGGCTGAAGCATAAGGGATCTTGGCCATCTCAGCCCTCTGCTCATCTGTCTGCGGACAATCGGCCTGTGATACCTTCACATAAGAAGGTAATGGACAGCCAATAGGCTTTACGTCCTGCATGCGGAAGCGCTCAAGGACTTTATGAATGTACTCCCACTGTGAGAGATACAAAAGCCCCTAATGCCTATCGCGCTTAATGCGCATCCCAAGTATATGTGAGGCCTATCCCAAATCCTTCATCTCAAAGCTCTTCTTCAGCTGAGATTTAAGAGCATCTAGCTCATCATGAGCTTTCCCTGCTATCAGCATATCATCAACATAGAGTACCAAGATAAGCAAACTACCATCACGGGCTTTCTTCGTGTAAAGACACGGATCCATAGCACTCCTGCTGTAGCCCTGTGATTGCATAAAGGCATCAAACTTATGATACCATTCCCTAGGTGCCTGCTTCAAGCCATACAAGCTCTTCTTCAACTTGCACACTAGGTGCTCCCTGCTAGGTTCTGCAAAGCCCTTAGGCTGATCCATATAGATCTCATCATGCAAGTCCCCATGTAGAAAAGCCGTCTTGACAACCATCTAATATAGATCTAAGTCAAGCTGTGCAACCAAAGCCAAGACTAAGCGCAGGGTGGTCATCTTAACCACAGGAGAGAAGACCTCATCAAAGTCCACACCATGTTCCTGCTTAAAACCCTTCGCTACCAATCTAGCCTTGTATGCTGGCTTGGGGTGTCCAGGGGTACTTTTCAGCTTGTACACCCACTTGCATGGCAAAGCCTTCTTGCCCTTAGGCAAGGCAACCAAATCCCAAGTCTCATTCTTATGCAGGGAGTCTATCTCAGACTGCATAGCCCTCTCCTAGGAGTAACTGTCACCCCTGCGCATAGCCTCATCATAAGTGAAAGGCTCTCCTGCATATGTAACCAAAACATAATGCATAGAGGGCTGAAATCTGTCAGGTGGGCGTTTGTCTCTAGCAGACCGTCTCACCGCAGGCTCTACTACCTGTCCAACACCCTGGCCTTGTGGAGGAACTGCGGTAGGCTGTACTACTGGCTGTGCTGGAGCTCTAGGCTCCTCCTGAAAGATCACGCTGTGGATCTCAACCACCTTCTCAGGCTGCCTGTGCATCTTGTCTTCATGGAAGACGACATCATGGCTGCGTACTATTTTCTGCGCCTGCGGATCCCATAGGCGATAGCCCATCTCTCCTGACTCACCATAGCCAAGGAATATGCATTTAATGCTCTTTGGATCCAATTTACTCCTCTTGTCCTTGGGCACATGGCAGAATGCCTCACATCCAAAGACACGGAGATGCGCATAAGAGGGTGGCTTACCAGCCCAAACTTCTTTTGCAACCTGGAAATCCAATCCACTGGAAGGCGATCGGTTTATGACATGCACTGCCGTACTAACTGCCTCAGCCCAAAAACTCTGGGGTAGGCCTGCATGGCTAAGCATAGAGCGCACACGCTCCTGAATAGTCCTGTTCATGCGCTCAGCCAAACCATTCTGGGGTGAGGTGTAAGGGGCGGTCAACTGACGCTTAATACCCCTGTCATCACAAAACTGATCAAAAGCACATGAGACATATTCTCCCCCATTGTCAGTCCTAAGGCATTTCAACCTATACCCAATCTGGTTCTCAACAAGAGCAAGCCATCTCTGAAAAACTGCCAAGACATCAAACTTCTCCTTTATGGGATAAGCCCACACTTTCCTAGAAAAATCATCAATGAAGGTAACGAAGTACTTCGCGCCACCCATAGACATGCAAGGCATAGGCCCACAAACATCGGAATGCACCAATGCCATGGGCTCACTCATGCGTGACCTACCCGATTTCTTATACATAGACCTATTTTGCTTACCATAAAGACAATGATCACATGAGTCAAGACATGCATAATCCAAAGGCGGAAGATACTGCAAACCAGATAACATTTTCATTCCCTTTAAAGACATATGCCCCAAACGGGCATGCCAAAGTGATACATGTGGGATAGAGCCCACTGCCAAAACATGGCCTACAAAAGACCCAGATACAACAAGAGGATAGAGGCTGCTAGCCTTGGCACCTCTAGCAAGCACAAGTCTGCCACGAGTAATCTTCCAGGCAGAATCCCCAAAACATACATGAAATCCTGCATCATCCAGCTGTCCTGCAGACATAAGACTGTGCGTAAGCGCAGGTACATGACGTATATCCCTAAGAAAAAATGAACTGCCAGTGGAAAACTGCAACTGAATATTACCCATGCCCACAATGTCAAGAGACCTGTCGTCTCCAAGTCTGACTGAACCAGATATAGTGCGGTAAGAGTGGAACCACTCACGGTAAGGCATCACATGGAAGGATGCACGTGAATCCAATAACGAGCACTATGCATACATACTAGGTGTCTCAGTCAAGTGTGAAGCATCAGAAGAACTAGCTGCAAGTATAAACTCATCACCACCATCAGACTCCTCAGTCTGCGTGACATTAATTTCCTCAATCTTGACGTTGGACTTCATAGGAACTATGCTGCGATCAGAGGACTTCTCCTGCACTTTATCTTTCCCCTTATCCTTGCGCTTCTCATTGCGCAACTCATGACACTGTGGTCTAATATGGCCCTTTTTCCCACAATGATGACAAGTGACATTTGCATTGCGCCCACACGACTTACTACGCGACTTGCCACGAGATTTAGACCGAACCCTTCTGTGAGTCACGACCACGGTTATTACCACGATCATTCCTGTCATTCCTGCCTCTAACTGTCAAAGCATGACTACCATGAGAGGCATCCAAGTTTTTGCGATTCACCTCTTCCTGAAGAAGAGCACTCTCAACATCTGCCAATTTTAGAGTAGCACTAGAGGCACAAAGAGCAGTACGGAAAACATCCCATGACTCATTCAAAGTCCCAAGCAAGAAAAGAGGAGTTACTTCCTCTCAAAAGGTGATATCCTGCGAAGTCAGGTTCTTCAGTATAGCATGGAACTGGCTCAAGTGAGCAGACATAGTCGCATTATCCTTCATACACAGATCCATAAGCTGCTTCAACCAGTACATCTGACTCGCCGGACTTTTCTTATCATAAAGATTCTTGATCTTATTCCATAGATCCCATGCACTCTGTGCTTCCTCAAATACATTATAATGTACGTGTTCAGTGAGAGACAATACAATCGTGGACTTGCATAGCTCATCAAGTTCAAGCCAGTCGTCATTGTCCATAGTTTCAGGCTGCTCCCCACTCAACCGAAGTGGCTTAATTTGATATTTCTGCACCAAGACCTGCTAAATTTGACTCTTCCAATAAGAGTAGTTGGTACCATCCAACTTTGTAATGTTAAAGATGGCACTATCATGCGAAGATGACGCCATTATGTAGGCTAGAAATGCCCCAAACAATCCAAAACTGCTTGTTGTTTTATTGCAGAAACTACCCAAAAATGACCAAAATGGGGTCCAAAGGGCGAGCAAAGTGTGCCAAAAGTTGCTGCCCACTTAGTACTAGGTGCGGTACACCAAATCAGGATATTTCAACATGAAAAGTACACCTCAGTCCACCAATAACTGCTTGCTGTAATAAATTGCAGGTATGCAGTCTAGAGAGCAAACTGTCCCAAAATAGGATCCAATGTCAAGCAAACAATGCTAGGTCCAAAGCCGGCATGAAACGGACATAAGCAAAGCCAATGATAGTGAAAAGAACATGAGCTCAACACCGAAGCATGTCAAAATAACATCTGCTAGTGAAAGGCACACCCCTAGACATTCTAGGCAAAGTGTTCCTGTAACTACCAAAACCTGACACAAATAGGTGTCTGCTCAAAGAGAAAGATCCAAATATGAGACTCAGCTCATAAGCATCATGTGAACCAAGAGTACATCAATGCATATCCATAAAGATCGGAGTATGATCCCAAAGTCTCAATGCGTATGTAGCTGCTCAAGACATAAACTACTCCAAACACATGTAAGTGCTCCAATAGCATGCAACTGTCAAAGGTCAAGCAAGCATGTAAAATGCTCCCACTGGCACAAAAGGCATACAAAGCAAGCTCAGAAGCTCAAACAACCCAAGAGAAAGCACCAGTGATAAGTGACCCTGTCAATGCATCAAGCGCATCCAAGAGAGCATGACATACATGAAGCACCGATCGTATTAACCATGAAGCAATACATAAGCCCAAATAAGCTCTCGGTCAACTCAATGACATCCAAATAGTAACCAAGATCAGTGATCAAGTAAGCCGGGAATGCTCAAATACATCCAAATCCAAGCTCCAAATGTCGGTATGGCATACACGAACCAAATAGCATATGTCACGAACCAAAGCATGTAATGCAAAAGCCTAACTGTCAAGCAGAGACATGAGGCATAGGCGGTCCATGAGCATGCCAAGTCAGTCCAAATGCCAGTGAAGACGGAGCTAACGCGAAGCTCAAAAGCATCCCATAATCTCATACATATGCTCCAAGTCGTCCCCAAATGTCAGAGACATCATGCCAAAGCTCAAAGCATATATCCGGTATCGGTAGGTAAGTGCCAAAGCATGTAAAGTACCTTCAGCCCACTGTTATTCCAGCATGTATTTACTGTTCTAAATAGTAGATTTCAGCCCCGAATTCAAGCCAAAATCATGGTCAAACCAAATGCATACATCCCCAATACATCCGGGTAGGAAGTAGACCGCATACGGGCATCAAATAAGGTAACCGAAGTAGAGTATAAGCATCATATGCCAATGCCAAGTGTGGCTGCCTTGTTTCCAGCACTGTATAACAGTAAATAACAATCCCAAATCAGCCAATATTTCAAGCCAAAATCATGGCATAATCATGTGTATACATTCCCAAGGCACTAGGCATCATGTAGACCGCATACGGGCATCAAATAGCACAACCGGAATGGAGTATAAGCAACAAATGCTAATGCCAATGGTGCTGCCCTATTTTCAGCCTGTTATGACAGTTTATGACAGTCCCAAATCTGAAGAAATCAGCCCCGAATGATCAAGACCAATGCCCAAAGCTTGAATGACATCAAACATGAAGTCTATAGCCCTCTTGATCAAGGTAGAGAGCAAGAAGCAATGGCCAAGTGTGGAGCTGAAGTAGATGAGTGCTCACAGCCTGGAAAAAAATGATGCAATTTGCCCTGTTGGTGCTGAACTTGCTACTGCTCCACATGGGCTGAAAAGGGGGTAATGGGGGGCTCAAGAAGGGCCTATCAAAGGCCTATGACAAGCCTCTTTGAGCCTTGATAGGTGTAAGGCACAATATGAGGGGAATAAGCTTCAAGGGTTTGAAGCCATGGCTACCCTTGCTGTTTGCAACCTGTAGACTGAAATAAAACCCTGAAAGAATGATCAAATACCTCAGTATCAATGCCTTGAAGGTGCCTCAATAGGCTGGGAAGGTGCTCGGGAAGCGGGGGAGTGACGGGAGCTCGGGGAGATCGAATATGGCTGCCGGGATGGAGATCCAATGCGTGAAGCGAGTCGATGCGAAGGTCAGAAGCACCGAGTCGAGCTCAAGCAAGAGAATGCCAAGCTCTGATACCAGTTGAAAGGTGAGAAGGATCAAAACTTGCACGCGAGCTATGGTGGGAGAGCAAGAGCAAGAAAAGAGAGAGGCAAGAAATGGGAACTCCAATAGTCACAATGTGTGACCAGGCCTTCCTTTATTCAAACTGTCACTAAAAGAATAAAGAATAAAGTGACGTGATGGGCGCCTGCCACCTGCAGTGTGCAGTGGCGGGTACTGTCAGTGTAGTAATACACGGGGCGGCACGACGGAGGCGCCTTTACCCCCAACAGGTAGATCATTAGCCTAGCATGCCTAACAAGGAAATGTCAAATATGACCATCAAGTGTGTACAAAGACCACTAGTGCCCAAGGAGCCTTTGACTTTCCAAGAGGACAATGAGCAACACAAGTGCAATGCTGCTCATGATAAGACTGATTGCTCAACAAAGCAAATGGTAGAATTGTCTAACAGCCACAAGCAAATCTTCTAGCCAGTGCCAAGTCCACCTAGGAGTCCCAAATCTCCTACACCCTCTTTTCCTAAACGGACACAGGAAGCACAAGAGGAATCATCAAGTGCCAACTGCTCAATCCCAATTTCTATCTCCATTTGAGCTTCCAAATGTCCTAGGTGTGGAACATGGCAGGACCCCTAATTCTCAACCTAGGGATATGATGCCAGGAGGCATATGCCACGGTGGATTCCGTGAGGTTTTACGGTGGATTCCGTAAACTTAGATGACCGGGGCTCATACACAAAGAGGATTCTTTGTGCGAGAAGTTGATGGGGACGCCTGTCCTTTTCGGGCGTTTCATTAATTTAGTGTGTACATGGGTGATTCCATAGCGGGTGATTCCGCAAAATGCATATTAAATTAATAAACGTTTATGAGTTTAGAGTGCGCACTCGTAATAAATTAAGGTTAGGATTTATTTCTAACCAGTTGATTTATTTATGTAGCTGAAGACTGCTAGGTATTCACTTTTGTCGGTTTAATTGTATTATTTTACTAACGATTGTGAATGCTTCAGTTGATGTGTAGAGATAGCAGTAGTGGCGGAGGAAAGCATTGGAGTCTAGCGGGTATTCGACCTTTGGACTATATTTTGATAGGCGCCACGCCTATATTTTGTTATGTCTATTGAGACATTGATTATTGATTATTATTTTGTATGCGCCTATGGGCACGGATATGTTATTTCTATTTGGACATTGAGATTGGGCATGCCAGACTCTATGGGCACCGTCCATTAGCTTTATTTTCCTATTTTTGTAGAAAGCAAACTCAAAAGCTAAAAGCTTGTCATATTTTTGTAATTGGGCTATTATTGAGCATGAAGATTGAAATATACACAAAATACATGCTTTGTGAAGCGCTCACACAAGGCATGGGGGAGATTGAACCCAATTTGTCTCTTGCCTCTTGTCGTGCATGCTTTTACATTGTTTTTTGTGCAAAAAGGTAGAGTTCATTGTTCTTGGGGACCTTCCGAGATTCACCACGTGAGCATTCTGCGACCGATCTGCGCACCAGTGGTATCAGAGCGGAGCAGAGATCAAGAGCCCCTGTTTCCACTGTCAGATCGCGAAAGACCAGGCTCTGCAGGCGGAGGACCACGTATTTATCTCCTTCATCAAGTCGTTGAAAACAGAGATAAGCTCTTCTCAAATTCAAGTTAATTACTATATCAAAGCTTAATCTTAAGCTTAGGAAGGCTTCAATAATCAAATCGTGGGCAGACGACATCATTCTGAAAATCACGGCGCAAAAAATGCCCCCCCCCCCATGAAATTTGACGCCGCCTGTAGCCCATTAAGCTATTAAGCTTAATCTCTTAAATCAATTAAAGCTTAAGGCTTTCTGCAAATCACACAGGGCAGACAAGTTCAGTAACTCCTGGTCCCGCACTTCTGAAGTCAAGTTCAACAAGTCAATTGAGATCAAGTCCTGTAAGTTTTGCAAGTCGGCCTAAGTTCAGCAAGTCAACAACTCTGCAAGTCTACTAAGTCTGCAACTCTGCAAGTCAGACTAAATCAGAACTGACTAGTGCTTAAAACTCCTAGAAGACTTGTTCGTATGCAAAAACTCTGAACTGGAAAGTTGTTCGCAGCAAGCTATTCTACCTATCTACAAGTTCGTTGAAGTACTTTCAGCAAACAGATATAGAAATATTGCAGATTTTCTAAAAATATACAAAGAAATACCCAAAAATATATAGCCTTGTAACCCCAAATTTGAGCTACGCTCATCCCGCTAACCTGATTTTGAGTGAGAAAGGTTTATTGAGTTTTACAGGATGACGACCCCACATATGGATGATCCTATGGCTGAAGACGATTTACCTGAGCCTACCATGGAACAAAAGCTGGATCTAATCATGCTGCAATTGGAAGAAGAGCGAAGGGCTAGGCAAGCACTGCAAGCGCAATTGACAAAATTACAAAGAGCATCCACCGATAAAGAGGAACCTCAAGCTGAAGATTTGATTCGACGTACCATCGACGCCACTCTTGAAGCACAAACCATTCGCAAGGAATCCAAGATAAGTAAACGAAGTTTCAAGTTTCGCACTTTCAATGGCATACGAGAAGGAAAGACTGTTTTATCATTTATTAGCCAGTTTGATGACTATTTCCATGAGGAAACTTATCCCGAAAAAGATAAAATCAAGTGTGTTACTAATCATCTGATAGACAGAGCATCACTTTGGTGGACTGTAGTCCGCAAGAGCATAGAATGTCCTGCTACTTGGGAAGATTTCAAGAAGAAGTTCATGCAGAATTTCCTTCCACCGCAATTTCATGAGAAGGCTATCAAGCAATGGGATTTACTTCAACAGCGAGGTCGTGAGCCTATTCCACAGTATACAGAGCATTTTTGGAATGCACTCCTACAGCTACGCATGCTTGAAGACGTACCAGAGACGACACATAAGCGGAAGTATATGTCTGGACTTCTTGGACATTACTACGCTGAAGTGAACATGTTCAAGCTTGCTACCCTTGAAGACGCCATCTCCTTAGCTCACGACACTGAAGATAAGTTACGTGGAAGAGATAGACGACCACAGCAATTCCAAGCCAACGGTAATTATGGATCTAAACAATTCAATTCCAATTTTAGAAGGTTTAATCCAGGTCGTTTCTCATCACCATCTTTCCGCAAGAATTGGCCTAAACCACCTGCATTACCCTCAAATGTCAATCCAAATCCAAAGCCTATTCCACAAGCAAATCCAAATGTACCCAGACTTCCAACCATTGCAAATAATGTGACCAAAGCCAAGCCAATAGTATGCTATAAATGTCACCAGCCAGGGCATCCCGCAGCAAATTGTCATTCAAAGAAGCCACCAGCACATATCAACTATCTTGGAGCCATGGACGAAGACGAGCATGAGGATATGCCGGATTTCACTGAAGATGAGGATGATCCTACTACTACTTCTGACACTTTACCAGGTATGCCTACTCCACATTCATTATTAGCTATGAAATGTATGGTGCATGGAAAGGAAAGAACTATCTTGCATGATGATGGTAGTACCCATGAATTTATTTCAGCAAAATTGGTAAAGGAATTAAAATTGCATACTGTACCTATGCATTATCGTATAAAAGCTGCATTTTTAGGCACTAGGTACAATGGCACACAAGAAGTACAAGATTTAGAAATTCAAATTGGTGCATACATTGAAAGAAGAAATTTCTTAGTTGTCCCATTACAGTCAAGCGACATTATTTTAGGAATGCCATGCAGACACCAGCATAATCCAAATATAGATTATTCCACGCACACAATGAATATTAATTTTCAAGGAAAATCTATTACATTATATGGTATGCATGCATCTCATATTTTTCCACTACTTTCGCATACTCAAGCAAAACGTGCACTACGCAAGAATACTAAATCATATCTCATTTGGGTGAATGAATTGCACGCAAAGGAAAATCATATGCACCCTAGGCATAAGGAATTTCTTGCATATTTTAAGGACTGTTTTGCAGAAGACCTACCACCAGGTTTACCACCTTCACGTCTAGAAGACCATAAGATTGATCTAATACCTGGCACACAACCACCTTGCAAAGCACCATATAGGTACAATCAAATAGAGCAAAAAGAAATCCAGAGTCAAGTTGAAAAATTACTAAATAGAGGCTTAATTCGACCTAGCAGTTCTCCATTCGGTGCACCTGTACTCTTAGTCAAGAAAAAGAATAATACCTATCGTATGTGTATTAACTACCGAGCATTAAATAAGATCACTGTAAAGAATAGGTACCCTATACCTAGAGTTGATGACCTTATGGACAAACTGCAAGGATCTTCTATATTTAGTAAAATTGACCTTAAGTTTGGATATCATCAGGTGAGGCTAGATAGAACTGACATATTTAAGACTGCATTCAGAACATAGTTTGGCCATTACGAATTCTTAGTCATGCCATTCGGATTGACTAATGCACCTGCTACTTTCAGTAGAATGATGAACCGTATCTTTCTGAAATATCAATATTGTGTGATTGTTTTCTTTGATGATATTTTGGTGTTTAGTCAAAGTGAAAAAGAGCATTATGAGCATTTATCATTAGTTTTTCAATTACTGAAAGAAAATCAATTGTTTGCAAATCCTGACAAGAGTGATTTCTTTAAGACAAAAATAGAATATTTAGGTCATATTGTATCAAAAGAAGGAATTAAAGTTGATCCTAAGAAAATTGATGCAATATTGCATTGGCCTGTTCCTAAGAATATACATGAATTACGCTCATTCCTTGGTCTTGCTAGTTTCTATAGGAAGTTTGTACGTAATTTCTCATTACTTGCTTTACCATTGACCAAACTTCTTAAGAAAGGAATTGTTTATCAATGGACCGAAACTCAGCAGAAATCCTTTGATTTACTGAAACGTGCATTAACCAATGCCCCTGTTCTACAGTTGCCTGACTTTAACAGACCATTCTTTCTAGTTGTGACCGATGCTAACGGATCAAGAATAGGAGCCGTACTAATGCAAGACAATCATCCAATAGCATATTCTAGTTCTAAGCTGAAACCCTCTAAGCTCAAATATTCCAATTATGACAAAGAACTATTAGCAGTTGTACAAGCATTAAAACAATGGAAGCACTATTTAATGGGTTCAGAATTCATGATAAAGACCGACCAGCAAAGCATTAGACATCTACTTAGCCAACCCCAAATTTCTGATCGTCATATCAAATGGGCTTCCTTCATTCAAAGTTTTCATCCTATCATTCAATACCAACCTGGAAAAGAAAATGTAGTTGCTGATACATTGAGTAGAAGACCTGCAATTCATAATATTTCTATCATATCTTTTGATTCTTTGAATGCTATGAAAGACACATATCACCAGGATATTACTTTTCATTCTGATTGGCAAAAATTAGTTCAAAATAATTTCATTCCTGTTGATTCATTATCATATAATGATGGATTTATGTTTTTTGAAAAGAGACTGTGTGTTACTATTCCATTCCGATCTTTTGTTTTGAATGAAATTCATTGTCCCCCATATCAAGGTCATAGAGGTATCATTTCTACATTACGCATGTTAACTGAAGATTTTTATTGGCCGCATATGGATGCAGATGTATCTAATTTCGTTTCTGAATGTTTGATTTGTCAAAGAATAAAGAGACATCATGGTAAACAGTATGGATTATTAATGCCTTTGTCTATTCCATCTAAACCTTGGGAACATATATCTATGGATTTCATTACTGGTTTACCAAATACTAAATCTAACCATGATATGATTTGGACAATTGTAGATATATTTAGTAAGCAAGCATATTTCATTGCATGTAAGAAAACTTTAACAGCATCACAAGCAGCAGAGTTATTTTTGAAAACTGTTTTTACTAACCATGGATTGCCAAAAGTGATTATTTCAGATCGAGATTCTAGATTTTGTAATAATTTTTGGATTACACTGTTTGCAAATCTAGGCACAAAGATTGATTTCTCATCTGCATTTCATCCAGAAACAAATGGACAAACAGAAGCCACAAATAGTACCATTCTAGATCTTTTACGTGCATACACTATCTCTAAACCTCAGACATGGGATACTCATTTGCATTTATTAGAGTTTGCATATAACAATACACCGCACACATCTACAAAGAAAGCACCTTTTGAAGTTATTTATGGATATAGATTATCTACACCTATTGCATCTTTGTCTAATAGAATTCAGAGTGCTGATGATATTGCTACTATGCATAACAATATTTTTGATGAGGTTAAGGATATGATTGCTAAAGCCCAACAATCATATACCAAACAAGCCAACAAGAAAAGACAAGCTATGAATTTCAAAGTTGATGATTATGTTTGGCTTAGAATAGAAAAGCGTAGACTGCAAAGTGTGGATAGACATCCAGTTGTCAAATTAGCTCCTAGATTTTATGGACCATTTAGAATCATTCATAAGATTAATGACAATGCCTTCAAGTTAGAATTGCCATCTCATTGGAAAATTCACAATACATTTTATATTAGTTTATTGAGACCATTTAGAGGCCAATTACCTATCCACCCTGTTTATGAAAACCCACCTTTATTAGAGGAAGAGACTGAAATACTTGAACCAGAAGCCATCATAGACACTGACTACATGACCACTAGAACTGGCCAAAGGTATTCCAGATACCTAGTAAAATTTAAGAACCATCCTATAGAGGAAGCACAATGGATGCACGCTAGAGACTTAAATGCTTTCCCCACTCTGTTAGCTCCACATTGAGCTAATAGCAATTGAGGTCAATTTCTATCCCACCCCGGGGGTATGATGCTAGGAGCATATGCCACGGTGGATTCCGTGAGGTTTTATGGTGGATTCCGTAAACTTAGATGACCGGGGCTCATACACAAAGAGGATTCTTTGTGCGAGAAGTTGATGGGGACGCCTGTCCTTTTCGGGCGTTTCATTAATTTAGTGTGTACATGGGTGATTCCATAGCGGGTGATTCCGCAAAATGCATATTAAATTAATAAACGTTTATGAGTTTAGAGTGCGCACTCGTAATAAATTAAGGTTAGGATTTATTTCTAACCAGTTGATTTATTTATGTAGCTGAAGACTGCTAGGTATTCACTTTTGTCGGTTTAATTGTATTATTTTACTAACGATTGTGAATGCTTCAATTGATGTGTAGAGATAGCAGTAGTGGCGGAGGAAAGCATTGGAGTATAGCGGGTATTCGACCTTTGGACTATATTTTGATAGGCGCCACGCCTATATTTTGTTATGTCTATTGAGACATTGATTATTGATTATTATTTTGTATGCGCCTATGGGCACGGATATGTTATTTCTATTTGGACATTGAGATTGGGCGTGCCAGACTCTATGGGCACCGTCCATTAGCTTTATTTTCCTATTTTTGTAGAAAGCAAACTCAAAAGCTAAAAGCTTGTCATATTTTTGTAAATTGGGCTATTATTGAGCATGAAGATTGAAATATACACAAAATACATGCTTTGTGAAGCGCTCACACAAGGCATGGGGGAGATTGCACCCAATTTGTCTCTTGCCTCTTATCGTGCATGCTTTTACATTGTTTTTTGTGCAAAAAGGTAGAGTTCATTGTTCTTGGGGACCTTCCGAGATTCACCACGTGAGCATTCTGCGACCGATCTGCGCACCAGGATATGCTTGTAACACAATATTAGTGAGTTTGGGAATCTCGCGATTCCCACTTTTTGAATACTAAAAAGATGGCACCCGAATAACATGCCCATAAGTTTTTCAAAACCATATGATGTGACCTATCATTGGAAAGCGCTTGAAAAATGGAATCTGTTGAGCTATAGAGCGATCAATTTGGAGTTATAGTTTTCAAGTTATGAAAAATCCAAAGATTTGACCATGTGTCCCAAACTTATGGAAAATTCCCATATTCCCCAATATGGTTTTCTGTGTAATCCACTGTGGCTAGCTCAACTAATTTGATCTGCACAAGTGAATGCTCAAAGGGAAACAAAAGACATGACCACTTTCAATTTGCCTAAGGACTTGACACCGCAATCCACCAACAGTGGCCACTGAACTAGCTACTACTACTTCCAATCAGGAATCACAACAGTCATAGCCTTTGTCCATGATGGCGCTCCTTGCGGAATGTGTCCCTAGCAATTCACTTGTGGAAGAGGTGTCACAAGTAACATCCTTGAAACCTCCAGTAGTTCCAAAGCACCTAAAGCCTAGGCTTGAGGAGAAATCCCTTGAAGATTTGGACAAGGAGATGGTGCATTTGGCCAATGAACCGAATATGAAGTGCATGATAAAGCTTGATCACAAGCTGACAGCCATCACACGTACATATGTCCATGTGGACATTGGAAGGCCAACACCAGAGCACACAAAGCTCATAGCTGGACCCCTAACTTGGGATGAGCAACAACATGTTTGCTCCTGCTATGTAGATGTCGTTGAAGAAGTCATGAAGGACATCCCAAAGGCCACATCTAGAGAATTGCACTTGATATCATCACTCTATACTACTCAATGTGAGACAAAAAAGGAAAAGCTCAAAGCAATCAAACAAAAAGGGAAAGGATAAGGCAACTTTGTGCAGAAATGGTACTCCAACCAGAGTTTGATAGCCAAAATTGGCCACCAACTAATTACACTCACTAAGCAAAGTAAATCCCTTTGGACATCAATACATGATCCCATGTACATTGGCCTGACCTCATTAATAGTGTTGGGAATGGTCCATGAGGTCCAGCTTTTTGCCACATTGTCCAAAAACATCCCTTGTACGATAAATTGCTTCTAGAAGAAGATCTACACGTGGGTAGTAGGCTAGGATTAGGAAACATGGTACTTGATGTTAGCACATATATCTTCTGCCTCACTCAAAATCCTGCAATCCTAGATCTCTATGCTTCCCATCAATACAACCCTAACTTCTTCAGCTTGTTTTTTCCAAGCTTACATGATAGGAATCCTAAACTATCTCTTTGTTCTACACTAGAGTCACCCAAACCTCCTTAGCAAGAGAAAAACTAAACACAACACCTGCACTGATAAGAAGCAATGGAGGCATGTTCCAATGGGTAAAGACAAGAACCTAGAGCAAATGCCCCCTGACCCAGAGCAACTACCAATGCAATCATATGAGGGGCTAAATGAAAGAGAATTGGCTAAAGAACTAGACTCTCCACAAAGAGTGGCAGTTGTATCCTTAGAACCTAGTGAGGCTTTTTAGGATACCACATCTATGTCCCATGAGGACATACTAGAGAAAGAGAATGCTAAGGTGGCCCACAACTAAGCACATCAATGGGACTAATCTAGTTTAGGGTCTTAAGTCTTTAAAGGATACACCTCAATTCCCCAACAAAAATAGGAGAAAACAACAAAAACAACAACAATTGCAAGTGGATATAGACGTCAAGAAGATTGAGACCAAGAGTGCTGAAGAACTGAGAAATAAAGCATCGAGTCCACCCACCAAGGAACCCATTGCCATCTCTCCTAATGGTGGTGAAACCTGAGACACATACATGTGTTCTTGATAAGTCAAAGCAACCACTACCATCAATGGTTTCTTGCAACACTCAATCCATCGACAACAAAACTTTCATTGACCAATCAAGAGTGGATACAACACTATCGCAATAGGTTAACAAAACTATACAAGTCATATTTGAGGAGAACTGTGACACAATAGCAACAAAGCCTCACGAGAAACATGAAAACCCCGAGGATATAAGAAATCCTAGCATTGAACAATCTTGCTCATCTAGGCTTGAGCCCCCAGCTATGGTAAAGCCTAGGAAAACTCCCAAAACCTTGCATGAGATAGCAATCGAGTAAGCCTTCATAGAACATAGAACTGTCATAGAGTACTTGATCGAGTTGGAGGCTAAACTCAAATTATTCACACAGGCTTACATCCTTGTGGACATGGGCACATTCCCTAGGGAGCAACTTGAGGAATATTTGTCATATGTGCTATCCTAGGAAGAGCAATAATAACTTGACAAGCACTATGACAAGGTCCTATATGAATGCATGCAACTCATCTATGATGAGGAAGCCAACAAACTATGCTTGACTGTGACATTCAACAAACTCCTTTGCCAACCAAATCTCTTTGAGATAGAGCAATTAAAGCAACAATCAGAGGGTCAAGATCAATTTGAAAAACGTTGATTTGAAAACCACACTACAATGGCCAAACTTGGAGCCCAGATTATGACAAAGTCTCAAAGGAGTGATTGGCTAAATGGCGGTCTCAAAGAGACCCAACCTATGTGGAGCCAACTTCCTTTCAAGTACTAACTATCATTCAAGGTATGGACTTAGTCGGAGCTAGCCAAGAGAGCTCTCTAATTGATAAAATTATCATCGAGGAGGAGCTACATCTTGATAGTAGAATCGTACAAGGTACCATGCTACTCGATGTTGCAAAATATTTGTTGTTAATTAGTAGGCTGCCACGAGTACTAGATGGATGTGCCACATTCCAATACAATCCTTAGTTCTACAATTGGTTTTTGGAAGTGACATGGATTTATAAATGTGTATATAAATAAACAATGTGTTTTGTGAATGTGTATAGATAATACCAAAAAAAAACAAAGCTAGTACACACACAAGCAATGATAATCAAGCGCGGATGATATACATTGAAGTCAACACCATGGGATTGAGATAAGTGATGTCTATTTGAGCTACACCTGTTCATTATGGTTGAAGCATATGACTCTTGCATGTACTCTCATGAGTTGTCAAGTGGATAGAGGACGACAGAGGTCTCTATACGAAAGTGTTCAATGTCTAAGACACCACAAGACCACCAACACCACAAAGAGCCATTGCAAAAAAAGCAATAGAAATGCCAAGAACAAAGAGCCATGACAGAAGCCCCACTGCTGGAAGAGAAAATCACCCCTGTAGAAAAAGCACACATTGCATTTGAGCATGGCCTAAAACATAGTCATTGGCTACTCTCTCTTTCTTGGCCAAAATCTACATCTGGATCACTACAGTTACTGCCTCAATTGTATCGATATCTCACATGTTACAAAGAAGTTTGCAAAATTTCAAGTGTGTCTCTCCATCTCAACAATTGTTCCTCTAGCATTGAGGCTAGTAACACAATCATCCTTGTAATATTGATTTTTCACAGCCTTTGGATGTCCACATTTCTCAGTCTAAATAAAAGGCTGATAGTCTCAATGTATTGCATTGGTTGTATTCATTTTATATTTAAAAAAGAGGAAAAAGAGAAAATAAAAAAATTAAATTAAATCAAAAAGCATTCAAGATCACCACACAACACTTAAGGGTCCTCAAATTGGGTACGTCCAGTGACCTTGGTTGGTTGGCTCTGGTTTCTAGTCCCCTATCCCTTCACACATCCCCCACAATTGTTCAGGGCACATCAAGGGCAAGACATACCTAGGGAGCTTGTGTCTAGGTCTATCACCATGAATCATTCACACAATTCTTTTTCACACTCCATCTCAATACCATTGCAATCAATAGTGGTAAGCAAGGCACAAAATACCATGAAAACTACACCGTACTCTTCAAACAATACTCGTAGCCATTAGCTACCAAAAAGCTCAGATGTCAATGAGCTCAATTATGATACATCGTGTTGTCAAAATCACAAATGATGTCTCAAGAAGCCTTTGAGTGTACTTCTTCTCAACATCAACAAAATTTTCCACCCCATTGAACCCTTGCTTCATCCACACATTGCTACGAGGAACTAGACCAGCAGTCTTCTAACTACATAATATCTAAGTATGCACGTACGCTCACATAATATCTACGCCACAATCTATACATAGTTTGGGTCTTCAATTGCAGGACATCACTCTCAGGGCTTGATCTGTCTCCCAAACTAATCAAACTACATCTTGTTCATGATAAGATGACTAGCATCAACCCCTAAGGAGAGACCATATGAGAGGTTTTCAATTGCAAGTATTGAAGACTCCAATGAAAGTACAATCTGCTCTTTTTCAATGCTCAACTCTGAACTCTTGTCCTTTATCATCATGCAAGCCCACCAAAAAATTGTCACACACAGAATCCCCAAAAACCAACACCTGTGCCAGGCATGGGCAATTCCCAACTCCAACAACCCTATCACTAGCCAACCAGACCAAAAAAGTGCCATCAACCACCTTCATCCGCACCACCACCAAAACTCCTCCAAGGAAAACCACATTAGTCCATTCCACCCACGTCTTTAGTGCATGCCAAAGCCTGCTATCTATGATGGTGAGTGCCATGGGACTGACACTCGTCTAGGAGGGGGATAATGTTAACCCTTAGACAAACAAGGTGGAAAATCTAGAAAATCTAAAGTAGAAGAAAAAGTCAAGGAAAAAGTGAAACGAAAGACGAAGGCACACTAAGGAAAATATGAAAACACAAGTGCAAAAAAGTCCTGAATCAAGGAGAAAGGCGCACAAGAATAATTGCAAGTCAATACTTTTGTAAAAGAGTACAAGGTGCATCATGATTTATTTTAAGAGTGTGAGGCTCTCACCCGTGTAAATTGTAAAGGTAGATGGGCGGTAGGAAGGAAGTTAGGAAGATAGGAGGACAATGGAAAAAAGGGCCTATGCCACATCCGCCCATATAAAAAAGGGGATAAGGGGATGACCGCCTAAAAGGGATTTAGAATTTTGTATATAAAGTTGAAAAGTAAATGACAAGCTCATTCTTTGGTATGTGGCAAAGTGGACTCTTCTTCTTCTTATTCTCTTCTTCTCTTCTCTTGCTTGCTTGCAAGTGCTTGAGGGAGGGAGTGTGAGTGAATGAGGGAGTGAGTGTGTGAGGGTGAGGGATCTTGGAGGTGAAGTCCTCCACCATCTCCTCTCTTCTTCTTCTTCTTCTCTTCTCTTCTCTCATCTCGTGCGTGGCTATGGAGGATGGAGCTTGGAGGAAGAGGCTTGAGGATGCTTGAGCATGCATCATGAATCATGGAGCTATCGGAGTGCTTGAGAGAGGAAGCAACTCAATCGGGCATCAAGGTAAGCTCACTACACTCGTAGAGAGGGATAGCGTGTTGGCTATGTGAGAGGTATCCATTAGTTCTTGCTTGAAATGCTTGAACAATAGGCAGTCCGTGGGTCTTGGTGGTTGAGCTCGAGGCCACTTCTACATGGACCCAAAGAAGATACAATGAATCAAGGATTGGCCCATACCACAAAAATCTACTTTATTGCAATGATTTTTAGGATTATCTTCTTTTTACTGGAGATCCATCAAGAATTTTTTCCATGTAGTAGCTCCTCTCACTGATAGATTGAAGAAAAAATCTTTCTTTTGGGATGCTATAACCATGAAGAGCTAAAAATTCTTCTTTTTTTAGCACCTATTTTAGTGTATCTAGACTTCTCCCAAGAGTTTATTATATTTGCTAATCTTAATGGTCTTAATATTGTGGTTATTTTATGCCAGGATCATGGTGTTATTACTTTATAAAAGCACAAGGGTGGATGGTAGAGAAATGGAACTCCATGTCTATGAGAGTAAGAAATTCTAGTCATTTTTCATGCCATTAAGAAGTGGCATCACTACATCTATGGTAGCCATTTCAAAGCTAAGAGTGACCACACTGAGGGCTGAACTATTTTTTTTCATAGCTTAATCTGTCTCCCAAATAAAGAAGGTGGTTATATACATTATAGGGCTATGACTTTGATATTTTCTATATGGCAGCAAAGATAATGTAGTGGTAGATGCATTATCTAGGATATGGGCATGTTCCGTTTCTACTATTTCTACCCTACACAAAGATTGGATTCAAGATATTCAAGATGATTATTTGTTGGATGAACACATTGTCAATATAATGAGAAAATTACACCAAGGCAATGAATTTGAATTTCCCAATTTCAAGTGATAAAATGGACTTCTTTGGTTCAAAGAAAGAGTATACTTGACTCCTCAAACATAATTTAAGCAAGGCATATTATCGAAGATGCATTCTTTTCCTTTGGCACAGCATAATGGATTGTTTAAGACTTTTGATAATATCCATAAATTTTTTGCTGGAAATGAATTTGGAAGGATGTCAAGGATTATGTGATGTAGTGCTTACCATACTAGCAGAATAAAGATTCCAATTTGTGCCTAGTGGTCTACTTCAACCATTATCCATTTGACATGGTAAATGGACTGACATAAGCATGGATTTTATTACAAGACTTCCTACCACTAAGCAAGGTTGGAATAGTATTTTTATTGTAGTTGATCTTCTTATCAAATCAAACCACTTCTTACCTACCAAAGTCTAGTATTCAATCAAACAAGACTAATTCATGAAAGGAATTTTCAAACTTCATGGGTTATCTATGAAGATTCTCTATTAGGGATACAAAATTCATGAGGAATTTTTGAAAAATCCTCTTTACTTCCATGGGAACCAAGTTAACTCCAAGCATTGCCTATCATCCACAAATAGATGGATAAATTGAAAAGGTCAATAAATAGCTAGAAATACCATATAAGAGAATTTGGAAACTTTCCAAGTCCCAATTTCAAATAAGTGATAAACATTTGACCACATAGCTAGATCTTAATTCATATTTGAAAGTGGGATTTAGAAAGGCAGCTTATATGCATTCAAGTAGACTCCAGATTTAAGTAAGATAACAAATTGGACCATGTGGTCAAATAATAAAGATATTGGGGCTTCCCAAAGTTCATGGAAGTTTCCAAATACCCTAATATAGTGTTTAGAGGTCTATTTTAAGACACTTTGATCATGATACATAGAATGAATGGGATCATTGGATTCATCTTGCAAAGTTTTGTTACAATAATACTTATCACATGAGTATAGGCATGTCACCATTTGAGGCATTTTATGATTAGAAGGTCCAAGTACCTTTAGCATTGTTTCATGATGATATAAATCCTCTTTTTTAAAAAGAAGTAGAAAATATAGAGGCCTTAATGAATTAATGCAAGAAAAATATTATAAATGCATAAGAGACTATGAAGTCCTATGCAGGTGATAAACAAAATCATGTGAATTTTGAAGAGAAAGAATGGGTATTTTTTAAAGTACTTAACTCTTGTTATGTATTCCTTAAAGAAGAACATAACAAGCTTTCTCATCACTATTATGGTCCATACCAAATCACAAGAAAAGCTTGAGACCCTACTTTTCAACTTTATTTGCCTTCAACCACATACATATTCACAATGTCTTTCGTGTCTCCCAACTCATATCGACCATGATATTCAAGTTCTAGGAACTACCTTCCCTTGATGAGTATGGGTTGATCATTTATGAGCTCAAAAGGATTTTTGGCAAGAGAAAGAAGATCCTAAGGACCATATTGTCATGGAACATCTTGTTGAGTGGAAGGATTTTTGTAAGAAGCTAGGAAGAATAAGGATTTAGTGTGTAAATAGTATTGATGCCATGTCACACTGACATTGGTATAAAAGGACGGGACATGAAATTTTTCTTATCTTTTGACATATTAATACATTATTGTACTTATCCTCTTCACCTTGCTCTTAGCTTAAATGGCTTCTTTTTCTTTCATGTCTTTCTCTCACCTATTATAGTATTTCTCTCTCCTCATCACTCTCTTTCTCTCTCTTCTACACTTCTCTCTCTTTTGTAGTCTTTTCTCTCCTCTTTCTCTCTCTCCAATTCACTTCTTGACAAGTGGTATCAGAGCATTGGTCTTTGATTCATTTTTCCTTCTATTTCAATCAAAATTTTCACTATAAAAACCAATTTCAAACAAATGCTACAAGTACTTGACATAAACAATGATTAGTAGAGGTTTGTAGATCATCTACAATTAGCAAGAGACTATATCTAGAGATCTTCAAGGGCAGATATGGTGGTGGAAGGATAAAATAGCAAGTCGTCATTCATGCAATTTGAAGGTAACTAGGTTAAATGGGAGTTAACCGCCAAGAAGAGAAGAATTCAATGGATACTTGCAAAGTTCCTTCTACCACTAAGAAATTGGAGATTCTCACTACCAAAGCCACTTTCTACAAGAGGTTCATCCCACAATGGTAGAAACATATTGCCATCACGATGCATGCTCTATGTGGTGGACTACTTCATCTCCTTGTTGAAGCAACGTAAACATGCATCTTAGTAGCAAATTGTTTGGGAACAAACTGAAGTGCAAAAATAGAGAGAATTATCATCCATGGGAGATCTATCATTCATTGAGAAGTTTTTAGACATCATCAAGTGGAAGATAGTGAAGAAGCTTCACGAGTCATGGTCAATAGGAGATGAATGAAAATAAGAAAGAAAAGAGTTGGAATTTGTTCATGGATGCTCAATAGTAGGATATATGGGACGCATGGTGCACTGACAATATCCTATTTGTCCAATTAGTAACCCACTAAAAGCTATACACTATTGAAACCATCAAAAGTTGGCATTACTATGATGATGGCACCACAATGATCCTCAGAATAATGAGTTTTGACACTTTCAGAATGGAATATCTTCCCCTCTATAGCAAATGCAAGATGAATTCGAAGACATAGAAAAGAAAGAACTAGAAGAAATGTTGGCAAGAGAGTCCTCTAGAGACTGAATCCCTCTCTTATTCTATTATGATTGAGTGCATACCAATTGGGTGGAGCTAACTCCTTGATGAATGATGCAATCAAGAGGCAAGCACTAGAACGAGTCCAGAGGTACGTGAGAAGAGAGAAGGAAAAAATCAAAGCTGAGAACGAGCTAGCCACAAAAGCCTCCATTGATTCCTTAGCAGCACTCTTTACAGAAGTTCCCATGGTGACTCAAGGCTGCCTTCCTAGTCAAATCCGTCTTGGAAATATTGATGACAAGGCAACAATTGTAGTCTCGTTGCTCATCTTTAAGGGGGAGTACAATGAAGACCCTCATCTTTATGTAGCAGAGTTTATGGTAGCATGTGTGGCTAACAATGCCACAACCGCAGAGCATTAGTTGGTGATATTCCTTGCCATTTTCAAAGGCATGGTGTTTCAATGCTATGAGAGACAAGCAGTAGGAAATTTTGGCACATGGGACATAGCCTTCCTCACTAAATTCAGGATATACTTTTGTAACAAAAATAGTAAAAATACATGATTTAGCATTGATTTCCTTTTGCAATTTCTTCATGGAGGTGAGATCTATGTGTTTGTGTGGTCAATCCTCTTTAATTCTATGTGCTACCCTTGTCAATTAAATTCCATTTTCTTTTGTTTCAAATTGAAATTAAATTTTTCAAGAGTTTTCAGCCATTTACAACCAATAATAACATCAATTGGACACATATCCAAAGTGATCAAATCAACTTTTATTGTGCAAGTAGGAGACAATTCAATAGGAGTACATGGACATGCTTCTTTACTAGACTCATAAGCACAATTTGCAACTTATATTCACAAGGATGATTCCATTAATGGGTAGCAACTTCAACATGTTCAAGGAATTAGTATTGACAAAGCTATGAGTGCTATCCGTATCCACAAGGATATGTGCAATCTTATCATTAATGATACCTTTGAGTCGTCTAAGTGTATTTTCTCCTTCACAACTCATCCATGCATAATGTGAAATAGTGGATAAGAAAGAATGAGAATCATTGGCGCCACCCCTATCGAATGGAAACCCGCCCATGGGATCATAAAATTTATCACTTGTGACATCCTCTTTTCATGCATTTATTCCACCATTGGATAAGCATCAATACATAATAAATTTTCCTCTTGTTTCTCCTCTTCTTCAACTTTCACATCTTGAGTAATCGCTATGTTGATTTCGGAATTTCTGGCTTTACACTTTAGCTTGTGATCTTGGGACCACTTCTCTCCACATTTTAAGCATAATCCTTTAGTGTGCATTTCCTTAAGCTTGTCATAAGAAAGTTGTTGTTGAAACTGTTTTGGGTAAATTTTGGAGCACTTTCACCCCTTGAAAATTTTCATTTTGCCTCAACCATATTTCTGAAATTTTGTCCTTGTTTTGGAGCATAACTCCCACCATGTTTAGAAGCATAAATAGTGGAAAAAGTTGACACTTTGTTGTAATTATTGTTATGACTATTGAAACCCTTGTTTTCTTGCTTGAGACCCTATCTCAATTGATTAAAAAATTGTCTATATCAATTGATTGAGACCCTCTCTCAATTACTTGAGATCCTCTCTCAATTGATTAAAAACTTGTCTATATCTTGTAGGTTTATTGGAGGAATTACTCTCCAAACTTCTTTGCTGAAAATTCATTGCATATCTCTTGTATTTTTGAGAATATCTTTTAGCCAACTCAATTGCTTCATACAAAGTTTTGGGTTGTTGAGCTCCCACTTTCAATGGCAAGGCAAAGCCAAGACCAAAGATATACTTGTTCAACTTTACAAAATGTGAAATGCCCTCAACATACACGGAGAGATTCAAATAATTATTTGAATAATCTCTACTAATAGACGTTTCTCTTTGAGCCCATGCATACAATATTCTTTGAATTATAAAGAGAAAACAAAAAATCAAGTATGGCTTGCTTGAACTCTTCCCATGTAGAAAAGTGTTGGCCAATCTTGCATATATATTGCCACCAAGTGTGAGTGTAGCCTTCAAGGTGGTGAAGAGCCACAAAATAAATTTTTTCTTCATCACTTCAAGGATCGAGAGTGAAATATATCTTAAGTTTTTTAATTCACTTTCCCCACTCCAAAGGTGAAGAATGTTTCCCCTTGAAGTTGGTGATATTGATATTTTCTTTGTACTTCTTCTCATTATACGATGGTTGTAAATCATTATTTCGTTGTCCATAAGAGTGTTGTCTCCATGACTCCCTTATTCTAAGAATGTCGCCTAAGATAGGATTTTCCAAAACTGATGGGATTGACCATTTGAAATGTACTCTTTACTTGAATGAACTTGGATTGAACTTCTTTTACCTTGTCTATGGCTTTCTTAGTAATTTAGTGTACTTCTTTTATTTTTAGTACTTTATCTTGCTGTGGGAATTAGCTTCTTTATAATGGTATTAGAGCCTTGAATTTGATTATTTCCAAGGTCATTTTCAAGCCCAAATCTGGTTACTAGCACCATTCTAAGTAGCTGGGATTCAAGATTTGGTTATAGGACTTTGTACAGTTCCAACTGTGACTAATTGGGGTTTCTCACAGGTAGCCTTGACCAATTTTAGAGTCCTAGAGAAGATTTGAAGTGGAAATGGAAAGTTCTTGGACATTTTGGTGGCATCTTGTACAAGAAGAGGCCCATTTTGGATGTATTTGGTATAACTGGGGTTAATGAAGATTAGAAAAAGGGTTATTTTTTACTAATCAAGAGTTACCTCTCTCTCTCTCTCTCTCTCTCTCTCTCTCTCTCTCTCTCTCAAGCTTTCTCACAAGCTTCATTCTTGCTTCAATCTTTCTTCTCTTTTCCTTACAAGCTCCAAGGATGGAATAGGCTTCTTCTTTAACATATTTCCTACTCATTGAGTATTATTCTTGTAAGGGAAGCTTGGCATTGCAATCCACATGGCCTTAGGAGCCATCAACATGATTTGCACTAAATTTCAGCATGCATTTGCTTCATCCTTAGCAAGGCAATCATTCTTCAGCTTCATTTATGCTTCAGTCAAGCTCTATACTCTTTTCTTCATCTCCATTATCAAGCATCTCATATGGCTCCTTTCAAGGCTTCTACTAATCCTATATTACCTATTACCTAAGGATTTAGCCCTCTTTCAACAACATTTTAAGCTTTTTCTCTTTAAAATCCTAAAATATAGCAGGGCAACCATAGCCTCAAGCTTGGAGCTCCCATCTTCTTCAACATTTTTCATTCCCTAACCTTCAAGACTCTTCTACAGTGATTCTACTCCAACAATGGGACCAAGATTGCATACGTTGTGGAATATTTAGGCATTTAGATGCATTATGAACCAACAATTTGAGGGTTTCATACCTAAACCTCAAATTTCTCATCAATAAGCATTTAAAGGGGTTGAAGGCACTTCTAACTCAAGGCTTACATGCTCTACAAGAATTGGATTGGACTACAAACATTGAAAGGGGTTGAAGGCACTTCTAACTCAAGGCTTATATGCTCTCCAACAATGGGACCAAGATTGCATACATTGGGGAAGATTTAAGCATTCAAATACATTATGAAGCAACAATTTGAGGATTTCATACCAAAAGCTCAAATTTCTCATCAATAAGCATTGGAAGGGGTTGAAGGCACTTCTAACTCAAGGATTATATACTCTACAAGTAATGGAGCATTATGGATTAGTTTGGGCTTCTCTTCTACTTGATGGTTGAGGCTTGATTCTCATTGAACCATCAATCTTCGTCAATCTTTCAAGAGATAATCTACTCATTTTAATCTCTAAAATCTCCATTTATCCAATTATTCAAACTGATCCAATTGTTGATGGGAGATTATGGCTTAATCTTATTGTGCCCAATAATATATTTTAAAAGGGTAAGCTATGCAGTTAGTGAGTCAATTATTTTGAACGATAAGACCATTAGCCCACTTCTCATTTCAATTCTCTATTTTTTATTGATTCATGCACCTCATTAAAGGCTAAAAGTTTCAATTTTAGATATTTATATCCTCATTGTTTTCATACATTAGCATGATCTTTCCATGAATATTCCCACTAAGAAAAATTGGATGCCAAAGGAGATAGTGGGATAAAAGAGAGGTGACCCTCCCTCACTATCAAAGATCTTGAGGGGGTGCAATCAATCAGCTTGGGGGAAACTTTATCTACCTCTCAATGATTTGGAGCCTATGTAGGGAGCTTGTCATGCCAATTTATTCCTCACACAGGTACTGCGAGTGGATTCATTGAAGATTTTAAAGACTAAAGCTAAAGAGCATCAAAATATGGCATTCAATGATCAACCTACATGAATTATAAGTCATTTTGGCCTTATAACCCCTTATTTACAAGTACTGTAGGTCATTACAATACATAAATAGAGATATTGTAGGTCATTGTTGGTTAGTCATAGTACCTGTAGGCTATATATAGGTTGCTACAAATTTTAGATACTTACTTTGGACCTACAAGTGGTTGGAACACCAAACTAGTGAATTTACAAGGTGTTGGACAGTTCTCTATGTAACAAAAAAAAAATATTTCTAGAATATTATATCTTGATTCTAATGAAGTGTTTGATAGTGTGTCTCAAGGAGCTAATCATTAGCTTTGATTTTAATATGGAGCTTATAGTACCTTGAATACCACTCTATATAACCACACAACTATATATTTCATTAAGCACATGGAGCTTGTTTCAAAGTTAGATCATGTGGTTTAGTAGATGGTTCAATCTAATGCTCAAATCAAAGAAGTAATGGAGAAAATATCCCGTTCTATGAAAGACTCTTTGAATAAATTTACTACTTCTACAAAGGAATCATTGGACAAGCTCAATGCCCAAATCTCTTAGCTTGTGGTAACACAATTGGCTGATAAGAAAGTAAGGATAGACTATCATTTCAACCCCCTAATCCTAATTCACAACCTTAGATTATTGGTAAGAAAGGCATATCGTATACTACCTATGAGATAGGGGGAACATAATTTAGAACTAAAGAAACAATTTTGAGCATTTATGTATCCAACCCTTCAAGGGTAAGAAGTCAACCACCTATATCTCTAGGTAGATTCCAAATAGTTTATCAAAGGAGTGCTTCAAATAATTTGACTCTCATTGGTAGTTATATGGACACGCATCCCCAAGATTCTAGTGTGAAACAAGGCTTTATGGAAAGAGAAATCCATGCTAAGATAATGTTAAGCATCATGGACATTCATCTTCCCTTTAACATTTGGAGGAGTGGACATCCAAATTAGAGTCATATTTTGATATCTTCCCTAGATCAGATAACCAAAAGATACATTTTTTTAGTGTTCACCTTAAAGGCTTTGCTCCTACATGGGGGATGTACATTAAAAGGAAAAACCAGTAAATTGGTAGTTGGGAGGATTTCAAATCAGTGATGCCTCAAGTCTTTGTGTCCTATATTAAAAAGGAGAAATTGGCTAGGAGGTGGTATTAGTTGGATCAAAGAAGCTTGACTATTAGGGAGTATACCATTAGTTCATAAACCTTACCATTTATGTGAAAAGTACGAGCGATGATGCAAAGTTGCATAAATACACATATGGTTTGCAACCTAGTCTATCACCTAATGTCATGGCCCAAAAACCAATCTTATTATTCCAAAGTACTGAATTATCTAAAAGGTATGCTCACAAAAGTACAAGAAGGACATCCATACTTAGCCCACTTTTAGACATCATATGACTGTAAGTAGGCAGGGTAACTAAATTGGGAGAAATGTTGGTGGTTTTAGCATGTCTTTTGGCAGTCCCAAAGTCCTATATATCCAATATTTTGAAATGAACAATGCCTAGCTTGAATGAAAGAAACCACATATGAAACAACTAGTCATAGCCATGCCATAATTGAACTTTTCATTAAACTATATCATAAGGTAGCCATAGATAAATTAAATCAAAATACAATAAGAATCAAGATAAAAGGCTACTACAAGAGATCCACCTTTTGTAATGGTGGCCATTGAGTATACACTCTCAATGTTGGGGGGAGGTATGAGACCCTCAAGCTCCAAGAATGGAGAATTTTACAAATGAATGTGTAACGATGTGTTACATTGGTACCCTCTTGCGTTTTATATCCCAACCTAAAATAAGCTAGTTAACCAAAATAAAAGGGTATGAAATTTGTTTTATTATAGTCCATCCCTATCCAAAAATTTTGTCCTCAAGACTTGGAAGACTAAAACGGCAAATGGATCATGGAAATGAAAAGGTGAGAGTCTAATGCTAAAATAGACTTGTAGAAGTATCATCAAAGGTTCAAATAGTGGAAATCTAGAATGATGTCAGGAATAGGATAGTTGTAGAAAATGGCCTATAATTTTGGATAGAAATGTCATGTTTTTCATATGAGGTACAGAAATGAAGTATACTTCATAAGGTATCCATCCATACTATCGAAAGTCCAAATTGATGTTGAAAAGCTAATTATTTTTAGCATATAAATTTATAATAACAAGTTATTCATTGCTTAGTAAATTAAGTACCTTCTTGAAGAATCCATGGAAATTTTTAGCAGAGAAAAAGAGGAGAGAGAAAACTATAGAGGAGAGAGAAGAAAAGACTAGAATAGGTGAGAAAAAGACAGGGAAGAGAAAGAAGCCATTGAAGCTAAGAGCAAGGTGAACAGGAGAAGGACACTAATGTATCGATGTGTCAAAAGATGAGAAAATTTACATTTCCCCTCATTTTATACCAATGTCAGTGTGACATGGCATCAATAATATTTACACACTAAATTCTTATTCTTTCCAACTTCTTACAATCCATCCTGTCCCAAAGGTTTTTTCCCTTTAAAAAAACTTACAAAAACTAGAAAAGGATGGATAGAATGGAGTACTACTCTATTTTCAGCTTTACAAATGGAAAAATGAAGAAGAGATGAAAGATATATGGATTGAAATAGAAGAATGAGAGTAGTCCTCAACTATATACATGATCAAGAATACTTCAAAGGTACTTGGAGCATTAAAGTCTTCAACTTATGAGCTCAAAATGAAGTACACATCTTGTTGTATAAACACACCTTGCTGAACTAAATCTGCCATAACTTCTGGTAGAAGTGTCCAAAGAGATGTGCCACATGTCAAAATGTAGCTCTTGAAGAGTACTTTGAATCTATTTAGGTGGCACAATTCTAAAAATTAGGCAGAATAAAAAAATTCTAAAACAGTCTGCTGGCAGGTCCCTATCTGCACCGTAATTGGCTCCATAGTCAGAAGCTTCAGCCAACAATGTGTCCCTTAGGAAATGAAAATCATCTAATATAGAATCATGCATCCAAGAAGCTTCCTAAGGTGGTAAACCTCTCCATTTGATCAAATATTCAATGATGGAACAAGATCAAATCTTCTTCTCATGTTGACCTATGACAACCTCTGGGATGTATTGAATAAGACCTTCTTCATCAATAGATAGCAGATCATCAAATGTATCAACAAGATCGCCATAGAAAGGCTTGAGTTGACTAACATGAAACACATTATGAATCTTAGTAGAAGTGGGTAGCTCCAAAGAAATTGTGGTTACTTTGAAAAGAGAGGGTTCTCTTTCTGCTTTCTTGGAGCTTTCTGCAGATTTCGTGGAGTCTATCATCAAGATCTCTTCATAACTCTCAAATCCCTGATCTTCTTGATCAAGCAACACATGATATAGCTTTCCTACTTCAAGTTCTTCTAGATGATAACTCATTTGCCATAGGAGAGATCAATTATGGAGCCAAGAATAGCCCTGAAAAATGTGGCATATTTTTTTAGGCTAATTCCTGCCTACCCCCTACTATACATGTTGATTCCTTAGCTCTTGGCACTACTTCAGTACTTTGGCAAGTGAAATCCTTCAGCAAACTCCCAAGATTGCACTTCATTTTTGAATCTTCAACCTTTCTATAGGCCCTAATGGTGTAGTCCATGGCAACCATGAAAGCTTCAACCCAAGCTTTCAATTCTCATCACACTCTTGAAGATTCTTCATCATTCCAGCCTATGGGATCATTTTAGTAAGGATTCTTGAAGAAATTGTAAGGATTGAGCACGAATGGTCAAAGATTGAAGCTTGAGCTTCCATGGAACCAAAATTTCGGGGAAATGTAATGCTTGAATCTTAAGCATCAGGAGATTCAAGATTTCTCCCAAGCATTAAATAGGCAAGGCTTGAAGATTATTTTAGCAACATTGGACCACCAGAGGCTTCATCAAGCATTTGGGGATTAATTAAGTCATCATCAACCATGTCAAAGGTATTCTTCTTCAATTCTTAATCTCTCTCATGAATCCATTTGCTGAGCTTAATCCGCTTGATTGAGAGATTAAAGAATTGAATAAATTCCATCAAATTTCAATCAGCCATTGCTTGAATCAATCCATTTATGTAATGCAATGTTTCCTTGATATATATCGGTTCTAATCAAAGAATTAGAGGCTTCAAATTGAAACTTCTAGCATTACATTTAATCCGATTGATTAAGCCTATTGATTGATAAGATTTTGATAAGATTGATGTCACGTGTATGCATAACAATTCCCTAGCAGCATGTTTTAGTGACCCATCGAAAAATTATCCTAGATGGTTTTGCTCGGCACTCATGAGTATGCATGGGGTCTATCACCTAGGTTTTCTAGAGCCCACCTAATAGAAGCTACCAGCCATCCCCTTAAGGATCAACTTGCAAGCTCGGGGTCCTAATTTGACAAACTGAGGTCTCGATACATCAGCTAGCTCCATTAGAGGTGTCCCACAAGGGCTTCTTGTTCGACTGGAGCGATCGTAGTTACCCTTGGTTCATGGAGTGCAATGCTTTTTTCCAGTAAATTGGTTAGAATTTAGGGAACCTTAACAAAGTTTTGGCACAATTGCTGCACATTTTCCCTAAGACCTAATCCTAGGTATGTCAATGCTCTGCTCTACCTAATTTTTCTCGCTTATCGAGACCATCCATCCGTAGGATGGATCCGTCAAGAATCTCACCCACCCGCTTCTCACAAATGGTTTTCTTTAGTTTTTCAATTACCTATCACATTAAGTTATGGCATATAAAAGCAGCTTCATTAATTAATCCCATTATCACAGGTTCCTTCACATAATTTTATGGCACAACACAAAGTTAGAGGAAATAATATTTTGGCAAAATATATTTATTTATTATTTTGTAAAGTTATTTACAATGATTTTCCCATTCTTCCTACGCAAAAGATAAACCTCCATTCACCAAAAAATCTAATCTATTTGTGGAGATGAAAAGAAACCCTCCAAGATTTTTTTCCCTACATTAGTACCGAGGACTCTAGGATCCCATCCTGATTTGTTTGAGGGTTAAGCAGTTCCTAAGAGCAATCGAGAGATTTACGACCACGGCCCTCCTTGTACTCCTGCCTCCTCTTGCCCAACAGATTCCTCACCGAGTGACCTCTCGCTATCAGGGCCAGTCCAAAAGCTCCTCACAGTGGTATAAAACAATCCCCTTAGAGTAAGGTTCCACGTCTAGCCGTGGGGGATGCATAGCATGATCTTTCCTCTTATTATCTTGATTATATATTTACAACCAGATCTAACTGATACAAGCATAATCAGTCTTTCATATGCAACCATCAATGCATACACAAATAAAAAAGAAATAGCATCAAGTGTTTTTAGCATAGGAAGCAACCCCACCCAAATCTAGGGTTTCTCTTTTAAGATCCAACCTTACTCTTAGGGTTTTGCTTCCTACTTGAAATTCTTTTTTAGGATTCTTAAGTTATTTTGCAAATTTGAAGTCTATTTTATCCTTATGAAAAATTTTGGTATTTCCACCCTAAAAGATAATATGGGCATTTAAACCTATGGAAGGCAATTCATGCGTTGCCCTGCCCTAACCTGCGCTTAGCAGGATTTCAAATGCTTTTCCAATTCTGTTTAGACTTTAGAATTTGTATCAAAAAATTCTAATCAATGTCCAATAAGTCCTATAGACTTCTGATATTTATTCAATTTGTTGATACTGATAGTTTCAGGATTGTCGAGTATTTTCTAGTTGTTTTTGCTTCAACACTTGATATTTTAGGTTAGGTTTTCTCGCTGATTCATACATGGATCAACTCACGATATTGATGCTCTCGCTAATATAATCATATATATTAATATTGTGTATATTTTTAACAAATAAAATAATTTTGATTTTATTATACTCGTATTCTATGGTTTAGTCAACGATGTTCGATCATTTGCCAAACTTTCAATGTTATCTAGAAAGATCAATTTTTATTTAGCTAATTCCTAAGTGCAATGCTGATTGTTTTTCTGAAAACTTTATTCTAAGCAATGCAAATATCATAAGTGCAAATTTTCTTTCATATTTTTGACATTGAACTATATTACTACACACCTAATTTATATGTGTCTAGTATATATTTTCTATACAAATTTCTATTTATTTAATGCATTGATAATTTTATGATATTATCTTAATTATTTTCTATAAATTATTATAAAACTCATATGCATATGTTTATCATTAGCAAAATGAAATAAAGATAGTCACTTTTAGAAAAGTTTTATAAAATATTCCCTTCCCTAACACCGTTTACCTTTTTTTGTTATTATGATCACATGAGCCATTAATGAAATAATCATAAATATCACGAAATAAACCATAATTAAGATATTTTCTTGATGATAGGCATATAATCCTTTTCGAAGTGAAAGAGTCTTTTCATTATTATATTACTTAGGTTATTTTCCTAAGCTGCAGTTCATATGTATTTTCTTTAGAATGTGTTTATAATCATTAAAAGCCAAATATAGCAATAAGCTTATAAAATATTTATTCTTTCCAAACCAACGAGATGTTATCTCTATTAGGTTTGCATTAATGGGGATTTCACCAATTTCTACTATGTCATTTTCTCCTTTGGCCACATTCTTCGCTTCCTTTGCTTCAAATGGGCTTTTTGAATTACTGCAACCTCGCGTAGCCATGGATGTTAAGTGAAATTGACATGGTAGTTCAAGGAGAGTTGGTGGTTGTCTAGAAAAAAATTGCTAGTGTTTTACTTAGCGGTATGGTCGTATGGGACAAAGGTATAATAGGGGGTAGAGAAAATGCAAATGAGGTAGAAGGGGAGGTATTTTCCTCCTTCAAGACTCAAGCTACAATGGAAAAGAGAAGTAGAGAAATGTTTCATCATCAGGAGGTCTTTCTTCTTCTTGCTTTCTTTGTGAAGGAGAGGAAGTGTATTTATAGGCATGAGGGGGAGCATGCAGTCAAATCATTCTTTTGGTTACTTATCTCAAGAGCCAATTGAGCTTTATTAAAAATGAAATTTGATTGCCTACTTATTGGCAAAAACATCATGAATTTTGGACAAATTTTTTTTATGTCTTTTTTCTTCAAAATGACTTCATCTAGTGGCTTTTGGCCAAGTTACCTTGTGACTTATGTAGTTTATAAAGTCTTGCCATACTCTTTGATACTTAACTTACTCAATATCATTCAACACCATAGTGGGGAATATGGGAATTTCCCATAAGTTTGGGACACATGGTCAAATATTTGAATTTGTCATAACTTGAACACTAAAACTCCAAATCAAGTGCTCTATAGCTCAATAGATTCCATTTTTCAAGTACTTTCCAATGATAGGTCACATCATATAGTTTTGAGAAACTTATGGGTATGTTATCCGGGTGCCACACTTTTAGGATTCAAAAAATGAGAATTGGGAGATTCCCAAACTCACTAATATTGTGTTATGCTTGTTCATGTGTGTTCTTTGTCTACCGATTAAGGCTTTTGCAATTTGTCTTGTGGTTATAAAATCAATGTGATCTTTGACGCATTAAATGGAATCGGGAATGCTAGATCAAATATAATGTGGAAAAAATTATATGATCAAGCCATTGTAATATTATTTACAAGGCATCTTTGCTTTTTGTTAGCTAGGATTATTGAGGCATCTTCTCATGTCGGATTGCAGAACTGATTTAATGCAAGACTTGATATTTAAACAATTATGTGCATTCACTTATGTGATAGCTCGACGAGTAATTTTTAAAACACCTCAAGCCTGAATTTGTTTCTTGATATGAAGTGTTGTGGCGGGAATATTACATCCTCTCTTCCTCAGAGCAATCGAGATGTCCTCATCTTGAAAAGAACTGGGAAAGCTGTTTTTTCTAGAGTTGTCTATTTTATCCAGGTGGCATTCTCCTCAGGAAAATCTTTCCATTGGATAAGATACTCTCTAATGGTTATGTTTCTCAGAGGTTTCTCTTTTACTTCTAGAATTTTATCACGCTAGAGTTCAAGGGCTCCTTGACTAGGCATTACAATTTGTTGGCCATCAAGAATATGATCTTGATTTGCCACATAAGCTTTCTGAAGACTAACATGAAATACATTGTGGACTTTCACATGATCAGGAAGTTGCAATTTGTAGTCATTAGCTCCTAGGCATTTGAGAAACTTATTTGGTCCATAATACCTTGGACTCAACTTTTTGAGCTTTCTTAATGATAGAGAACTCTTCTTTGGGTGCACACAGATGAAAACCATGTCTCCCTCTTGGAAAATACGCTCTTGTCGTCCTAGATCAACATAAGCTTTTTGGTGGTCTTTTGTAGCTTGGATGTCTTGTATGATAGTTTTGACTTGATCATCCATGTCTTCTAGCATTTTCTTAGAAGCGTCAACCTTTACGGTTGGATCAGAGAAATTTTGTGGCATTAAACAATCTTGCCCATACAATGCTTGAAATGGAGTCATTTGAATACTCTCGTGATATGACGTATTGTAGAAAAATTCTATCAAGGGCAAAAAATGTATCCACCCTATCGATTCTCTAGAATAGTAAGCTATCAGTATATCTTCAATGAAATGATTAACCCACTCTATTTGACCATCAGTTTGGGGATGGTAAGCTATGCTAGCAAAGTTGGGTTCAAATTAATTCAAATAAGCTTCTCCAGAAATGTGACATAAACAGAGAGTCGTGATCACTAACGATCCGTTTAAGCAATCCATCAAGCCTAAAGATTTCTTTCACAAACAGTCATGCAATATCCGAAGCTTTGTAGTTGATCTTTGACTGAGATAAGATGGATGACTTTTGTAGTAGCAAAGCTCAAGCTCAACTGCCAAGACCCACGGACCACTTATTCCTTCAAATGTCTCACGCGAGCACTAATGGCTACCTCTCACATAGCCGATGCGCTATCTCTCTCTACAAGTGTAGCGAGCTTACCTTGATGCCCGATTGAGTTGCTTCCTCTCTCAAGCACTCCGATAGCTCCACGCTTCGTGATGCAAGCTCAAGCATCCTCAAGCCTCTTCCTCCACGCTTCATCCTCCATAGCCCACGAGAGATGAGAGAAGAGAAGAGAGTAAGAAGAGAGGAGATGTTGGAGGGCTTCACCTCCAAGATCCCTTACCCTCACACACTCACTCCCTCACTCACTTACACTCCCTCCCTCAAGCACTCACAAGCAAGCAAGCAAGAGAAGAGGAGAAAAGAAGATTCCACTTCGCCACACACCAAAGAATGTGCTCTCATTCACTTTTTGAACTTTATATACAAAACCTTAAATCCCTTTTGGGTGATCATCCCCTTATCCCATTTTTTACATGAGGCCCTTTTCCCATTGTCCTCCTATCTTCCTAGCTTCCTTCCTACCACCCATCTGCCTTTACAATTTGCACGAGTGAGAGCCCAGTTCTCTTAAAATAAATCATGATATGCCTTGCGCTCTTTTATAAAAGTATTGACTTGCGCGTTTTCTTGTGCACCTTTCTCCTTGATTTAGGACTTTTCTACACTTCTTGTGTTTCCATATCTTTCATGGCACACCTTCGTCTTCCATTTCACTTTTTCCGTGGTCTTTTCTTCTACTTTAGATTTTCCAAATATTCCACCTTGTTCATCTGAGGGTTAACATTGTCTTCCTCTTAGTGGCACTTGTGCAGAGTGGTTGGAAGGAGTGATGGGTGTAGCTAGATGGCATTTTTTGAGTTTGTATACAAGCCCTTGTAGGGGATGGTGTTGGGTGGACCGGCCCTTGAAATTGAAGATGTAGTTGGGGCGGGTCCTTTTTTGTTGATGTTGTTGAGGGGATTTGTCCTTTGAAATTGAAGACAAAGTTGGACGGATCCCTGCGTGGAGAGGGGCAGATGTGTGGATCCATCTTTGAAATTGAAGATAAAGTTGGACGGATCCTTGCGTGGAGAGGGGTAGATGTGCGGATCCATCTTTGAAATTGAAGATAAAGTTGGACAGATTCGATGTTTGGGCCACCATGGCTGCCTTCTCTTGCACTGTCCCAAATGAGCTCCTTCATTCACTTTTTGACTGGGGCTGCCTCAATCTGCCTTTTCCTTGGTTTTCCTTCATGGAAATGTTGTCGCATAAAATGGCCCCTCTTGTAGGTGGTTACTAATCTTGAGACATTGTGGTTTTGATTTGATGAGGGTTCAATGAGAAAGGGTGGATGTGTGAGTCGATGATTATGGGGTTGAAAAGGAATTGAGCTTGGGAAGAAACAAATCTCCCGGTTAAGGTGGTGGGGGCCGGGGGTATATTGCATGGATGATGGGGCCATTGAAGTCAGTGGTTGAGGCCTTTGTTTGTACCTGGAAAAAAAAGAAGGTGCACAACCTAGGGGTGTCTCTACCTTACCGTGGAGTCCTTAGTGCACGTGCATGTGGAACTGGGAGATGGGTCAAGCCCTTGGTGGTGTCCCATACTTGAGGACCCAGTTTGTGTATAAGGGAGGTGCGGTGCACGGGGCTTAGGGTGACAAGTCTAACCATAGAAAAGGGTTACCTTCCTAGGTATGTCTTGCCCCTGATGTTCCCTAAGTATATGTGGTGGGGAATCAAAAAAGGCTAGGGGGTTAGACACCGAGCTGGCCACCGACCAAGGCTCCGGATGCACCTAACTTGAAAACCCCTAGGTGTAGTGACTGTGACCTATATGCAGCTTGTTGTGTCTACGTGTGATTTCTTTTTCTATTTTTGCTCTTTGTGATTGCCTTTTTGCTTTGTGTCTCCTTGTCTTTTTTTTCTTTTTCCCTTATCTCTCGTCTCCTTCTTCCTCTTCTTCTTCTTTAGTCAAGTTCCATAGTCAAAGTTAGTCTTCATCATTGGAGTGAGGTGGAGAAGGGGGCTTAATAGATTTGTTAAGGAATTGGCGGCTTTGAAGATATCCCTTGAGGTTTAGGGGGACTTGAAGGGTGGTGGTGGAGAGGAATGGATGATTGCAGTGGGTGAAGCTGTTATCATTCATATCCTCTAGAAGAGCTAAGCAAAAGGAAGGTAGTAGAGCAGCTCACATCATAATAAAGCCATTGCACAACTATTAATAGTGTTAGGATCAAAATGGAGGACTGGGAGGCTGCACTCTTATTGCAGAGTGGGGACTTGCCTAAGGAGTAGCTTAAGGTAATTACAATTAGTAATAAAAGTGGGGTCAGGGAATGAAGAGAATTCGTTGTTTGGTGAAGTGGATTAGGGTATCATACAAATTTTTTAATGTGAAGACGAGGGCATTTTCTTATGTAGTACAATGTGGATTATAAATTATTGGAAAATCATAGCGGCCATGGACACTGGAGTCAAAATCCACTCCCACACTTTGAGGGTAGGGCATAAAGGTTGGGTCATTCTGCTCAAAGGGTTGAGTGTTGCAAAAGGCCATCCAAGTATCCAAGTTGGTGTTGCAGACCCTTCTTCTCCATGTAGGTTGGCATTCGTAGCCGGGCATAGACCTTGGCACTTCAAAAACTTTATTTTGCCAAATTTTGGCAGCTTCAGTGGCCCATAATGTGGGGTTTTGCTCTCTCTTCTCCAGCCATTTCTGTTTGAGCCAGCCTCCAATGTTGATCACCTCCTCCACCACATTGATGGGCAAAACCCTATGCAGGGTGGTGGAGAATTGGAAGTTAAAGTTGAAGGGGCTCCTGGCCGTTTCTTGCCTCTCCTAGCTTACAAGGTCAGTGTGGAAGCTTGTTCTGCACATGGTGGGATAGGTGCTTAGGGTGCCCTCACTCCCTTGGCATTCCATTTTATTCTTGTTTCCTTCACCATTTGTCTTTTTCTTTCCCTCAACGCTGCCTTTCTTTCTGTGCAAGTTTTTGCGTGTTGTTTCTCTTTAGGCCACGGGGAAGGAGGTGGTGGGACAAGCTCTTCCTTGTGTGGTCCCATTTCAAAGTTCATATCTACCTTCCTCTCCTGCCTTTTCTCCTACCACTCTTCTTCCATGAATCCAAGTGCGTCCACTTCTTGCAAGGTTAGGCCTGCCAATAGGAGATAGTGGCATTGCTCTTCCAAGGCTTGGGCCAACTCTCCTAGGTTGTGGAGGCATTTGCAATCTTGCTCTTAGTTATCTACAAGCCATTTCAAGTTTCTTTTTAATGGTCTCTATGGACTCTCCCTCCTCTACCTGGGTGATGTCCAATAGGGTATTCAGGAAGGTGCGTTGGTGCATTTGAAAGCTCACTTTGGGCGGCCTCTGCTCTGCTTTCAAGAAGTATTTTGTCTTTCTCTACTTGAGCTAGATGGCGTGCCAAGGTTTTAACTCTTGTTTCATTCTAGTTTGCCCATTATTCTACTCTCCTTTTCATGTCTTCGAGGCTTTCCCCCTACCTCTGAGCTAGCACTATCAGCCCCTTCATTCTTGATCTTTCATTTCTCCCTTTAGCTTTTGCTACTCTTCCTATACTAAGGCAGCCTCTTGGTTAATCTTTCCACCTCTGTTTCATACATGCGAGCTTTTTCCTCCCTCAGTTTCTCCAGTTCTTATGTGGCTTTAGTGATTGTTTCCATTTTAGCTTGCAGATCTTCGTAGAGCCCCACAATCTCTTCGTTGTGTCATCGAGTCACAGGTGTTGTATGGCCTCAATTTCTTCATCCAATTTCACTTACCATTCCGCTTTTATCTCTTCTTTAGCTTGTAGTTGCTCTTTCAGCTCATTAACTTACCTTTGGGGCCATGGCTATTTGGCGTGTTTTCTCCAATTGGGATGCAGCCATGGCCTCTTTTTTAGCTTCTAGCTCTGCATTGCAACTTTTTTGTTCTCCTTAGCTTTCTCTAGTTGAGAGAGAAGCTCATTGACATATTCATCATAATCTCTGGGTGGCCTCTCTATTGCGGGAACGGAGGTCGTGGAAGCTGCCACGTTTTTCCTCTTTAGGTCTTTCCTTGACTCAGCATCTGTTCTATAGCCAACCTACTAGAGGGGTTCCTTCTTCAACTCCTTGGCTCATTTCTTTATTCACAAAGTATTGGCCCCAAGCCATTAGGTTGTTGGCATCCACCTGGGTCATAGAACTGGGTGTGGACATGGCAATGGTGGTGGTAGGCGCCAGGGGAGTGAGAGTGGGGGTGATTGGGGTCTTTCCCTTGCCTTCTTGCACTACAGTGTGGCATAAATGTTGGCACGTGGGCGCTTGAGCTCGGACCTTCATCTTTAAGCGGGCTTGTGTGTTCCAACTCGTCCTACCTAGACTATTGCTCAATGGACCTACACGTTGCAAGGGCCATGAGTTCCTCCTCCTTTCTTCTCAACTCCTCCTCCTCCTCCTCTTCCTACTTTCTCCTTCTTTCCTCCTTGGCCTTTTTGGACTCCCTGCAAACCTTTTGCAAGTTTTCTTTCTCTTTTTTCCTCCTCTCCTCTTCTTGCTTTTCTTGTGCAATTTTCGTCTTCAACTTCTTAGCCTTTCCCTAGCTAGTCTGCTTTTCTTGTTCCTTGTTTTCTTCTTTCTCACTCAAAGTCCTTTTTCTAGACTATGCCTCCTATTCTTGGTGAGGTGGCAACCTGCTTGGTGTTTCATCCACTCCTCCTCCTTCCTGCCCTTACCCCAAGGCTTCTCTGATGATAGCAGTAATGACCCCACCAAATCCAATGGTTGAGGCCTTTGAAGATGAAGCTTTCCTTTTAGCCTTAGTAGCAAGAGATTCTCCTCCAGGGGGCATTCCCCCTCTTGCAAAAGCCTTTGTCGAGGTCTCAACGGTCTTCCTCACAAAATAGTTGAGGTTTACCTCATCTAGCAAACGTGCTGCAATGCTCTCTAATAGGGGGATACTAATAGTGATGGATAAGAATTGGTGCACATCTATGGATAAGGAAATAGATGCTTTGGTTGAAAATAGAACATGCGATCTTGTGCCACTGTCAGAAGGAAAGAAGACCATTGGCTACAAATGGGTCTACAAGATTAAATACAAGTCGGATGGTAGTGTAGAGAGGTACAAAGCTAGGCTGGTCGCAAGGGGATATGCCTAGCAATATGGGTTAGACTGTGAGAAAATAGTTAGCCTTGTTGCCAAAATGGTAACCATAAGAACAATGATCACATTGGCTGCTGCTAAAGGCTAGAAATTGCAGTAGATGGATGTGAAGAATGTGTTTCTCAATGGTGATTTAGCAAAGGATGTTTATATGGATCAACCTGAAGGGTATGTACACCCTAATTTTCAGCATTATGTATGCAAATTAAAAAAAGTGTTGTATGTGCTGAAGCAAGATTCAAGAGCCTAGCATGCAAGGATCAGTAATTACTTGCAGAGTTTGGGATTTACTATTGGCAAGGTTGATCACAGTCTGTTTACAAAAAAGACATACAAAGGCTTGGTAGTGCTAGTCATCTATGTTGATGACTTGATAATCACAGGTGATGATGACTTGGGGATACATCCTGTTATGCAAATGCTAAAATCTGAATTTGACATGAAAGACTTAGCTGAATTGAAGTATTTCTTGGGTATTGAGGTGATCAAAGCTGAAAATGGTTTATGGCTAATGCAAAAACACTATGCCATGGAAATGCTGAAGAAATATGGCATGGTTGAATGTAAACCACTAGATACACCTCTTGATGAGAATGTCAAGTTGGACATTAGCACTAGAGCTGAAATTGATGATGTGACTATGTACAGGCAGATGGTGGCTACTAGTCTCTGATCTACTTGACTATCACTAGGCCAGACTTGAGTTATGTTGTTGGGCTCATAAGTCAATTCATGCAGAAGCCCAACAAGCCACATTTGGATGATGTTAGGCGGATTATGAGATATGTTAATTCCATTGTAGATTATGGGATATTCTATGTGAAAGATAAGCCCTTAAAATTGGTTGGATACACATATGTAGATTGGGTAGGATGCTCATATGATCATAGATCTATAAGTGGTTATGCCTTTGGATTTGGAAATGGAATGATCAGTTGAAGTACCAAGAAGCAACATACGGTTGCATTGTCTAGTACTGAGGCAGAATACAGGGGTGCTGCATCGGTAGCATGTGAGATTGCATGGCTACTCAACCTTATGGTTGATTTGGATATACAAGTGGATGCTCCAATGACCTTGTTATGCGACAATCTCAGTAGTGTACTCCTGGCAAGGAATCTAGTATACCATGCCAAGACCAAACACATTGAGGTACACTACCACTTTATCAGAGAGATGGTTCTTGCATGGAGAGTAGATCTCATGTATGTGAAGACTGATGAACATGTTGCAAATATCTTTACCAAATCTTTGGGTAAAGAGAAGTTCAGTATTTTTAAATAGCTGCTTGGTGTACAGATGTTGTATTGAGCTTGAGGGGGAGTGTTAAGACTTCAAGCTCAGCTCTACTATCTTTAGGTTGTGTGTACCCAACATTTAGCTTGTCCAACTGTACCACATGCAGTCATTAAATAAGTCGGTGACTTTAGAATTAGTTTGTACTTGGTGTGAATGGTCTTACAAACCTTAGAGTGTTGTATTCATTTTAGTTATATGGGTTATGAAATATATGAAGAAAATGAGTGGAGAGCATATGGCTCCTCTTTGTTGCTCCAACTCTTCTCTCTGTCTTTGTCTACCTCTCAACACTTCCATGGGTCGAGCATGAATGGTCATTAATACCTTGTAAGAGGTTGGAGTGACATAAATTGGGCCGTACTCTAATGTTTTGATTGTGCATTGTTGCTTAGAATTTGATGTGACCCAACTTCCACTGGAGGAAAAGAGTATACCATTTTTTCAAGAAAGGGGAGTTGTTGGCTGCAAGCTGTTTCAAGTCTTCTATCTCTTGATCGTTGGCACAAGCTGTGTGCTTGCCATATGAGGTGATGAGGATTGTTTCTACACTTGTTCGTGGGAAACCTCGGTGGCAATCAGCTACATAGTTGCCTCAGAAGCCTTAACAAACACAAATTATGATTCTTCCCAAGAATAAGGGAGTGTCCGTACTTCTATTGCTATGGGTTTGTCCAAGAGTCCCAAGTCTAATCGGTCATAGCTTTTAGCAAGTGACATGAAATTCACGTCCAAGTGTTTAAGGCAAGCAACCAAGTCATCCCCCATATTTTCAGCTAAGTCTACGGCCAAGGTAAAAATTGATTGCCACTCATTAGAGGGTCTAAGGCCGATAGATGGTTGAGGTTTGACAGAACTAGAGAGTTCAGCAACTAATGGTCATAGCTTGGTTTGCTCCTTAGGTTGTAGCTTGGCCTCATGTTCAATGGGTCTGTAGTTGCAATTGTCATGCTATTAGATGATTTTGAGGTTTGAGGGGTATCATCAGTGTTAGATTTGAGCGCTTTGTTAGTAGCAGGCTACAGTTTTGGGTGATACATTGGTTTAGGCCCTGTTCATCTAGGCTTTGGAGGTTCTATGGGCTGGGTGATCCAATTCTCTTGTGGCCCAAGTATTTCTAGTCCAATATTTCATGTGGCCAAGCTCGAGGGTGGCGTTTGAGTAGGTCATTTGGTTGTTTTAGCTTTAGGTAGCCAAATCCCGATATTACCCTCATAGTAGCCTTGCGCTTGCAATAGGGTTTTGGGGACCCATCACAACTGTCCATCGATGTTTATAGTTTCGTCTTGGCCTCCTAGGTTTCGAGTGTGGGTCCTTAGCTTTGCAAGGGCATGGGTGTCTACCTCTAGGTGGCAGTCCTTGATATTTAAGTACCCATTTGAATAAGGGTTTGGTGGATTTAGTGTTGGGTTTAGTGGGTTGCCAGCATTGAGGCTTGGCAGGTTGTGACAAGTCATGACCCCCCTCCTTAGACTTGATGGTGGGGTTCTCTACCGGTGGCTTTGCAGACTTGGAAGGAGTCACACCACCCTTGCTGAAAAATGTAACTATTCCGATGTTGCCCATGGCTAGGTGGATACATTGCAACTTGTAGTCGACATTACAACGAGCTTGCTTCTTAAAAGTTATTGTCATCCTAATAGCGACGTTGTGCCTGCATCTTTATTATTGGGCAACACATAGAAGATCATCAGCATGCTTTTAGACTTAATAGAAATCGCAACCTTACACTCCCAAAATTTTGTATGATCGGCCTCCATACGAGCTAAGCTTAGTGTTAGTGGACTGTAATTACGATTTGCCAATTTGAGTCCAATTTTCATGAGTTAAGACATTAAAGTCAGCTCCCTCAATCGATCAATGCATTGATGGTGCATGTGTACTTGTGGCAGTGATCATTATTCTTAGGTAAGCTGGTTCTACGGCTTCCTCATCCTCATCATCCATCTTAGTGATAGTAGTTGCTCGTACTTGGACAAGGGGTGCTAGCATTGGAGACTCATGCAATGGGTGTGTGGGAGGGAAGTACTTCTTTATGCGGCTGCCATTGAAAAATCCTATGCCTTCACCCTCTAGGGTTTTGAGTTCTACGTTGCCAGTTTGGCTGATGGTTTGAACTCTCAAAGGACCTAGTTGGCCAAAACTTCATTTTTTTCTTATGTCTTTTGATTGAGTACAGATGTACTAAGTCACCATGTTCAAAGTTGCACTGCTTAATATGCTTGTCAAACCAGCATTTGTGTCTTTCCTTCTTGCATATTAGTGCATGGGTGGCTAGAATCCAAGTTTTCGATAAGCGTTCTCTCTTGAAGGGCTGTCCTGAGGCTAGGCATGAAGAACTCTAAGGGTAGAATTTCCTCTGTACCATAGGTCAACCTAAAGGGGGTCTGTCCTATAGTTTCCATCTTGTAAGCTACCCACAAGGCCACCATTAACTTGTTATCCCAATCACTGCGCATAGTAAACATTACCTTGGTCAAGACATTTACCAATATTTTATTTGTAGATTCATCTTGACCATTTTTCTGAGGATAATAAGGCAAAGATTTTCGATGGATGATTAGGAAGGAGGACAGGAGGTGAGCTATGTGTGCCTTGATTGTCGGCTGACTAGTTCAATGGGGCAGCCAAGAACTGTGAGATCACTCGCTCCCATTGGAACTTGGTAGTGGTCCTAGCATCATTTTTTCTCGTAGCTCCTACTTCTACCCATTTCATGAGATAGTTGGTTGCCACAATGATGTATTTGGCTTGTGAATACTATGCCGCGGGACTATTGGGTCCGATGAAGTCAATCCCCCATTTCTGGAAGGGTTGTCATGTGATAATTGGAGTCAGTTCCATGTGATCCTTATGAATAAGGACCTTAGTCCATTGGCACTCATCACAATGCTTCACAAATTGTGTTGCATCTCGGAAGAGAGTGGGCCACCATAGCTAGGACTGTAGCACTGCGAGCTGTCACATCTCCGCTGAAATGTCCTCCTATGATCCCGTCATGTACCTCTATGATTACATCATGCATCTCATGCTCACACACGCATCTGTGCAATAACCTATCTTACCCAACCTGTAGAGTTGGCTTGCTATTAGCTGATAGGGTTGGATCTTTAGCATGAGCCACCTAAGTCGGGCCTTTTCTATTGGTCATTCCGATAGTCTGTGCTCAAGCACTTGAACTATGTCATCTACCCAATACGGTGTCATGTCGGCTCTAAAAAAATCCCTTTCATTGGATAAGTTGAATAGATGTGCATTTGGCAGTTTGCCTACAATGCCTTGCTCAACGAATTCTCATGTGGGGATGCGAGACATATGGTCAACCATGTAATGCTACTTCCCTTTACGCACCACCACATAGAAGTCAAACTCCAAAAGTAGAAGTAGCCATCTAGCGATGCCTCTTGTAGCACAAGGTTTGTTTACAAGATACAACAAAGCTTGATGGTCAACAAGGAAGGTAAAAGGTATAGCCAAAAGATAATGCTGAAATTTCTTTATAGCAAACACCATGGCCAAGCCCTCTCTCAATTGTTGAGTAATTTATTTTGATCTCAATGAGTTGTCTGCTAGCAAAGCTCACTAGGTAATCTAGGTTGTGTTTACCAAGTTGGCACACCATAGCTCGCACGGCCAATTTCGAAGCATCAATGTGCACATGAAACGTGAGTGTCCAATCTAGAGCTCATAGAATTGGTGTCATGGTCAGAGCCTTTTTTAGTTCCTCATACGTGCCCTGTCCATTCGAATATGATCAACAACTTGTATACAGGTCTAGCAATCAATGCATAGTTCAACACGAACCGTCGATAATACTATGTATGGCCTAAGAAGCACTAAACGCCTTTGTGATTAGTTGGGGGTGGAAGATTGAAAATGACCCTGATCTTCAAGAAATCTATGGCAATGTCATTCTTCAACACCACGTGTCCTAGGATGCATCCATGCTTCACCCAAAACTGGCACTTCAAGGGGTTCAATGAGAGACGATATAGTCAACACCATTCAAAGACCACTCGGAGTCTATCTAAGTGTTCTCTCCAAGTAGAGTGAACACACAAGTCATCCACGAAGACCTCTAACTCCTTCCTCAGCATGTCTTTGAATATTGTGCACATCAGTCATTGGAAGGTGGCTGGCAAATTAGTTAACCCAAAAGGCATGACTATGTAGGCAAATATGCCCCATCCAGTGGCAAATGTAGTCTTATGCCTATCATTAGGATGCACTTGCACTTGATTGTATCTAGAGAAGCCATCCATAAAATTGTAGGACTCTTTGCCAACCACTCTCTTGAGAATGTGCTCAATGTATGACAATGGGTCATTATCTCTCTTTGTAGCAGTGTTTACCTTCTTGTAATTGACACACACTCTAATCTTTCCATTCTTCTTTAATATGATGATTATGGGGGAAACCTAGTCCGCATTTTCAATCTCGTAGATGAGTCCTACCCTCATTAGCTTGTCAATTTCTTCCTTGACGACGTGGGCATGCTTTGGATTCATGGGATACGACCGATGCTTGACCAGTGTTATGGAAGTTGTCATGGGTATGTTGTAAGTCGCTACACTCAGGTCTATCTCTTTGAGCTCTTCTAGGGACCAAGCAAAGATGTCAATATACTCTTGTAAGAGAGCAATTAGACCTACTTCCTCTTCCTTATTCAAGTCATCGGCTATAAAGATGGGTCATGGTATCTCCCCTTCCCTGGCTAAATTGACCTCTTTGACCCTGGCAGGTCCCTTGATTGGTTTGCTTTCTTGCCCCTATCATTTGGCTCCTAGCAAGATCACCACCCTATCTCATTTTTTGAATTTTGTAAATTGCTTTGGTAGGTCTTGTGGTTTTTGCTACTCTTTTGTCTACATTTCTCGAGGCAGCTTCCGCCATTCCTCCCTTAGTCAAGTCATCGGCTATAAAGATGGGTCATGGTATCTCCCCTTCCCTGGCTGAATTGACCTCTTTGACCCTAGCGAGTCCCTTGATTGGTTTGCTTGCTTGCCCCTGTCATTTGGCTCCTAGCAAGATCACCACCCTATCTCCTTTTTTGAATTTTGTAAATTGCTTTGGTAGGTCATGTGGTTTTTGCTACTCTTTTGTCTACATTTCTCGAGGCAGCTTCTGTCGTTCCTCCCTTAATTGCCGACGTCTTAGGTGGACGGATAGGTCCCCCTTAGTGCTTCTAGTCTTGGAAGGTCAAGGTATCTCGGGATCACTATCTAAGATGACTTCTGACTCAAAATTGAACTCTCTATCTTCGTTAGAAGAGGGAGTCTCTCCTAGTGGTCGCAGCTCAGAAGGTGAGTCCATCCTTAGCATTGGTGCATCACTTGATTGTGCTAGACCTTCCTAGTCGTAGTCAATTATTCTTATATGCTCCAACTAGGTTTTCGTAGTCTTTGTGCATGACTCCTCTCTCCATCCTAAAGACATTCTACTTGCGTGGTCTGGAGTCAACTTGTATTTGTTTGATTACACGTCCCCTAGTGTCGTATTCTATAGTATCAATTTTCCTTTCTCTCTCATCACTGAAGGAACAACAATCTTCATATTTGTCATCAGAGTTGTCTCTGTCCAATTGCTCCTCATTTCCCAAGTCCTGATATGTCTCTTTTGGTAGGTCGGGGATTAAAGCCCAATTGTACCTCAAGTTTAAATCGTGTACCTTGGTCCATCACCAATCAGGCTCATCTAAGAGATCTTGGAGTGGCTTGAGGTTAGTTGTTGGATCACCAACCAACTTGTTAGTCAAGTACCCTAGGATCTCCAGAAGCTCACGTCTATTGCTTAGGACTTGGAATGTGATAGGATTGGGTCTCCTACTTAGGCCTCCAACCATCATGCAGACTACTACTGAGGGTGTGTCCTTGGTCTTGCCAATCACTTTGATGGCTTGTTTGTACTCCTCATTGTCTGATAACGATAGGTCGATGGTAGCAAGAACAAGCATCTAGTATCGCTCGTCCTTAGGACACATGATATACTTGGTTAAGGCCCCATAGGATTTCCTAATCTCACTGTCAGCCTTCAGTATAGTGGAGACGGAATCTAAGTCAACCAGCGTAGTCTTCCAGGTGTCCATCTCTACTATTACAACCTCCGTTGGATTGCCTAAGAAGATGAAACCATTTCCCTAGTCTTCTATGACTCTCGTGTTGCGCATCCATGGTTGGCCTAGCAAGATGTCATAGTCCACCCCCTTCATGACTATAAAGTCAATAGAGAACTAGACTCCTGCGATTTTTACTGGCCAAATCTTTAATACACAGAATGGTTTTACCTTCATTTCATTAGCAAGTGTGATGTTGAACCTAGCGGCCTCAACCGGTGGGTTACCCCAAGTTTGGAGCATTGTATGGCTTAGCACACTAACTCTCGCTCCCATGTTTATGGTTCTGTTTCTTGTGATATACCCTAGAGCTAAGATTGGCAGGATTGCATGCATTTCTATGCCTTCCCAAAAAGCATTGACATGCAAGGATTTAGCCATGGAGTGCAGCATGAGACTTGGTATTTGCATTTCTACATCGTGATTAGGCAAAGTCAGTGGGCCACTAGCTCATTTGATTCTTCAACCCACAGTTTTAGCTCTTGCCATAGCGTTGGATGTTGCCTAAGCAGGTTGCTTAAGCTTAGAGTCACATGGGTGATCACCAATGTATTAAGGAGGTTGCTAGTTGCTTGCCTCTCTCTTAACTCTATGGTTCTTGGCCAATGTCCTTGACTGGTCTGCTAGCCCATAGCATTTAGACTTTGTCTAAGCGACATGCTTGTGCTGCCATTGCATCCCTTGATTTTGGTCGTGAGGGAGAGACTGACGTGCTTATGCTTGAGAGATCATTGATCTCATCTTCTAGTATGGGTTCAGTGTCTTTTAGATGCTCTTGGGCCTCCTTCACCCATTCCTTCACTTTCTCGATGGCTTTGAGTTGGCGCTTTGGGTTGGGGTACTACCTAACCTTAGTGCTTTGGGTTTGGGTTTACATAATGCTCATCACCATTCAGCTCCTCCACGTAGTGGACTGGAGTATCACTCGATGGATGGGTTACGTAGGGTCCAGGTGGTCTAGGGACACCTGTAGGGTTTATCTTCATCCTAGGGATGGTTAGCTTAGCGTCATTAGGTGCCAAGAGAGCCAATGGGGATCCCCTTCCAAAGAGATTTGGTGGTATGTTTGCAAGGTAAGGTTAACCGTAAGATTGCGGGTATGGGAGTATTCGGGGTAGTCAACAATGTATGGCATCATGGCCAAGCCAACCTACCACAATTAGTGCAAGGTCATGACCTAGGATCCTAACACTCAACTGGAAGGTGGTTTCCACCACAATGCACGCATTGGATGTGTGGGCACATTGGCCATCTCATCATATCCTACAATTTGGCTATTTCCATCTTCATCTTTGCTAGCTCTTGTCCTAAATGAGTGTTGAGATGACAAGCTCAACACATGCGGACATTGATGATGGACCGCCTAGTTAGATGGGTCCACACGTCTACACTTAGCACGTCGGTGGTCATTATGACTCTCACATGGCCACTGACTCATTACTTATTATATTCAGGTTGTTACACCTATTTACAACAAGCATATTTATAGCGACAGTCGACTAGTATAGTTGGTTATGCATTGTTTGACTTAGTAGGCCACTTTCCTTTATGTTGTATCTTATCTATACTTTGTGTACATTGTAAAGAGTATGGAAGAAGAAGAAGAAACCAGCAAAAAAACGTTTTTGCCTCCATCTCTCTTCTTGTCTCTTGAGTGAGCTTCTCCTTGTGCATTCTGTGTGTTCGACGCAGCATCTTGAGCAACTCCCCTCATCACGCAATTTTTGACATGGTATCAGAGCCGCACCACTGAGGGAGGCTGATTTCAAAGGCTGAAGTGAAGGAGAAGAAGCAAGGTTTGAGCAAGCAAGCCACAGGTAAGAAGCTCTCCCATCCTTCCACTCTTTCTCTTGGATAGTGCCTATGGAGGCACCGGAAGCAGGGCAGAGCAAAAATCTCAGATTGCAATGAAATTTGGTGTGTGCGAACAACGCTGTGTATTTTGTAGATAAGTCCTTTAAGGATTGCCCACAGTTATTTTGGGCATCTGAGGCCGTTTCAGGCCCCGTTTTAGAGCCACAAGGTTGTGGACAGCAGTTTCAAGGTACACTGTGATTTCGACTGTTTTGACCGAAAGTGGGTGCGCACGTTACAAATTGCGAATCTATAATTCTTGAGGTGTTTGCAGGAAGAAAACATAAGGTTTATCCATAAACAGGTTGCAGATTGCATCTATTGTTGAGTAGACAGTGAAAAAGGCTGTCTGGTGTATTGTTGTGCACTACAAGTCGAGGGTTGCAGAAGATTTGCTTGTTGTTTGGTATTAGTTTTATGATAATGGCAGAGAACAGTGGAAGCCCCATCATGGAGAAGCTTGACAAGAACAACTACCCTTCATGGAAGTTCCATGTCACGAACTTCCTTATTGAAAAAGGCCTCTACGAGCTTGTTTCAGGTGAAGAAAGGGAGCCGGAGGTGAGTGATCCTCCAACTGTAGAAGAGACAAAGGTACAGAAGGAATGGAATGCAAAAGACAAGAAGGTCATGTATTGGTTTTCTGTAGTAATTGACAATAATATGCTGGGACATACTAGGAATGCAGAGATTTCATATGCAGCTTGGACCATACTTGAAAGTATGTTTTTCGTAAATACAAAGGCACGAAAGATTCAACTCAAGCAAGAGTTGAATACATTGAAGAAAGGGAAGATGTCTATCAATGAGTATACACTGAAGGTAAGGAGCATTGCAAATGCATTGGCAGCGATTGATGGAATGCATGATGATGATGATTTGGTGTTTTCTACCTTGGGTGGACCTAACAATGAAAAGGCTTGGAAGTCTTTTATAACTTCCGTATATGTCAGAAAGCCATTTCCAGATTTCGATGAGTTGGTCTTCCTTATGATCATTGAAGAGATCAACATGCAGAGTGAGACATCTGAAAGAAGTGTTGAATAGGTCCAAGCTTTTTACTCCAGTTCAGGAAGGGGATGTGGTAGGTTCTCTTCAAGAGGTTGTGGTACAGGACGTGGTAGTGACAACTAGCAAAACAAATTGAATCAACAATTTGGCGATATGCAAGTTTCAGGAGGTCGTGGTAACTTTAGAGACAGGGGGAGCTTTAGAGCAAGAGGTGGATGGCAGAATAGAGGTTCTAACAACTCTGGTATTGTGTGTCACTATTGTGGCAAAACAAGTCATATTTCAGCCCGATGTTATGCTAAGAAAGATGATATTCGCAGTGGTAAGTTGCAGCAAGGAAACTATGCATCATCTTCACGACAGAATGAAGACAAAAATGAACGTCTATTTGTTATGCAGCATATGTTGAATGCTGTTATGAGAAAGGGAACACATGATGATGTTTGGTATGTTGATTCAGGTGCATCCAATCATATGACCAACCATGTAGAATGGTTTGGAGAGATGCAGGATTTGCAAAATTCAAGTTATGTACAAATGGGTGATGATTCATGCCACCCAATTTCACACATTAGAAAAGTTCCCTTGTCCTTGCATGATAGTAAGACAAAGAGTCTTTTAGATGTATTACATGTGTCATCTATTACAAAGAACTTGGTGTCAGTCGGTCAAATGATAGAGCAAGGGCTGCAAGTCAGATTTAATGGAAAGGGCTGCTTTGTAGAAGACTTCAATGACAAGTGTAGGTTGGTAGCAAAGGGAAGTAGAGTTGGACATATGTTTACTCTAGATGCTGGAATTCCTACTATGAATGTTGCTATGTATGCTAAAGGAAAAGGTGTTGTTGCAGATATTGAAATTTGGCACAAACGCATTGGACATGCAAATGTACAAAGGCTGAAATTAATGCAGTCCAAAGGGTAGGTTTGGCTACATTTAGAGTTGCAAAATTTCATAAGGTATGCGAAGCATGTTAGTTTGGTAAGCAGGCAAGACAACCCTTTCACATGACAGAGATGTAAGCAGAAATATCCTTGATGTTGTGCATACAGACATTTGGGGGCCTACACAAAATGTATCTCTTGGAGGCAATTCATACTTTGTCACATTCATTGATGATTGTTCTAGAAAGCTGTGGGTATATTTTATGAAGAAAAAGAGTGAAGCGTTTGAGCACTTTAGAAATTTCAAGGCTGCAGTTGAAAGAGAAACAGGCTTGAAAGTAAAGTACTTGAGGTCAGATGGAGGGGGAGAGTACCTCTCGAATGATTTCAGTGATTTTCTACAATCTCATAGGATAAAGAGACAGTTCACATGCAGATATACCCCACATCAAAATGGTGTTGCAGAAAGGAAAAGCAGGCATATTGCAGAAGTTGCACGCACCTTGATGGGCTGAAAAGAATATGCCTAAGCATTTTTTGTCTGAGGCTGTTCATACTGCTGTTTATATTATGAACAGAACTCCCACAGCTGCAATTCATGGGATGACTCCTGAAGAATGCTTTACTAGCAAGAAGCCTGATGTATCACCCTTGAAGGTATTTGGCTGTGTTGCATACATTCATGTGCTAGATGAACTATGGAAAAAGCTTGATCCAAAGGCAGAAAAATGTGTTTTTATTGGATACTCTTTAGAATAGAAAGGGTATCGCTGTTATAACCCTATCACATGTAAGTTTAGAGTGAGCAGGGATGTCATCTTTGATGAAATGAGTAGTTGCTATGCATCTAGTGGTGATGCATTGGATGATGATGATGATAATGACACTCATGTGCAAGCTGAAAAGCAAGAATCACGGACTCTTAGTGAACCAGAGACATCATCTGGTAGTCCTTGGTCTAGGAGACTGAGTACCTCTATATCTTCAGGTGCATCTAGTGGCACTACAGGTAAAGACAAAGGAAAGAATAAAGTGTCAGATGGCATTGATGCAGTTGTTGATGGAGACTTCAGTGGCTTAGAGAGCTTGGATGATGAGCTTGGTATTCCTTCTATTAGGACACCAGGTGTACAAAGAGCTCATAGTAATGTAAAGGCTCCATTGAGTGATCCGATGGTACGTAGATCTAGCAGGGTCAGATACCCTGTTAAAAGATTTGGTTTTGAACGTTATGTAGCTCACCATTATGCTTATATGGTGAAACTAGTTGAGGATGTTGAGCCCACATGTTTTGAGGAGGATGTTGGTCATGCTCATTGGGATGCAACAATGGATGAGGAGATGGCTGCATTAGAGGCCAATAAGACTTGGGATCTAGTATCATTGCTGAAGGGCAAGAAAGCTATTGGATGTAAGTGGGTTTATAAGATTAAGCACAATGTAGATGGTTCTATTAGTAGGTACAAAGCTAGGCTGGTTGCAAAAGGCTATGCCCAGACATATGGCATAGATTATGAAGAGACCTTCAGTCCAGTTGCTAGGATGGCAACTGTCAGATGTGTGATTGATTTGGCAGTAGCCAAAGGTTGGAGGTTGCAGCAAATGGATGTGAAGAATGCCTTCTTGCATGGTGATTTGCAGGAAGAAGTGTATATGGATCATCCAGCAGGTTATGAAGATTTAGAGCATCCCACGTATGTGTGCAGGTTGAAGAAGGCACTCTATGGGCTCAAGCAAGCATCTAGAGCATGGTCTGACAAGATCAGAGAGTATCTTGTCAATATTGGCTTTTATGTTTCTGATGCTGATCACTCACTTTATGTGAGAAAGGGAAATGCAGGTTTGGTGATCATAGTCATCTATGTGGATGACTTGATTATTACAGGTGATAGTGATAGTGGCATTGCTGAAGTCAAGGACTTTTTGAAGAAGAAGTTTGAGATGAAGGATTTAGGTGAGCTAAGGTACTTCCTTGGCATTCAGGTGATCAGATGTGATGACGGTATATGGCTGTCCCAAAGACAATATGGCTTGGATATGTTGTCCAAGTATGGTATGACAACATGCAAACCACTTTCAGTCCCGTTGGAGCAGAATGTAAAGTTGAGTGCTGATGTTGGGGATAAGATAGAAGACCCTACTATGTTCAGGAGGATAGTGGGGAGTTCGATCTACATGACCATTACAAGGCCAGACTTGAGCTGCGCTATTGGTCTTGTGAGTCAGTTTATGCAAGTACCTAGAAAGCCACATTTGGATGCAGTCAGATGCATATTGAGACATGTGAAGTCCACATTACATTATGGACTTTTCTATGAGGCAAGTACAGATGTACAGGTGTTTGGATACACAGATGCAGATTGGGCTGGTAGTATGTCTGATAGAAGATCTACCAGCAAATACATGTTCTCTCTTGGTAGTGCAGCAGTGGCTATCTCTCACCTAGCCGATGCGTCATCGATCCTACGAGTGTAGTGAGCTTACCTTGATCCCGATATGAGTTGCCTTCTCTCTCGCACACACCGGTAGCTCCACGATTCTAGATGCTAGCTCAAGCATTCTCAAGCCTCGTCCATCTCCAAGCTCCATCCACCATAGCCGCACGTGCAAGAGAAGAGAAGAGAAGAGAAGAGAAGAAGAGAAGAGCTCTTGTTAGCCACACACCAAAGAATGAGCTTCCATTCACTTTTTGAACTTTATATATACAAATCCTAAAACCCCTATGGGCACCCTTCCCTTTTTACATGACCGGCCATTATGGGAAGGTCCCTTTTTCTAATTCCCTCTTCTTGCTTCATGCCCTAAGCCTATACCCGTCTATTCTTTTACAAGTGGCACAACAGGGAGCCTAGTGCTCTTTTACAAGAGTTTTTAGAGTTTTTGAGGCGCCTTTCCTTTAAATTTGCTCTTTTAGTTTTAGAGGCCGCCTCTATGCCTTTGCTCTTTTTCCATTCTTTTTCTGCCTTTTCATTCATTCTTCGGCCTTCTTGACTTGACGTTAACATGCACCACAGAAGAGCTATACGTCAATGTGTCAATAAACACAAGAAGATTAGTTTTTATCAACACTAAATGAGTATCTTGAAGCTTGGTGTTGGATGCTTGATCTTGAGATATTCAAATCTTCCAATAAATCTCCTAGATGATTTGAGTGGTGAATCTTGCTAGAAGCTAAGCTAGGATTTAGGTTAGAGAGAGTGCCAGACCTTTAGAGGAGCTTGATGATGCTTCTTTGATGCTTTAGAGCTTGAGGCTATGGCTGCCACAGTAGGGTTTCAACAAGTCAACTAGTGTTTTCTTGATTATAGCAGCTACAATTAAGCATTTGCCACAAGATTTGGTGGAGGAGAAGCTTACATAACAAGCTTCAAATTCCTTATGGCTATAGACTTATGGTTGCAGACTAAATCGTGGTATGCGTGAGTGGCGGAAGAAGCTGTAGAATTATGGTTACTAAATCGTGGTATGCGTGAGTGGTGGAGAAGCTTACATAACAAGCTTCAAATTCCTTATGGCTATAGACTTATGGTTGCAGACTAAATCGTGGTATGCGTGAGTGGCGGAAGAAGTTGTACGACTGAGATAGGGCACAAATCTGGCAACAAGCTAAAAATTCCACAATGCCAGGCAGAGGAAGCAGCAAAGTTGTGCTATGATGTGACAGAGAATTGCATAGGGAGTCAAGATAGAGAATTCCAGAAGGATACTCAGAGAGATAAGGCTTATAGAGAGAGATCTAGAAGTTCCAAGGAGGTAGGGTGCAAGCTTGCTATGGATTCCCCAAGGTGGAAAATGAAAATGAAGTTGAATATGAAGTCATGAGCTACCACTGAGCTAAGAAATGATCAAGAGGAGCTACAATTGAGCTCGACTTGAGCTACCACTAAGGACTTGAGCTACTTGAGCTAAGTAATGATGAAGAGAAGCTAGTAGAGCAGAGAAGGGAGCTGAGCCATGGTCACCATGGCTATGGCAGATGGAACACAAAGACAATATTCATGTGATGACATAGACTGGAGAGACCAATTGTTACTCAAGTGAATTAGGTTTCAAGATGGAAGCTTGGACTCATAAATACAATCTTGAGTATGACACAGACTATGACTGAAAGGACAAAGTACAATTGTATTCCATCATTGAATGATAAGAAGGTACATCACTTTATAGGCTCATGATGGTTCCCTTTTTCTTCACTCTGCTTATGGAATTTAGGCATCCTCACTAGTAATTGTTTGAGTCTTGCCCTATTGCTCCATACAAAGAGGTTGTCACATGGGTGTGATTGCATATTTCTCAACACACTAGCTTCTCTATTCTGATGCTCCATCCTTTGTATCTCTTCTCCTCTCCTTGGATATGGTATAAGATCATGGTGTCACATCGAGCAAGACTATGGAGCTTGACTTGGAATCACTCACTTGTTGAATAATGTAGCAGTTTCATTTCAAGGCAGCCATGGTTTCTTGGTCCGAGGTATGCATTTGTATTGCATTTTGTTCCTAGCCCTATTGAGGCTTGTCAAGGCTTTGTCAAAGACTTGAGTGGGCACTATTGAGTGCTCCCTTTCTGCACGTGTGTACCAAACCCCAAAGGTTGATTCACATTGGTTGCTCCTAGTTGACAAGCTGATAGGATAGTAGCTCACTCTCATTTTCCACTTACTTGATGGCCTTTAACGATTGATATAAATGTTGGCAATGCTATACATACAACATAGCATTGGTATAGCCATTAGGTATTGGTTTTAGCTTCCTAGTCTCTGACATATGCTATATATAGTAGATAGAGTGATGTAATATATAGTACATATCAAGTATTTGATTCAATGATGCTTCAGTGATACTTATGTATTCAAAGCTTTATGCTTGAATGATGATTGGAAACTGTGGAATGTCTTGTGAGATGATTTGAGCATTAGTTGCTCAGCTCAAAAGTGATTTACTACTGGTTATAGTAGCAAGGTTTTGGCTGGTTACTACTGCCTGAGTATAGACTCTACTTCATACTTACATGATATTTATGCAATCATTGATGCTCATATGGATATGTTCCGAATCCTAAATGATATGGAAAATGTTTGAGGTGAGCTCAAAATATATCATTTATTTTGCAAAGATATTGCTATTGTTCATTGAACGACTAGAAATGTCTCCAAAGGATGCATGGTATATTCTTATGAAAAACTACAAAAATGTAACTCATGCAAGGAAAATTTAGCTTAAGTAGTAGTTCAATAACATGTCAAGAAATGGCAGAAACATACATTCTTATACCATAAAAATTAAAACTATTGAAGATAATCTTTCTTCTATTGGTTTTAAGGTTGAGGATGATGACATGTTTTCAATTACTTTGAATGGCTTGGGTAAGAAATACAAAGCTTTTGTCTCATCTATTTCTATAAGACCAAAAGCTCCTAATTGGGATGAGTTGTTTGCATTGTTACCACATGAAGAATTCAAGCTTGGCTTGGATACTAATTCGAGTATCTCTTAGAGTAGAGATATAGTTTTTACTTTAGTTAGAGAACTAGAGGTGGCAAGGCTCGTGGAGCTTCTCGAGGTCATGGTGACACTCGAAATAACTATGTGTAGTGCAACCACACATGCTTGTAACAAATAAAATGCACAAGGTCAAAGGGGATTGGGATCTTTTAGAGATAGGGGGAGATCACCTAGAGATAGAGGTGGTACTTGGAAATCTAATGATTAGTCGAATAGAGATAAAGATTGTCATTATTGTGGCAAGTATGAACATATTGCCAAAGCTTATCATAAAAAAGAGGCTGACATGAAAGCAAAAGGCAAACAAGATGGTAACTATGCATCCTCTAGTAATGCTATTGATGATCAATTACATAGGTTACATTAGGGAAAAAATGAAGTCACAAATGGGCCCTTAAAAGTAATATAGTTTAAGATGTGGGCCTTTTGGATTGTCCAATAGGAAGGCTAGATGTTGACATCCATGGAGGGTGAATCTTCTCTCTCCAAATCTTGGGTTTTTTATTTAAAAAGGGGGTAGTGGGGGATTTTAAAAAAGAGAGAACAAATAGTACACAAATTTTGAGTTTCTCTCACCTCATATATTTTCCACCCTTTTTTTGGAGAATTTTCAATTTTGGTTTTTCTCCCTCTCACAAAATCAGTTTGACCCAAAAGTTAAGTAGCATACCACTTTTCCTCTCTTCTCTATATGCTAGTGAATTTTTATCTCCATTCAATCTCCCTAGTGAGAGTAATTAGGGTTTTGAGTGTTCTACTTACCTCTACACTTTCTTCTATGTGAAGCTCCAGATTTTGGGCAAAATGCAGGTGCCCATCTCTCTTTGCATTTTCTCTTGTTTGCTATTTTTTCAATAGGGTTTGATGTCATTTCTTATTGTTATTGTTGTTTTATTGCAGAGGTTTTTTGGCGTAGGAGGTGCAAGTGCTCATCTCTCTCTCTCTCTATATATATATATATATATATGTTGTTTCTCTTTTATGTTGTGTTTTTAATAGAATTTGATGTTGGTTCTAATTGTTGTTTTCTTGCGGAGTTTATTTGGAGCAAGAGGCAAAGGTGTTAATCTGTGTGTGTGTGTGGGGGGGGGTTGATGCTATCTTCTCAATACATCATGATGTTAGTTCTAACCCTTTTTGTTTTTTTATTGCAAAGATAATTTTGGGTGACATTGCATACGTGATCATCTCTCTCTCCATCTCTCCTTCTCTCTCTATGTCTCATCTTTTATACTATTTTTTCAATATACCTTCATATAAATACTAACTCCTGCTATTGTCTTTTATAGAGATCAATTTGGGCAAGATTAGATAGGTGCTCATTTCTTTCTCTCTTCTGCATACTCACACAATCTCTATTTCTTCCTCTTCGCATTTTCCCTTTTCTACTATCTTTACAATATGGTTTGATGCTAGTTCTAACTTAAGGATCAATTGTTGTTGCAACACTTAACACAATGTAGAGCAGAGATTTTGTAGCTTGATTTACAAGTAAATCTGCCATATTTTGTGGTGCCAAAATTTATTCATTTGATTAGTGACTTTTATGTTTGATGGGATTGATGTTCTCTTTTGTCCATCATCTGCAATGAGTTTTGATCAACAACAACGATTCAATCTTATCTTCAACAAATTTTGTGGTTCTTCTATTCATGTAGTTATCTAGATATTTTTTGTTAAAAGGGATTCATGCAAGTATTTTTTTGTACATGCATGTATTGTACAAGGTTAGGTGAAGCACATAATTCTCAATTGACTATTTTGCTGTGGGGTGAGTGATTCCTTTGTGCTGGATGATATGGATCTACTGGAAATCGATGGTTCAAAAATCCTGTACTTTATTGGTCTTGGGTGTCCATTTAGATCTCCATGCCAATTAAAATGATCCATGATGAAACTCTTGTATCATATCATCCATATAATGCACAATGTGTTGAGTCATAGAATATCTTAGGTGTCAATCCAATGTGCCTATTAAGATTTGCATGCATCGGTACCTCCACAACACTTGTTAACCCTCAAACAAACAAAGGTGGAAAATCTGGAAAAGCTAAAGCAGAAGAAAAATGCCAAGGCAAAGTGAAACGAAAGACAAAGATGCACAAGGAGAAAAGTCCTAAATAAGGGAGAAAGGCGGGCAAGTAAAAGCGCAAGTCAATACTTTCGTAAAAGAGTGCAAGCGCATCATGGTTTAATTCAAGGAGCACCGGGCTCTCACCCGTGCAATTTGTAAATGTAGACGGGCGGTGGAAAGGAAGCTAGGAAGATAGAAGGACAATGGGAAAAAGGGCCTAGGCCATGTAAAAAAGGGGAAAAGGGGGTGACTACCCAAAAGGGATTTAGGGTTTTGTATATAAAGTTGAAAAGTGAATGAGAAGCTCATTCTTGTGTGTGGCCAAAAGTGGCTCTCCTCCTCTTCTTCTTCTTCTTCTTCTTCTTGCTTGCTTGAGCTTGTGCTTGAGAGAGGGAGTGTGAGAGTGTGAGTGAGTGTGTGTGAGGGTGAGGGATCGGGAAGGAGAAGCTCTCCATCTTCTCCTCTCTTCTTCTCTTCTCTTCTCTTCTCTTGTCTTGCTCGCGGCAATGGAGCTTGGAGCATGGAGCTTGAGGTTTGAGCTTGCTTGAGGCTTGCACTTGGATCGTGGAGCTACTGGAGTGCGCGAGAGAGGAGGTAACTTGATTAGAATGGAGGTAATCTCACTAGACCCATAGATATGGATGGCGCATCGGCTATGTGAGAGGTAGCCATTAGTGCTTGGCTTGGAACGCTTGAAACAATAAGCAGTCCGTGGGTCTTGGCGGTTGAGCAAAAGCTCCCACATTTTGATTCCCTTGTCGGGACCAACGGATTCAAGCCTTGAGCACTTGCGCGCTTCGAATCCAGCATTGGAGTAGGGTTTTCCCCGAACCGGTGCTTGAAGTAGATAGGTAGGAAGCGAGGGAGTTTGAAGAGATATTCGATCTCCTTAGCAAGTAGGTTTTTGACTTGTTGTTGAATATTAGAGTAGGACCATTCATCTCCATCTCTGGTTTTGATTTTTGTTGTATTAGGATAAGGTTCGGATAGAAAAAAAGAAGAAAAGCAGCAGGGTTTTCTGTTGCTGTATAACATGCGTTGGAACAGGGAAATAGGGGCACAGATTCAGATTTTTGGCTGGAAGAGTATGAGGGACTAACCTCTGAGGTCACAGCAGGATGGAATGGGGCAATAAGAGGCCTAGGGAACTAGGAAAGGCCACATTTGACATCCTATCCTCTGAGAAGAGAGTGAGCTAAGAGCCAGGGAGAGGGAGAGAGAGAGAGAGAGACCTATGGGGAGATCGTCAACGTGCTGATCAATTCGAGCACCACACCATTTTCAGGTACGCCGGGCGTTTCCCTCTGTTGCTTTGCATCTAATTAGACGACACGGCATAATTCGATGAAGCAAACATCATCCTAGAGGCGTCGCATGCAATTCGCGGGCCGTCGACTACGTAGTTGGCCCAGTTCATCCGAGTCCCAGAATAGGATTGCCCTATCTCTAGAGTCGGACCGTCCAACTCCGAAAATCGGCCCTCTCTAAAAAACCATCCGACTCCGAAAATCAGACCACCCTCTCGATCCCATTTCCAAAATCGGACCAGTCCAGAATCGGACCACCCTTGTCCAACTAATTGAACACTCACCTGTCTGATTTTGAAAATCAGACACTCGGACCCTGGAAATCGGACACAAGGAATCATACCACTCAGAATCGGACACCTGTCAAAATCAAATGTCCGATTCCAGAAGTCGAACGTGACCAAAATCGGACCATTGGGCCGATCAGACCAACCCAAAATCGGACGATCAATTCTGATAATCGGACTCCTGAAAATCAGATATCTGAGAATCGGACAGAAAACTGTCAAAATCGAATAGGTGTCTAGAACACAAATTTTGACGTATCTAAACCCCAAAATTGACCCCAAAGGCTACGTAGAGCTAAAGGCACATCACAGATCCATCACTAGGCTGAAACTTAGAGCAAGTAGTTCAAAATTTGGCTATAAACGGTCCTCCAAATTGCGCATGGTGTTTACCATAACGGCCCTGCGGGCAGGGGGGACTGTCCCCCCCAAACCCCCGCAGAGGGGGCTCTGCCCCCTCTGTACCTCCCCCAAGTAGGTTGGAGAGAAAACGCATGCCGTGACAGGTCGAGGTCCTCCAAATTGGACCCTAGTGTAGTAATGGCTCTACACGAGCATGGATTCTCACTTGCAAAAGAGTAGCCAAAAGCCCATACCCGAACAGAGAGAAACAGAAACCTTAGAACATCAATGGGCCAATCTAGCCACCCCATCAAGGGCAAAAAGGCCACACCACGAGAACACAAAGACATTGTGTTCGGACTGTGTCTAGTTAGAGCAAAATGCAACATCAGCAAGCTACAAATGCATAGATGACTAGACATGACACTCTTGACAAGAGATGTACCTTGAGCAGCACTGCACAGATGACCCAAGACATTTGTGGAGAATCCACATCTGGCTATGCAGTTGGGGACTCAAGGGCATTTGTCAGAAGGCTTAAATTTACAAGCCAAGTCCCGAAAGATGAAGACATAGTACCACCTGCTTATCTTAGGGTCAAACTCACTACGAAAAGAGAGCATACTATCGATGCTTTGTTTGATGAAGGAGCAAATTTTAATATCTTAACCTATGAATCATGGACCCTACTAGGCCAACCAGAGCTCACACCGACTAGTGCAACTCTTAGTCCTTATGGGGGACACCCACAAGCACTCATAGGGAAGTGCAAAATCCTTAGTGTTAGCTACGGGAAAGAAACCCTCCTAGGAAGACCCTTCAAAAGGGCGACCAAGTGTGAGGCTGACTATGTAGCATAGAGGATACACCTGATGCTCCCAGGCATGAGGATAGTCACAACCTTTAGCAAGGGTAACCTCATCAAACCTCGAGGGAAAGGCAAGGAAGATGCTGATATAACAGTCAAGCCTACTAACGAGAGCAAGGGCTTGTTGGAAAAAATGATACAAGCACAGGTCGAACAACGAGAACCAGTGAGTGAGGCCATGCCTAAAACAAAAGGGTCAAGAGACAATGCCAAGGACGAGCTTTAGACTTACAAATATCGTAGAAGACCCCAAAATAAGACCAAGCCTTATAGACAAAGGCATCAATGGAGGGTCAGCACAACGCCGCAATGGATATCCAAAGCGTTGCTACGTGCTCAAGGGTATTACGCAGGTAACCGATGGGTTTGGATACCAAAACCCCCTTCTAAACCACCTCTATTAGCTAAAGACCAGATTGCACCAAAAGCAACGAGGCATAGGAGGAAACCTAAGAGAAACTCCAGGTCTCGAGGCAAGAAACAAAACATGAGCATTCAAAAGAAAGGGCCAAGGCATGGCATGCTTAATAAGCATAGGTCATATGTAACCATTGAGCGTGCACAAAGACCATTAGTGCTCAAGGAGCTTTTGACTTCCCAAGAGGATAATGAGCACCAGAGGCACAACACTGCTTGTGAGAAGCTTGATTTTTCAACAAAGAAAATAGCACAATCATCTAATAGCCTCGAGCAAATCATTCAACTCTAGTGCCAAGTCCACCTAAGATCCTAGATCTCCTACACCTCTTTTTCCAAAGGGACACAGAAAGCACTACAACAGTCATCAAAGGCGACTGCTCAATCCCAATCTCTATCTCCATCTAAGCTTCCAAATGTCCAAGAGGTGGGACATGACACCATCCGTAGCTCTCGGCCCAAGGATATGCCTGAGCAACCTAATGTGACTAGATCAACTCATGCTCGATCTACACAGATGAATGCTCAAAGAGCAACAAAAGACACGACCACTTCCGATCGCCCTAGGGACTTGACACCACAATCCACCAAAGGTAGCCAGCCCACGGGACTAGCCGCTACTACTTTCAATCAGGGACTATAGCAGACAGCCCTTGGCCCTAACAATGCCCCTTGTGGAATGTGTCCTTAGTAGTTTACCCGTGGAGGAGGTGTCACAGCAAACTTCCTTGACAATTTCAGCAAAGTTCCTAAAGCCTAGGATGGAGTTAAACATAAGGGAATTGGTTGAAGAGCTAGACTCTCTGAAAAGGGAGGTATTTGTGCCCTCACAACTTGGCAAGGCTATTTAGCAGGCCATGGCTATGTTCCATAAGGACACGCTAGAGAAAGAGTATGCTGAGGCCCCAAGCACATCAACGGTTGACCTAGTCCAGGGTTCTGAGTCGTTGAGAGATACACCTACACTGAACAGGAAAAAGAGGAGAAAACAACGAAAACAACAGCAGTTGTAGGTGTTTGTGGATCCCAAGAACATTGAGACGAAGAGCACTGGAGAGCTGAGGAATAAAGCATCGAGTCCATCCACCACTGCACCAATTGATGCCTCTCCTAATAGCGGTGAAACCTCAGACACATCCCTGTGCTCTGAAAAATCAAAGCAGTCGTTACCATCAACAGATTCTTGCAACTCTATCCACCGACAATAGAACTCGCATTGACCAATTAAGAGTGGATACAATGCTATCACAATAGGGTGAAAATTTTATACAAATCACATCCAAGGAGAACCATGACGCAATGACAAAGCCTCAGGAGAAACATGAAAACCCCAAGAGCATAAGAAATCCTAGCGTTGGCCAAACTTGCTCGTCTAGGCCTGAGCCCCCAGCTACACTAAAGCCTAGGGAAACTCCTAGAACCTTGCATGAGATGGCAACCGAGCAAGCCCTTGTTGAACATAGAAGTGTCATAGAGTGCTTAACTGAGTTGGATGCTAAGCTCAAAGTGTTTGCACGTGTCTATGTCCTGGCAGACATGGGTGCATTCCCTAAAGAGTAGCTTGAAGAGTACTTGCCATTTCCCTTATCCCGAGAAGAGCAAGAACATCTTGACAAGCACTATAACAGACTCCTGTATGAACGCATGCGACTCATCTCTGATGAGGAAGCCGACGAACTACGCTTAACTGTCACATTCAATTACCTGCTCTGCCAACCAAATCTCTTAGAGATAGAGCAACTAAAGCAACTATCAGAGGGTCAAGTCAATTTGAACAACGTTGGTGTGAAAACCACGTTGCAATGGCTGAACTAGGAGCCTAGATCATGACAGTCTCAAAGGAGCGATTGGCCAAATGGCGGTCTCAAAGAGACCCAACCTATGTGGCAGCAACTTCCTTTCAAGTGTTGACTGCCACTCAGGGTACAGACTTAGCTGAACCTAGCCAAGAGAACTCTCTGATTGATAAGGTTCTCACTGAGGAGGAGTTACATGTTGCCAGTAGACTCGGACAAGGTTCCATGCTACTTGATGTTGCAAAATATCTATCGGTATTGAGTAAGCTGCCACGAGTACTAGATGTGTGTGCCACACTCTAGTACAATCCGGAGTTCTACAATTGGCTTTTATCCTCGTGAAGCGACATGGACTCATAGATATGTATATAAATAAACAATGACTTTTGTGACCCTGTATAGATACTATCAACACACACAAGCAATAATAGTCAAGCGTAGGGAGAAGAGTTGGGTTCCACAGGCTAAGCTCCTCAGGTCCTTCTCTCATCACACATTTAGAAGTTGTGTGACCATTCCCACCTCTAGGCAGGGGGCATGAAACCCTCATTACCACCATAGGAAGCCCTGACCAACGTCTCTGATGGTGTAGATAGGGTACCGTCCCTTTCTATACACCCTTCCCCCTTCCTGGTCTATCCTTTCGAGGATAAGCCCTACCCCACTCCATGACCACCAGTCTGCGTAACTTAGCATGAGCCAAGATCTACTAATGGCTGGATGAACATCATCATGGGGGCTATCCCTCTACAACAAACACTACATGCCTCACCCCTTCCCTTCTCATCATATGCGCTTGATAACCCACACTACAATCCCTTCCATGAAAATGGTTTTATCTCGTATTAAGGCCTAATCCTTGGTTTGCATTTTGCAGGTCCCCCTACGAGGAAGACATGGAGCACCTAGGGCAGCTGGCTTGCAACGACGCTCTCTGCTATCGAAGGGAACATGCAGCACAAGCTCCTCCGTCGGTGCGCTACGTGCCTACCCTCAAAAGGTATGCAAAGAAACGAGGTCCAAAGCAACACCGCCTCGGACGTAGGCCAAAGAATCCCTAGGCTAGGGGAGTAGAAACTCAAAGAAGCACACAAGGTGTGGCAACACCGGTTGTGGAAACCCCCAACAGACGCTTGGGCACCAGATGCTCAAAGGCAGAAAGGGCAGCTCGAGATAAGGAAGAATTTGATGCATTGTTCAAAAGCATTTTGGAAACGATTGCAGCCAGAGACTACACCATTCAGGTCCCGGCCGACATCTTCCCTGCCCAACCTCACAAGAGCCCCTCACTAGCAGAGCCTCAATCGCTTGACCACCCGGACTCACCCCGCCTTGTGCAAATCGAGTAGCCCCTATGATATACAAGCAACTTAACAAGCCATCCTGCCATAACTTTTTGTCTTTTGATGATTAAAGGAGTAGGCTCCCCACTTGTACACACTTCCCTTACCTAACGCTAATATATGTTACGTCTTTAACAAGCACTGAAATAGGCATCGCAATCAGTATCATAGGATTTTGAAAAAGTTATATCTTGACATGATTACATTTGTTCGTTGTACTTGACACATGCAACTTGCATATACTCTCATGAAGTGACAAGTGGATGCAGGATGACACAGTTCTTCGTGCAAACGTGTTCAATGCCCAAGTTACCGTAAGACCACCAACCTCACAAAGAACCGCGACAAAGCCACGCTGTCGAAAGCAAAAAATCACCCTTGCAAGTGCCCACATCGCATGACCCCAAGCATAGTCATGGGCTACGCTCTCTTTCTGGGTCAAGTTATACAATTGGCTTACGAAAGTTGTTACCTCAATTGTACCGACATCACGTGTCGCAAAGAGGTTTGCAATATCTCAAGTATATCTCTCCATCTCAACAACTACTTCTCTAACAATGAGGCTAGGGCACAATCATCACTGTAATGTCCATTTCCTGAGCCTTCGAAGCTTGACATTTTCCACCCATTGAAAGGCTGATAGCCTCAACATATTGCAATGGTTGTACTCAGGCACGTCCAAAAAAGAAGAAGAAGAAGAAGAAGAAGAAAACGATACGAAGCACCCACGATCACAGCACAGCACCTAGGGGTCCTCAAATTAGGTACATCCAGTGACCTTGGTCGACTGGCTGCGCCTCTAATCCCCTAGCCCCTTAACATCACCCACAATGGTTCAGGGCACATCAAGGGCAGGACATACCTAGGGAGCTTGTCTCGTCTATGGTTAGACCTGTCACCTTGGCCCATTCACATGATTCCTTCTTGCACTCTGCCTTAATACCATTGCAATCAATTGTGGTAAGCACTGTACGAATGGCCATGAAAAGTACACTGTCCTCATCACGCAGTCCAATAGCTACCAGCTACCGATAGTGCAGTGTCCATGTGTTCAATTATGCTACCTCGTGTAGTCACAATGCAAAGGATGTTGCATACACCTTCACATGTACTTCTTCTCAACATGGACAAATTTGCTTCATCCCCACATTGTTATGAGAAACAAGGCCATGGTCTTCTAACTATGTAATATCTAAGTATGCATGAGCACTCACATAATACCTGCACCAAAATATATACACAGTTTGGGTCCTCAAGTGCAGGACAATACTCTCAGCTTGCTTAGAGTTTGACTTGTCTCCCAAACTAATTAAACTATGTCTTGTGCACGATAGTGAAGACTAGCACTACCCCTAGGAGAAGACCACCTATGATGAGCGGTTTTCAACTGCAGGTATTGAAGACTCCAATGAAGGTGTCATTCACTCTTCATCGACACTCAACTCTGAATTCCTATCCTTTATCATCTTGCAAGCCCGCCAAGAATCGTCGTGTGCAGAATCCCCAACAAACCTCCACTTGTACTCCATCAGTACAATCCCCACAAAGAATAGCCCTACCACGAGCCACCTATACCACCAATGTGCCTCCAATGACCTTCCTCCCCACCGCTACCAACACTCCTCCATGACAACCATAGATGTCCTTGCCACCCATGTCTTCGGTACATACTAAAGCCTGCTACCTACGATGGTGAGTGCCATGGGACTGGCACTCGTCTAGGAGGGGGTAATGTTAACCCTCAAACGAACAAAGGTGGAAAATATAGAAAATCTAAAGCAGAAGACAAAGGCCAAGGCAAAGTGAAACGAAAGACAAAGACGCACAAGGAGAAAAGTCCTAAATAAGGGAGAAAGACGCGCAAGGTCAATACTTTCGTAAAAGAGTGCAAGTGCATCATGATTTAATTCAAGGATCGCCGGATGACTGTGCCCAAAAGGGATTTAGGGTTTTGTATATAAAGTTGAAAAGTGAATGAGAAGCTCATTCTTGTGTGTGGCCAAAAGTGGATCTCCTCTTCTTCTTCTTCTTCTTGTTCTTTCTTGCTTGAGCTTGTGCTTGAGAGAGGGAGTGTGAGAGTGTGAGGCAGTGAGTGTGTGAGGGTGAGGGACCAGGAAGGAGAAGCTCTCCATCTTCTCCTCTCTTATTCTCTTCTCTTGTCTTCTCTTGTCTTGCTCACGGCAATGGAGCTTGGAGTGTGAGCTTGAGAATGGAGCTTGCTTGAAGCTTGCACTTGGATCGTGGAGCTACTGGAGTGCGCGAGAGAGGAGGTAACTCGATCGGCATGGAGATAAGCTCACTACACCCGTAGATATGGATGGCGCATTGGCTATGTGAGAGGTAGCCATTAGTGCTCGGCTTAGAATGCTTGAAACAATAAGCGGTCCGTGGGTCTTAGCGGTTGAGAGCGAAAGCTCCCACAACACCCACTTGAGCCACCCTCTCTTGAACATGTACGAGAGCAAGGAAAAGCACCCGTATCTCGAGCCTCAACCATGAGCTCACAACATCCACATCTCCACAACACCCCCCCAGAACCACTCCCTCTGTTCGAGCCTAGTCTGGAGCGTCGACCTCATCTACTAGAAATCAAAGCATAAGAGTGTATCAAAGGAGATCTAGCGAAACAGCTTGATGGTGTATGAGATAGCTCCTAGTCCACCATATCTTTAAATCAGGTCATCTGATCTGGAGACATACATGTGAATATCTCCTGCAACTCCTCGTTGCTCATCCCTCAACTTATTTTGCTCTCCAAATATCGTCAAAAGTATCCTGTATAGACATAAAATGATGTTAGTATAATCAATATAAAGATTCAAGTAAAGCATGGTAATATAACTCTGAAAAAAATTATGTTACTTAAAGTGCATTTTTAAAAGTACCCTTATAAGTGATTCATCAAAATGAATTGAGTAGGCAAATGCTGCAAGTATGACGTAGCCTATGGTCCCATGCCAATCTCCTGGCACAACTCTACATACACACTGGAAGCTTGATAGATTGGTCACCACAAAAGGAGGAGTCCACTTCATTCTCAAAGAATTCCTGGCCTCCTATCTTTCTGTCATTGTTATCCAAATCTGCCTCCTCTACATGCTCCAAGATATCTTCGACCTCCACCCCTTGTAATATCGACCCCTCCACCTGCATACTCTCATCATCTTTCCTGGAAACATTGCTTTCATCATACACTCTCGCACTCTGAGGAGATGAAGACACAACATACCACCATCGAGGTTGTCGAGGGTTTGGATAGAAAATTACATGTTCAAAATCACGTATAAGAGAGAATTAACATTTGTGACTATTCTGTGTTGTGAAGAAAAAAATTAAAAAGATTTATGCACCTATTCACAATGGGCCAGCAAGACAAATGTGTTGCACAGATCCGTCTATCTTTTCTCGGAATCTATTTCGAGAAATCTACATGGACCTCGCCGAACAGTTGCCCCGGCTCCTTCCAATTCCACTTTGAACCACTGCACATCAATATGATCATGGAGAAGCTACGGTAATCCACTAAGATAACACTTTCCAAGTTCCCAAAATACTCCATCTCATCTATAATGATGTTTGGATCCATGGCTCACTATCAACTCTCTTGCTCAAACTTTGCCATGACATCACAATCCGTTGTGGAGAGCATTTTGTCGATGTGCTTGATGCAAAAATGTTACAAATGTGACCACATCGCATTGTATATTTTGTACTGTACATTGAAATGGTTAGATTAGTTATCATATATAAAATCTAGATACGATAGCTTATAAAACATGCAGTCACCTTCAGACTACATCCCCTCGAGAATTCCCACTCCTCAGTAGAGATTTCCACCCCTGCGTGAGAAAATGCGATCAAAGCTCCATGTAACCATTGCATATACATAAACCGCAGCATCTCCTCCATGCCTTCAAGATATCGAATCAGTCGATGGCATGAACACTGCATCAAAATTTTGATTGCGCTTCTTCTCGATCTTTCCTGGCCTACTCGTACCTAGCGAGCCATGTCTGCATGGATGCATGGTGCAACATACAAAAATGATTCACTTTCTCCTCCATTGTAGCATCCATCCTTTTTTTCTACCCCATTTCCAACCACCACATCTCCACTCAATCTATCATTGTCCTTCACTGACCATACCATACTGTTGTCTGAATCCACTGTTTGTAGCCACTGTGAAATATGTACTAATGCCTCTCCGACACCAACCACACTTTAGTCACGCTACCTTCTATCCGAGCTCATTGTCACACAATGTCTTTTAGGGTTTTCATGAAGCCCTCCAAAAAGAACATCCATCGTGTATGTGCCGCTATGTGCATACTGTGTAAAAAAATCTAGAGTGTAGCTTTCTTATCGATTTAGAGAGCCAATGCCATTTTAGACATTAGTGTTAGTGTCCATGGTTCGAAAATATTAGATTTTAGCCAATTTTTTATATTTTAGATATCATCTCTTGTAAAAATCCATAAAACTATAGACAACTTCTAGATTAGGATGACATATAAAAGAAAGCATGTAACTTTCAGCCAATTTGAGAGGATTTTATGTAAAAAGAGAGATTGGCAAAATCGTGCAATGCATCGCTATTTTCAAGCAGTGAACAACACTCTAAAGTGGGAGATGAAGAAGGAGTGATCTGGTAGAATTTTGGGCAGATGTGTTGTGTGCTGGTATTTTACCCCCCTTTCGAAGTCAATGGAGACATCAGATTGGAGATCTGAGTAGCATAGAGGAAGGTATTATTTTATACATGTTTTTGTCTATTAGAGTTATATCTTCTCATAATGCTAAAAGAAACTGATAGGCTTCATCTCTGTTGGTATTCTTCTACATTTTCTAATTCTTTTTGGAAGTATTCTTCTACGTTGTCAATTTCTTTGAACCCCTTCTCTTTCGTTTACTCCTCTCCCTGAATCTACCTGCACCCTATTGTCTCTTATCCTCGTGGTGGAATCTTGACACCAAACGTTGCGACACCATGTTAGGGAAAGTTTATGCTATCAACAAAGGTGAATTTCAGAAGATATTTGGGCTGATTTGGGGCTGATATCTTCATCCATGTTTAGAGAATTAGCTACATCATTGTTCTTTAAATTCATTTCTTACTCTACAGAAGACATCTTGTCAAAATATGTAAGTATTATGCGCCCCTTTGGTAGGGCAATGTTTGTGTGGGTCATTCATAGATGCTTTGAGTTGAATTGATAGGAGCTTTTTCTCTTATTTCTTGGATGTGGTAACTTATCCTTATCAGGAACTCAATTTGAAGCTCTCTTGAAGCAAGTCTCTTTGCCCTACAAGCCTTGTAACTTACTCATAAGCTTTTGTCCCTAACATTCTAAATTGAATGTAATCATGCAAAATTGATTCATGCTATGGCATCATGTATGAATGATGGGATGCAGAGCTTTTTATGCTACATGACAGCATATTGTACTTGATTTTTTTGCTCTTACAGTCAAGAAAACAAGATTGATTTGAGTTAGAACTTATGAGATAATATTCTTGTGTTCTTTGCTAAGAACATGCAGTTGGAAGCTCTATCAATATCTTCAAGAACTTGGAAACCTTCAACCCTTCTCTTATCTCTACCATGTCCAGAGTCTAAGCTCTTGAACCCCCATACATTCTTCTTTCTAAAACCCCTGTGATTGTCCGTGAAGTACCTCTTGAACCTTTAAACATTCACTGTAATCTACTTATCTCTTGAAGACACATCTCTATCTATCTTGTCCAGTTTTCTTACCAAACCCCTGTGGTGGTGACCTTCAACCCTACATGCTACAACATCTCTATCTATCTCTTGAAGACACATCTCTATCTATCTTGAAGACACATCTCTATCTATCTTGTCCAGTTTTCTTACCAAACCCTTGTGGTGACCTTCAACCCTACGTGCTGCAACAATGGGTCCTGCAATCTCCACTTCATCTATAAGATGCACTAGGAGGTGGGTTTGTATCTTGAGCATGCTGGTGGGTAGGTACTTTTTAAAGAGACAGACCATCTCCACTGCTTTCCCTACCTTGCGGATTCAATAGAGGATGTCTTGATCTCCTTCTATGAGATCCATTGCACTAAATTTGACAACCTGTAAATCACCCCGCATATTTCTAGAGTGAGGCATCCCGCAATCGTGATTGGTAGTACAAACTACCACAAATGATGAAGCATTACGAATACCATCTATACACAAAATAGCAAAATACGCAGGCCACTTACAATAATTGAGGACATTACAAACTTGATATATCTTATGACAATCATGGGATTTTAGCCTTAATAATTGGTCGTTTTTAGCAAAAGTGGATTTGAGGAAACACAACATACCCGTTGGGGTGTAGGTAGACCTTACAATTTGCTTCACAATGCGCCCTTCTTTAGTGGACAAAATCCAAGGAGCGCCAGGTAGTTGCAAGTGACCATCACTGCTCAAGGAATGAGTAAGCTAAGGATCAGGTGTCCTTTCTTTTATAGGAAAGCTATGGTGGGATATTGTAGTTAACAAGGACTATAGGCCACGCATTGTAAGAAGTTGAGCGGAGACTAAATGGGTTCACACCATCCATAGCAAGATCGAGCCAAAGATTCCTTGGCTCTCGTGCAAAGCCTAGAAAGGTAGAGTCAATGTGGCTCCATGCACATGAATCCGATTATATTTGTTGGACTCCATCTGTGGATCTACTCTCCACATGCGAAGTTGTCAAGCTAGTCATGTCCAATGAACGAAACACATGACGTATACACGGGATAAGTGTAAAGTGTCTAAGAACTTTCTAAGGGATGGTTTTTCCTTGCAAGTCCTGTCATCGATACCCGTGAGCACCACACTTTGAACATGTCTCCATAGTCTTGTACCATCCTTGAAACAATACGCAATCATTGACACATGCATGGATGTTGTTGTAGTCCATGCCAAGCTTTCATAAAATGTGTCGTGTATCATCACGAGACAAAGGCATGGTATTTCAAAGTGGTAATATATGATACTTTAACAACCTGAAAAAAAATCATGAAACACCTTGAAAAAGCATGTGTTTTTTATAATGGAGTCAAAAAAATCAATGGAGCGTACATAGAATGTAATGAAAGAAGCTGAGAGGAGAGAGAAGGAGAACTGAGGAGAGAGAAAGAGAACTGAGGAGAGAGAAAGAGAACAAGAAGAAGAAGAAAGAAAACTAAAAGAGGAGAGAGAAAGAGAGAAAAGAGGAGAGAAGGCAGAAGAAAGCCATGGAAGCTGGAGATGAAGGTGAAGAGTGTGATCTTGATAATAATTGGTTTCCCTAATCTGGGGCTCTTACACCTTAAATACCCCAGTTAGTATGATAGGGTGTCTAAACACTAGTCGGTGTGTATCCCACTTGTTACAATCCATCCCTACTAGAAAGGTTTTTGCCCTCAAAAACAAGGAGAAATAGAGGGGAGTGATGGGTGGGCTAAGGGAGGGTTGCAGAGTACTACTCAGAGCCCTTTGACAATGAAGAATAGGTGTGGAGAGACTAGGGACAACATGCAGTCCTGAACCGGTCTGCTGAAGTAAACTGGTCATAACTTTTGATAAGCTGCTCCAAATAGGGCATACTATATGTCTAAACGGAGCTTGTGATGAGTACTTTTAGCCTATGTAGAATGCACATGCATGTGATTTGAGTAAGTACAAAACTTTTCTGAAACAGTGTGCAGTCTGCGGGCGGGAAGTGGGCAGTTTGGGGCATGACTGGCTAGTCTTCCAGCCATTGGGGCTCACAAAGATAGGGAAATTCATTGAGGATGGTTGCTGATCCACACACTCTAGCATTGGAATTTTCCCTTTTGAGGCCTTGTACTATCTTTGTTCTGTTGGCATGGAACACATTTGGTCACAAAGTCCTTGACGTCCCTCCATAAGCCTTTCCAATGAAAGCTCTTGGCAATCCTGTCATATGTTTTGAAAACACCCAAGTGACCGGCAGTGGGGCAAGAATGCATTATTTCCATGATCTTTTGTGTGAAGGGGAAAGTGTGTGGGATGACAATCTTGCCATGGGACCAAATAAGGCCATGCTTGAGCTCATATTGGGAGTTTTCAGCCATAACCCCATGCTGTAATTTCTGAAATATGTGGCTGAAATGATCATCTAACAAGTAAGCCTCTTGGAGCTCTTCAACCCAATCACTTTGCAATTCTGAGATAGATGACACTCTCCATGCCCACATTCGAGAGAGAGAATCAGCCACAATATTATCCTTGCCCCGTGTGTGTGAGATGTCGAAGTCATAGTTCTATGAGGTTGCGACCCATCGCCTTTGCTTAGTAGACTGAGTCAAGAAGTATTGGAGGACTTGGTGATCGCTTTTACTTGGAAACAGCTGCCATACAAATAGTGGTGCCATTTCTTGATGGCATGGAGGATGGCCAACATCTCTTGGTCATACACATTCATTTGCATCTCCTTCTCATCAAGCTTGCGGCTTTCAAATGCAATCACACCATGCTCTTGCAACAAGACTACACCAATACCCCAGCACTGGCATCACAATGAATGGTAAATAGCTTAGAGAAGTCAGTGCAAACAAGGATGGGGGCTGAAGTAAGTGCGTCCTTTAACTGTTTGAAGCTATGATCTGTAGTGGCATCCCAAAAGAATGACTCTTTTTTCAAGTGATCAGTCAAAGGTGCTGCAATGGTGGCATAGTGCTCTGCTTCAGTACAAGACAATGCCACTATTGGCTACTTCTTACTAATCTAAGAGAAAATTCATGAACCCAAAGAGAAACAATAACTAGAAACTGATTTCTTGGAATCACTATCTCCTACCCAATTTGAGTCACAATTCCCCACAGGAGAAGTTCTGGAACTGTATGTGATACCATAGTCAAGAGTTTCCTTCAAGTATTTGAGCACCCGCATCTCAACTTTCCAATGAATCTCATGAAGTTTGTTTGAGAACCTGCTCAAAACACCAACAACAAAACTGATATCTGGTCTGGTGCTACAATAGATCAGCAACCTCATGTACCTCCCAATGTCTGCTAGTGTTGATGTATCCCCAATGAATAACTTTTCATTCACCTCCATAGGTGTAGCTATCTCCTTGCACTCGATCATTCCAAATGCCTTTAGGATCTCCCATGCATACTTCTTTTGAGAGATAAAAATCTTTCCTGGCTCTTGCCAGAGACTTCAATCCCCAAACAATAGTGCAACAAGCCTAAGTCTGTCATTTCAAACTCAAAACTCAAAGCCTTTCAAGTTTGGTTGATCATATCTTCATAGTCACTTGTAATAAGAAGGTCGTCCACATATAGGACAATCACTACAAACTTTTCACCATCCATGTAAATATACAAGTTAGCATCTAAGGCACATCTTTTGAAGTTTAAGTTTAAAAAGAACTTATCTATCCACTGGTACCATGCTCTGGGGGCTTGTTTCAACCCATACAATGCCTTCTTCAACTTACACGCTTTGTTGTCAAAATGGGGGGCCTCAAACCCTAGTGGCTGAGCCACGTACACCTCCTCCTTGAGGTCACCATTTAAGAACACCAACTTAACATCCATTTGGTAAACTAGCCACTACTTGTGGGTGGCCACTATAAGTACTCTGTGAATAGTGGACATTCTAGTAGTTGGGGAAAATTGTTGAAAGATAAGCATAGGAACTCTCCCTACATTAGAGATGATAAGGGTAGCTAGGTGTAAAAGGGCTGGAGGACAGGGAAAACCCTAACCCTAACTCCTCCATTAGCTATATAAATAGCCTAAAGTACACAATCATGTAGAGGAGAGTGCACTAGTTGTACTTTGAGCAACTAACTAAACAAGATCTTGTCTTGTAATTGAGCTCTCTCTCTCCCTCTTGTGCACACTCTTTCAAGCCTCCAACTCTCATTTGCAACATGGTATCAGAGCCTTCTCTGATCCCTTCAGCTTCCTATACCCTCAGCTTCACTAAGTGCAGATGATTTTCCATCATCTTTATCTTTTACCTCTTGCCTCCATAGCCAAACCAAACCCACCTCTGATAGAGGACTTGGGGAGAACAAAGGAAGAGGTTTTAGCTCAACGCCCCTTCTAAAGAACTCTTCCCTAGCTCAAGGCGTAGTAGCCCAACACCATAAACCTCCACATTAGCCACGTAGAAGGACGACATTGCATCAAACTCAAAATCGGTGCAGTTTTGGACAGTGTGATACTTCCAGGCATGGAGTGGGCAGCAAGCGGTGCAATCTCCTTGGCCACCATAGGGCTTTCATAGCCCCCCTAGTGGGCCATCTCCCCCTAAGAGGGATTGGGGAAATTTCATCTCTGTTTCCTGCTAGAAGCCAAACCCTAACTCTCAGTTTCTTGGCAGCCATAGCCAGGAAGCTTCAACCTTCTTCAAATTTCAAAATTTTCAGTGTTTGGTAATTAAAAGTGATTTTAATCACTGAGTCAACTCTTTCTGAGTCAAATACTAATCTGGAAACCTTATCTCAAAGGTTATTGCACTTGGAAAGTCATCATCAAGCTCATTAAGACCGACATCTACCATCTCTAGCAACATGAGCTACAGATGAGTGCTTGTCAGCACTAAGGCACAATGCTCAATCATTATTGCTACTAGTACTTACAAAATCTAAATGTTTTTCATCAAAAAATTAAAACAATTGAGTACTTTACTTCATGTTGTAAGGCTATGTGTACAATTATAACACATAGACCATCATACCCTAAACTTGTATTGCATATCTTGTACCCTGGTCAATGAAATCAGAGGGATGAGGGTCATTATACTCTCCTCTCGGAATCATCACCAACAAGTATTGAAATCATAGACCGTCCTTGTCCAACACAAGGGTCATCCACTTAGCCATACCATAAGGAGGAGCTTGAAGTTCAGTCTAGGTTCACATCATTGAAACCTAAAAATACCATTAAACCTCGAAAGAAGATTGCACATAAGAAAGGACCAGCCAAGTCATATTTTGAAATATTACATATGTACGATTTTCAACCTTTTACCTCATTACTACTTTGATATCAATTGTTTGATTTGCTTCCACATTCGATGGCAAGGTTGTAAGGGACTAGACACTATCCTTGTTCTAACAAGTGGTAAGAGCTTCCCAATGGCCACAACATATGCTGATGTCCATTCTCAAATTTGGAAATTTAATGGAAAAGATTTCCATCCTTGGCAGGTTTTGATCAAATACAAAATTATGGAAAGAGGATATTGGCCCTTCATAAAAGGAACCAAAGTAATTGACCCATCTAATCCCCTTGATGTAAAAGATGATGAACGGGCTCAAGCCATCATCATGCTTCATTTAGATGAATCCTTAATTCATCACATTGACCAGCTCTTAACTGCAAAAGAAAAATGGGATGAGATCGAAAGACTCTACAGTGCTACAGGGAAGAACTCCAAGATATTTCTCAAGATTGAGTTTTTTAGCTTGGAATACAAACAAGGAGAAGATCTAAGCAAGTTCAAGGGGCTTATGGCATAGCTTGCCTCTGTTTAGGCACCTATCCATGATGAAGATGCCATTGACATCTTGTTAAAGTCTGTGAACAAGGTTTTCCAACCCTTGTGACTACCCTAACTAATATCCCGAACCCAATAACTAATATCCCGAACCCAACTTTAGCAAGTACCATCCAGTCATGCCTAGATGAAGAGAAGAGAAAGCATACTGAAGGGTCTTTAGCATTTACTTCCCGTGAGCAAGTGTTAGTTCATACTACTTCTACTAAGTGCTCCTTCTGCTACAAAAAGGGGCATATTATGAGCAACTCTTGGAAGAAATATCATGACAAAATGAAGTGCAATAAATGCAAAAAGACCGGGCATATCACCAGTAAGTGTCTCAGTGTTCCAGAAGTACCTAAGGAATTGGAGGTCAACTTTGCCTCCCAATCCACAGGTGACTGAATTTTTTGAGTCTTATAACACTCTCTACCTATAACCTTTTCTTGTAGCCTAATTTATAAAGGCATCTCATTGAAAATTAAGGAGAATCATCCTATTATGTTCATATCCAATGCCACCTGGCATTGAGGGGGGGTGTTGAAGGATAAGCATAGGAACTCTCCCCACATTAGAGAGGATAAGGGTAGATCGGTAAACCTTAACCCTAACTCCTCCAATGGCTATATAAACAACGTAAAGTACACACTCATGTAGAGGAGAGTGTACTATTTGTACTTGGAGAAACTAACTAAACAAGATCTTGTATTGTACTTGAGCTCTCTTTCTCCCTCTTGTGCACACTCTCTCAAGCCTCCAACTTTGATTTGCAACACAATAATCCCTGTGCAACTAGTCTGGATTTGTACTATTCTAAGGTACCATCATCCTTGTACTTTACCTTCCAGATCCACTTGGTGCCAATAACCTTCCGCTTTGCTAGATGATCCATTAGCTCCCAAGTATCATTCTTCATTATGCTGTCATACTCAGCTTGCATAACTGCATTCCATGCTAGATCTTCTGGCTCCTTTACTTCTCTCATAATCTCAGCCATTAAGGCCATATTGACTATGTGAGCAGAAGCCCTCCTTTGCTCCTCTATTCTATGAGACCTCCTTAGTCTGTGTCTACCTTCTCCTCGATAGATGTAGGCATAGGATTATTGCGATCATAGAGCTGCTTCACCCAACATGGCAATGGCTTCTCCAATGGGGTGATGTCAAGTTGGTGAACTTTTTCCTCATCATCTAAAGATGATGCTTCCTTCTCCTTAATGATAGGAACAGCTCTCGAGATAGGTTCATAGTGGACTACTTCTTCGCTTGATGATAAAGTGGAAGAACTTTCCTTCTCCTCCTCCTCCTCCACTGTATGTGACTACTCCTTGAACACCACATCACGGCTCATGATGATCTTCTTTGCCTCTTGGTCATATAATTTGTAAGCCTTAATCTCATCACTATAACCCAAGAAGATACATTTTCTTCTTCATTTCTCTTCTCATCTAAAACATTGCATAACATTCACATCCAAAATCTCTAAAATGTGAGATAGATGGTTTCTTTGTTAGAATATCAAGCTCCCATTATTCTCCTATTAGTATGTATGACTAACATTAGCTGTGGCTAGCTGTATCAACAAGTGTGGGACATTAAATAAGTCGGTGGTCTTAGACCCTGTGTGAATGGTCCTACGGACCTTAGTACTATTGTATACACTTATGTTATGTGTGTGGTCTATGATATAATGGAAGAAGTAGAGAGCACTCATCTCTTCACTCTTGTCTCCGTCTCTGAATCATAACATGGTATCAGAGCATCCATGACTGGGCTCTGTGGAGTGTATGCAGGAAGAAGACCTTAAGACTGACCTGCCAAGGTTGAAAAGAGAAGAGGGCTGCTTATCATTTCTCACCATTGCTCACACAGGGTATGCATTGTCTTCATTTGGTCTTGATCTTGCTCAAGAGTTGTTCCTGGCTTGGTTGGAGTCTCTCAAAGGCTCTATTGAACATCCTGAAGAAGGCATTGAACATCATTGGTGAAGAAGCTTACTGCTATGAACTCCCCAGGCTACCAGCGTGTTTGCACCAGGTCAGAAGGTTGCCTCTATTGGCTGAAAATCAAGCCACTAATCATCTACCAAGTGCTATAAAGCATGTTTGCACACTTTAGAAGGTATTTGAACACTACAAGATGCTATTGCCTGGGTAGAATCTCTGTTATGAGCTGGAATCAGAGTATACAGATCTGTAAAACTGTCCTGAACTATTGGGAAAGTGAAAGGATAGCTTGCATTTAATCATCATTGAGCTACAGAAGCTCCTGGTCATGCCCAAAAGCATCAACAAGACTTAGACATTTGATTGGAGGCCATATGTACATGTTCTCATGTGTTGGAGCTGGTTTATTATGACTAAAATATTATGATCTGGAAGCCATTGATAGGTTGAAAACTGTCATTGAATGCGGGCAGCAAGCATCATCTTCTACTGAAGCATGCTATGACACTGTTGATCTCTAATAACTGTATGCTATTGGGAATATATCTAGGAATTCTTGAAGCATTGAATCGGGCATTGAGCATGATTAAAAACTGAAATATGAAGCTAAAATTGAATGCATTTACATTGTCTTACTGGGTACAAATTGTAAATGCAATGTATGCCACGGCTATTGAAGACATATTGTCTATGGGTGCCCATATGGTCATGCAGTGACCTTGATACTTTAAAGTGGATGTATGGCATGTTTTCGAACTATTTTGGAGCTAAAAAAGGTTGGCTTCACTGAATATTTGCTGACTGCAATCTATGAACAAGTTATTTGACAACCGTACTTGCTGATTATGCATTGTTTTGTAACCGTATGCTTATGTCTAGACTGCCACATGTACTAGTAGATATTCTGGAGGGTTTGGAACATGTACGACATGTATATACATTGATTTTGGCCTTGAAATTGTTGTTGGTTACTCACAGTTTACAGTTTTCAGACTGTATGTATTTACCCTGGCAGTGAGGTTGCAGGCGTTTAAGCTAAAGCAACTACATAGCATATGTATTGGCCTTTATACCTACGGGTTAGACCACTTGTCTTGGATTATTTTGAGCTCTCATTGGGCTGAAATACCTTGGTTTTTTACTGCAATTAATTGCAAAAAAATTTCATAAATAGTTGAGGATTGAACTTGGTCAGTTAGACTTGTTGGCTTGCAGGAAGTCAAGTAGTGACTAAATATTGTTCGATACAATATGGCTAGTGCAGAGAGGACTGACAACATAACCTAGATATGTGAGAAATGCGGGATCTAGAGCATGGCAAAGATGGAAGCTATGGAGGATGGAAGGAGAAGTGTGGACTCATAATGGAAAAGACACTGTTTGTTACACAAGTGAATTAGGTTCCAAGATTGAGACTTGGACTCATAAACACAATCTTGTGTATGTGGACAATGATACTGACACTTCAATGAAAAGAAAAGAGTACTATCATTTCATTAAGAAAAGGAAGGAAGTACAATGCTTTATAGGAAAGTAGGAAACTGTAGTAGACACCATTGTGCATATGGGATAAGTTAGCCTGCATATCCTTGACCCTGAAGCTCCATACAAAGAGGCTTTTTGAGTGAGTGTGATTGCTGATTCTCAACACCCCTCCTCAATCACAACTAGAAAGGCACAAAGTGTGTAGAGGCTATAATGAGAACCACCTGCAAAGTGTGGGCATACCACAAACATGGCAAAACACCAGAGGCTGTCACAGAAAAGGCTAAGTGTGGGTACCATAACATGGTGGACATCCAGAGGCTGTAACAGGGGCCTCACAAAGTGTATAGGGACTGTAATGCCAAGTTACATAAGGAGTTTTACAAAGCTTATGGCAAGAAGCATTAGGGCAAGGAAGTACAAGGCTTTTAAAACAGTCTATCAGAGTTATGAGAGTAGAAGGACTGATGAGTCTTGTCCTTCCAATCCTGGTGGTCTTCATCTTCATCTTCATCTTATCTTTTGGTCCATGGTCTTCTTCTTCTTTCATAGCTGCAAGATAGGCCTTTTGGGACCTCTTCCTAGCATGACAAAACTTTTCAAAATATCCGGTCCTTTTGCAGAAGTCATAGAAGAGCGTTTCCTTTTTACCTTTGTATCTGTTGTTTACATATAACATTTGTTCATCCTTTGAAGTGCTAGGCTCTTCTTTGCTTTTAAGTTTCTTTTCTTCTTCTAACAGTGATGCCTGGATATCAACAAGTTCAGGATTTGGCATGTTGATTAAGGTTGTTGATACATTATTATATTCAGGAGGTAAACTCTTAAGTAGAACACCGATGCAAACATCTTCATCCATTTTAATGTTGATTCCTGCAAGTTGGGTTAGGAGTCCTTCCATGTAATTGAGATGTGTGGCAAGTGATGTGCTGGACTTCATTTCAAGCCTGAAGAACTCAATCAGGAGACCATACTTTGATGATTTAGATTATGCACTGAATAGGGTGTCAAGTCTTTTCCATGTATCCTGTGAGGTCTCACAGTTATCCACATGGTGGATATAACTGTCGTCAAGCTCTAGTTTGATAATGGCCTGGGCTCTGTCATCATTCTTTTGGTAAGTAGTTGCAAGGTGCGCGTCCCGAGGTTTCTTCTCTTTGCCATTTGTGATGGCCCAGAGATCCTTTTTCATCAAGATGAGCTTGATGCGGGTTTGCCAGGTGTGAAACCCGACTGCTTTGAATCGAGCATTTGGAGAGTCTTTTCCCATGTTGAGGTTGCAAGATCAGCAACAAATGAACACCAAAATTCTAAGATTTTATCAGTAGAAGAGCAGAATGCAGTGTGTCAAGAGACACAGTTAGTGACAGTGTGAAAACACACTATGTCAGTGTTGATGTTGAGCTTGATTCTTGATTCTTCTTGTTCGGGATCATTCGGTCGTTCTTCAATCTTCTCAGGTCCTTCCCCTCCTTGATTTGATGCTGGGTCAATGGATTAAAGTGACAGAGACTTCGGTTGAGTGTCAGGAGAAAGAAAAACTGGGAAAAAAAACTTGAGAAATTTTGGCTATGGTGGAATTAGGGTTTCAGAGACAGGGGCTTGGTTTTTTCAACATTGCAAGAGCTATACTTGATCATTTTCAAAAGTTTTTACATGCCTAGGAAGCTGACTTCATGGGCTATCAAAGCCCCATGATAATCGTCAAGATCGCTAGCTATATGAAGCACGCAGAGGGCGCGAACAGATTCGGTGCAGTTCAGGACAGGTTTCCACGATTTCTGTAATGCGAGGGTCAGAGCGCAGCAATGTCGTCGATTTATGTGCCAGAATGAAGAGGCTTGAGTAGAGGAACAACTCCCTAGAAGAAATCAAGAGCTGAAATGGCCTGGTTGAGAAGTTATTGAAGCTCCAAGTGAGTTAGGTCGTGTCTGGCTATGGCAGACACAGAGCAGAGAGTGAGAATTTTCACAATGCTGAGCTCTAGATGGTCAAATGTCCTAGATTGATGTGATATAGGGAAGCTTTTGAGTTGGGGAATACTTTTCTAGAAGGAAGCTCCAAGAGATTTGACCTGTGGAGTGAGATATAAGCAGCTTGTTGAGTGTTGAAATGACTTGTTTTTTGGCTGATTTTTGTTGTTTTTGAGAGCTAAATGGTTGATTTTATGAGATGATTGATTGGTTTGGAAGGGTTTGAGAGTGTTTTGGATGATATTGATTGTGTTTTGGAAGTTCATGATGTTTATCAGTGGAGATATGCAGTTCTGTGATGTTCTGATAGGTTTTGATTGGTTCTGTATACCTTCTGTTTTGTTTTGTTTTGGTATGTTTTGTTCTGATTGTCTTCTCTAAGGAGGGAGGGATTATTTATTGATGGAGATTGAGATCTTGTGAAAGTTTATTGAATGGTTTGTGAGATTTTGGAATGGTTTGAGTATGAGTTATGTGGTTTTGATGACCTTCTGTAACCTTCTGTAGGTCTTCTGTAGAGCCTCTGTTTCTGTTCTATTCTATTCTGTACTGTACTGTAGCTATTCTGGTACTATTCTGTGACTGTTCTGTATGCTTCTGTATGTGTTTTGATGGATGAGAGTGTAGCTTGGGAAAGTTTTATAGCCTTGGAAAGAGGTGAATACAAGTGCAAAAGAGTTGAAAGAAGTGAAAGAAGTAGCTGCTGAAGACTCAAGTGAAGACTAGAGTGAAGTGACAATAGTGAGCTATGAAAGGACACTGTAGTGGCTCTGGTGACTCTTCATATCATACATACCTCTTGGGAGGGGTATCCACGACCTAAGAAGGATTATTGAGAGTGATTTTTGAGAGATTGTAGTGAGGATATGATGTATTATTGATGGAGAGAGAGAGAGAGAGTCAGAGATAGCCAATTGTACAAAAACAGAGTGATTGTATATGAGAGATTGAGAGAGAAGACTATGAAGATGAATACTATGTGATGTATTTCCATTCAAAGATGGTGTATTCCTTTGCTTTCTTTGTTCTATTGGTGGATTTTGTGAAGATATTGAAGAATATGGTTGATTCTATCAAATCCGTGGGAGATCTACATGATGCTGCATGAAGATTTGTTGTGCTTGGTATTCTTTTCTTCATTGTGATCATATGAAACATAATAAACAAGCTTTTTGATGTTACAAGATAGATTTTCTTGCATGAGAATTCCCTTTTACTTGGTGTTTCTCTTGGGGCTCCATGTTTTTGGTGCGTAGCCGGGGAAACTTGCCATCAACAAGCACTAGAAGAGGCTAAAAATGAAGGAAATGGCATTGCCAAGAAGAGAAGAATTCAATGGATGTTTGTAAAGTTCCTTCTTCCACTGAAGAGTTGGAATTCCTCATAATCAAAGCCACTTTCCACAAGAAGTTCATCCCACAATGGCGAAAACACATCACCATCATGATGCATACTCTATCTAGTGGACAGTTTCCTCTTCCTATTGAAGCAGCAAAAACTTGCATCTTGGTGGCAAACTGTTTGGGAATAAACTGAAGAGTAGAAACAGAGAGAATGACCATCCATGGAAGATTTGGCATTCATTGAGAAGTTTCCAAACATCATCAAATGGGAGATTGTGAAGAAGCTTCAGGAGTCTTGTGTAAAATATTACACGGCGGAGCGAACAGAATCTGAGAAAGAGATAGAGAGTACACAACAGATAAGAGGAGAATCAGTAAATTCTTTAACTCCAAACAACTGATACAAAGATGGCTCTGTCCACCCGTGTACTTCCACTGTGTGAAGCTTAGATGGCGATCTAGACAGAAGATAGGTGAAGAGCTTAAGGCTAGCTGGAATAACAACTCTGACTGGGTGAAAGATGAGTGTCGGATGGCTGCGAAGGGGTTTAGCTTTTATAGCCTGCGAAGGTCGTTAGGTCCGACCTACCATATGAGCCTCCACTAGTCGGCCAGGGAATATTCCAGGGAATATTTCCTTTACCATCGGGCTGAGGGCGCTGCCCCCAGACCCCCGCCAGGGGGCCGCTGGCCCCCCTGGGACCCCCCAGCCAGGGGCCGCGGAAGCCCCTGGACCCCACAATAGGGGCCCCTTTTAACTCCCTTACACCGCAACTCAATGCAATGCGCCTCGAGTTGCTACCAGCTTAACCACTCCGTCTAACCCAAAGATTAGACCCACAATGGTCACCTTTTTGCCATCCGGTCACACAGACCTCATCTGATATACAAGTCAGGACTCTACCAATGTCCGGGCTCACACTTGGCTTCTCCTCATAATGGGGGCCTTACAACTTTGAGCACCATGGATCATTGGTAGCACCTAATGAGGGTGGGGCATTGATCATATCTAACACCCCCCCTCAATGTCCACCCATAGGTGAACTATCTCCTCGGCCCAATGCCGAGTCTCTGAAGATGAACTTGAAGCAGATCCTTCGTAAGTGCTTTGGTGAAGATATCTGCTCCATTCTCCTCTGTTGGACAGTAGACCAATTCCACTATCCCATCCTCCATCAAATCACGCACATAGTGATACTGGATCTCTATATGTTTGGTGCGTGCATGAAACACTGGATTTTTGGCAATGGCGATGCAACTCTGATTGTCACATCTCAGCACAGTTGGTTCTTCATCCTGCACTCCCATATGCCATAGAATCCTTCTCAACCATACGGCCTCACATGCAGCAAAACAAGCTGCCTTGTACTCTGCTTTGGTAGAAGACAATGCCACTGTTGGTTGCTTCTTACTAATCCAAGAGAAAATTCGTGAACCCAAAGAGAAACAATAACCAGAAACTGACTTCCTGGAATCAATGTCTCCTGCCCAATCTGAGTCACAGTTCCCCACAAGAGATGTTCCGAAATTGTATGTGATACCATAGTCAAGAGTTTTCTTCAAGTATCTGAGCACCCGCATCCCAGCCTTCCAATGACTCTCATGAGGTTTGTTTGAGAACCTGCTCAAAACACCAACAGCAAAACTGATATCTGGTCTGGTGTTACACAAGTAGATCAAACTGCCGACCAACCTCCTATACCTCCCAATGTCTGCTAGTGCTGATGTATCCTCGATGGATAACTTTGCATTCACCTCCATAGGTGTAGCTATCTCCTTGCACTCGGTCATGCCAAATGCCTTCAAGATCTCCCATGCATACTTCTTCTGAGAGATGAAGATCTTTCCTGGCTCCTGCCAGACTTCAATCCCCAAACAATAGTGTAGCAAGCCCAAGTCTGTCATTTCAAACTCAGAACTCAAAGCCTTTCGAGTTTGGATGATCATATCTTCATAGTCACATGTAATAAGAAGGTCGTCCACATATAGGACAATCACTACAGACTTTTAACCATCCCTGTAAACATACAAGTTAGCATCTGAGGCACATCTTTTGAAGTTTAGGTTTAAAAAGAACCTATCTATCCGTTGGTACCATGCTCTGGGGGCTTGTTTCAGCCCATACAATGCCTTCTTCAGTTTACACACTTTGTTCTCAGAATGGGGGGCCTCAAACCCTGGTGACTGAGCCACGTACACCTCCTTGAGGTCACCATTTAAGAACGCTCAATTAACATCCATTTGGTACACTGGCCACTTCTTGTGGGCAGCCACTGCAAGTACCGTGCGAATAGTGGTCATTCTGGCAGTTGGGGCAAATGACTCTTGAAAATCAAACCCTTCAACTTGTGAAAATCCTTGGGCAACCAGTCTAGCTTTGTACTTTTCTAAGGTACCATCAGCCTTGTACTTTACCTTCCAGATCCACTTGGTGCCAATAACCTTCCGCTTTGCTGGTCAATCCACTAGCTCCCAAGTGTCATTCTTCATTATGCTGTCATACTCCGCCTACATAGCAACCTTCCATGATGGATCTCCAAGTGCTTCTTCTAAGTCAGTTGGCTCCTTTACTTCTCTCATAGTCTCAACCATCAAGGCCATATTGACTATGTGAGCAGAAGCCCTCCTTTGCTCCTCTATTCTCTGAGACCTCCTTGGTCCGTCTGCCTTCTCCTCAACAGATGCAGACATAGGATTATTGTGGTCATAGAGCTGCTTCACCCAGCGCGGCAATGGCTTTTCCGGTGGGGTGATGTCAGGTTGGTGAACTTTTTCCTCATCATCTAAAGATGATGCTTCCTCCTCCTTAAGGATAGGGATAGCTCTCGGGACAGGTTCATAGTGGACTACTTCTTCGCTTGATGATAAAGTGGAAGAACTTGCCTTCTCCTCCTCCACTGTATGCGGCTCCTCCTTGAACACCACATCACGGCTCGCGATGATCTTCTTTGCCTCTTGGTCATATAATTTGTAAGCCTTCTGCTCATCACTATAACCCAAGAAGATACATTTTCTGCTTTTTGGTTGTAACTTGTTTCTCTTCTCATCTGGAACATGTGCATAACATTCACATCCAAAAATTCTGAAATGTGAGACAAATGGTTTCTTACCAGTGTAAGCCTCATGAGGTGTTTTTCCCTTGAGAGCCTTTGTATAGCTCTGATTTAGAATGTAGACTGCAGTATTAACAGCTTCAGCCCAAAAATGGTTAGGCAATCCCTTGCCCTTTAGCATGCATCTTGCCATCTCCACAATGGTGCGATTCCTGCGTTCCACAACACCGTTCTGCTGAGGTGTGTGAGGCGTCGTCAATTGACGCTTGATCCCTTTGCTCTTGCAAAAGCCTTCAAACTCCTTTGAGTTGAACTCACCACCACCATCTATTCTAAATTTCTTCACACTTTTGCCTGTTTCATTCTCAACAAGTATTAGCCATTCTTTAAACTTACCAAAAGCTTGAGCCTTATCACGAAGGAAGTACACCCACATCTTTCTACTGTCGTCGTCGACAATCAACATAAAATAAGAAGATCCCCCCAAGGCCTGTGTAGGCATCTTACCACACAAGTCAGCATGCACCAACTCTAGAGGAGCCTGTGCTCTATTCTTGCTTTCTTGTGGAAATGCCTTTCTCTGTTGCTTGCCCATCATACAAGCTTCACATGGTTTCTTCAATTCAGTTATTGTAGGTAGGTGAGCAACCATACCTTGCTTTTGCATCTCCTTCAATACTGCAAATCCGATGTGTCCAAACCTTTCATGCCAAAGCTTACTTGTGCCCACTCCAGCGGTGGCTGTAAGAGCACTTAGCTCATACAGGTTGTTCCTTCTTTCTCCTTTGCCAACAATTGTGCCAGCACTATCAATAATTTCTGCACCTGTCTTCTTGAACCTCACTTCATGACCAAGATCAGTTATGGCAGCAACTGATAAGAGATTTCTCCTGATTTCGGGAACATACAACACATTTGAAAGCTTTTTTACTTCACCATTTGCAGCAACAAAAGAAATAGTACATGTGCCCGCAGCAGGGCATTTAGCATCATTTCCAACCGTCATAGTGATGGATTCTTGTAGAGGCTGCATAGAACTGTATAGACCTTTCTTGTTGGTCATGTGACAGGAGGCCCCACTATCCAACACCCATGAGTCAGTGGTAGATTCTTCTTGCGCTGAGGAGCACACTTCCTCAATGGTCGCCATGAATAATTCCAACTCTGCTTCAGCGATATTGGCTGTCTCTTTCCCTTTACTTTTAAGGGTACCATTCTTTTCATCTGCCTTCTTGACACGACAATCTGCAATTGCATGCCCTTTCTTCTTACAGTAGAAGCACTCTCCTTGAAACTTCTTCTTGCTGCCCTTCTTCTTTTTGTCACCATCATTTTTGGTGGAGGAAACACCTTTGCCTTTTGCATTCGCAGAGAATGCAACATCTCCATTGTTGCTTCCTTCTCGGGCTTTCAGCCTCAACTCCTCCTCCATTAATAATGCACAAAACTCCTCAAAAGTCAAAGCTTGAGGTCTCACCTGAGTATTAAGGGCAGTTACTAGTCCATCAAACTTTTGTGGACAAATCCGAAGACACCTCTGAGCTAGCTCTTCACTAGTCTTTTGTATCCCAGCGCCAGCCATCTGGTCGCGCAGATTCTTAATCTGAGTGATGAATGCTTCAACTATCTCTCCTTCAGCAAACTTCTCCGCTGCTAGTTGATTCTCCAAGTTTTGAATCCTTGTTTGGTTTCGTGTTTCATACTGACTCCTAAGTACATTCCAAGCATCTGACGCTTTGGTTGTATGCTGAATCAGAGTCAAAACACTGTCAGAACAGCTTGTAACTAAGGCACACAATGCATCTGCATTCCTTCGTTTCCAAGCTCGTAGAAGATCTGCATTCGGAGGAATCATCACACTAGGATTTGATGGGTCGGGGGTAGGCTGTGGTTCTGCGTCAGTCCCCTGCACAGTCTCCAGAAGCTCATAAGAATCAAGGATAGTTGTAATTTTGAACTTCCACAAGGTGTAGTTTGTACCATCTAACTTGCCTTCGCTGAAGGTTGGTGGACGAATCCTCAGTGTTTGAATAGCCGATACAGCAGCACCACCTCCTGCACCGCTTCGTGATGCGCCAGAACCGCTTCCTGGAGTTGACATAGTTTCTCTTTGCTGTTGAAGCCTTTGCCTCTTGCACACTCTCCGATCTCTAGAGCCCCCTAGGTTCTGATACCATGTAAAATATTACACGGCGCAGCGAATAGAATCTGAGAAAGAGATAGAGAGTACACAACAGATAAGAGGAGAATCAGTAAATTCTTTAACTCCAAACAACTGATACAAAGATGGCTCTGTCCACCCGTGCGCTTCCACTATGTGAAGCTTAGATGGCGATCTAGACAGAAGATAGGTGAAGAGCTTAAGGCTAGCTGGAATAACAACTCTGATTGGGTGAAAGATGAGTGTCGGATGGCTGCGAAGGGGTTTAGCTTTTATAGCCTACGAAGGTCGTTAGGTCCGACCTACCATATGAGCCTCCACTAGTCGGCTAGGGAATATTCCAGGGAATATTCCCTTTACCATCGGGCCGGGGGCACCCCCCAGCCAGGGGCCACTTCCGCGGCCCCCGGACCCCACAATAGGGGCCCCTTTTAACTCCCTTACACCGCAACTCAATGCAATGCGCCTCGAGTTGCTACCAGCTTAACCACTCCGTCTAACCCAAAGATTAGACCCACAATGGTCACCTTTTTGCCATCCGGTCACATAGACCTCATCTGATATACAAGTCAGGACTCTACCAATGTCTGGGCTCACACTTGGCTTCTCCTCATAATGGGGGCCTTACAACTTTGAGCACCATGGATCATTGGTAGCACCTAATGAGGGTGGGGCATTGATCATATCTAACATCTTGGTCTGTAGAGGTTCACAAAGAAAAGAAGGAAAAGAGTTGGAATTTGTTCGTGGATGCTCAACAGCAAGATACATGGAATGCTTGGTGTATTGATAATCTTCTGTTTGTTCAATTGGCAGCCCACTGGAAGTTGGTAGATAGAGTGTTTTTCACAACATACATTGTTGAAACCATCAGAAGCTGGCATTACTATGATGATGGCACCACCACAATGCTCAGACGTATGCATTTTGACACCTTCAGAACGGAATACCTTCCTCTGTGCAGTGGAATGAAAGCAGAATTCAGGGACATTGAAAAGAAAGAAGTAGAAGAAATGTTGGCAAGGGAGTCCTCCAAAGACTGAAGCCTTCTGTTAACCCTCTGTGGAGCACTAACAACATAGTGGAGTTAACCCCCTGATGAATGACGCAATAAAGAGGCAAGCGTTAGAACGAGTCCAGAGGTACGTGAGAAGAGAGAAAGCAAAAATCAGAGCCGAGAGCGAGCTCGCAGCAGAAGCCGCCTTTGACGCCCTTGCGGAACTCTTTACAGAAGTCCCAATGGCACATCAAGCCCTTCCTCCTCCTACTAGACGTCCACTTCCAAGCCAGATCCGTCTTGGAAATATTGATGACAGGCCAGCGAATGTAGTTCCATTGCCAGTTTTTAAGGGAGAGTACAATGAAGACCCCGATCTTCATGTAGCAGAGTTTATGGTAGCATGTGTGGCTAACAATGCTAGAACCCCTGAGCATTGGTTGGCAATATTCCCCACCACTTTCAAGGGTGCGGCATTTCAGTGGTATGAGAGACAAGTAGTAGGAACTTTTGGCACATGGGACGACCTAAAGTTGGCCTTCCTCACTAAATTCAGGCGTGAAGGTTTTGAAGAGCAGATGCGAGAGGAATTTATGAACCTAAGTCAGTCCTCTAGAGAAAGAGTAGAAGCTTATGTCTCACGAATGGAATCCATCCTGAAGAGATGGACTAACCATAATCTAGATGATGGCATTCAGAAGGGAGTGTTTCTCAGAGAATTACAACCAGAAGTCCGTAAGTTTGTGGAGCTGCAAAGACCAGCCACCCTGCAAGCTACAACAGAAGGTGCAAGACTGTACGATGAAGTGGAAGCTCGATTAGCGATGAATCTAGGAAGAGGAGTCCTACCTCCTCTGATGCCAGGAATGATGTACCCACCAAATGCATTCCTAGGGATTGTCCCCTACCCTTACCAAAAGATGCCCCCAATATCACAGTATAGTGCACCAAATCCACAGTGGCCACAATCCATGCCTCAAATGATGGTTCAACCACAACAACAATGGTCCCAACCAATTTCCTCAATGCCAAATCAGCAGCAACAGTGGAATCCTACCAACTGGAGTCAGCAGCCAACAGTTCAAACAGGAGCTCTGAATCAGAACCAGAACAGAGACCCCTCTGTACCAGCCCAACCTATTTATGCAGTGATTATAGAGACTCCTCAAAACCCTACTGCTAGTACCTTCGGAGGAGAAAGCTTGAAGGACTAATTATCCAACTCAGTTGCCAACATAAAAAAGGAGGTGATGGATGTGATTACAGAGTAGCTACAGATGCTGAAAGTGAATACCGCTAGCATATCCAACTTTGCAGGAGCAGGAAGAGATGTGATGCGGTCAGATACTTGGTGTGGTAAGTGTCATCAAGGAGGCCATTTAGCCACTAAATGCACACGAAAACCAACCATTCCTGGAGCCTTCTGTTCCTACTGTTTGCGGAAGAACCATACAGAGGACATTTGCTCTCTGAAGGAGATGCATGATAGGAGAAGGAAGGAAGAAGATGCAAGATTCAACTTGCTGGAATCCAAAATGACAACACAGGATATTGGACCCAAGCCTAGAGAGTTTGGTCCTAATTTCGGACCCAGAAGATTTCCCTCTCAAAGTTACAGAGGAAGACAGTCTGGCGGTGGTCAGAGATTAGAAGTGGAGTGTTATAGATGTGGAGAAAAGGGACACATCTCACCAAATTGTCCAAATCCCAAAAGGTCATTGGATTACAAGCCCTTATGCAGTCGATGCAAAGGAGAAGGCCACACTGCAAAAGACTGTCCAAGCCCAGCCCAAGTGAAAAATAGTGCTACTGATAGTCCGGCCAAGGCCCAAGAGCCTACCTCCAATTTAGTGGAATTGGAAGTTGCTGCCATCACACGTGCAAATAAGAAGGAACCATCTATCCAGAAAGAAAATAATCCTCCTACCAGAACAGTGAAGTTCAATCTTCCACCAAAAGAACAGAACAGAACAGAGCCTGACAGTGCCATACAGAGCACTACAGTGCCACAGAGAGTTACAGAGACAGTACCAGAGGTCCAGGAGACAGAAGAGGGGGAAGTGCCACAAGTGGCAGAAGAAGTTCTTGTAATTCCTCTGTTGGAAGAAAGAGGAAAAATGAAAATGGGTGTTGCCCCATTCCCTAACTGGTTAGAGAAGCTAGTGGATCCTATTAAGGAATACGATTTGGTCAGAGATCTAGATACCTTTAAACCAAACCTTACATTCCGACAATTATTGATGTTGTCTCTCAGTTGCTGGAAAAGGTTCAAAAGTATATTGACAAGAAGACGTGGTTTAAGGATTGCTCCCTCAACAGCAACAAAGTCCAACAAGGCTCTAGAGCCTGTAAAAGAAGTGGATGTGGCTAACGCTTTCCTAGATCCGGGTACTCCAGAGACTGGCGTGTGGATAGAAGGATGTTTTATTGAAAATGCACTGGTTGATGGTGGTTCATCAGTGAACATTATGACGGATGTGACAATGAAGGATCTAGGCCTATAAGGTGTGCAACCCACCCAATGGCTCATCAGACCAGCGGATCAGAGTAGAATCAAGCCTTTGGGCATTCTCCCATATGTGAAGACTACAGTGGCTGGAAAAGATTATTGGCTAACCTATCTGGTGGTGAAGCCAAATTCTTATGGTACATCCTACTGGGCAGACCATGGCTTTTTGAAGCCCGAGCAAGGACGGATTGGTTCAAAGGAACCTTGACCTTGGGTAGAGGACCCTACAAAGTGGTGCTGAAACTGTATGGTTCTCAAAAAGGACATGGATCCACCTCCTTGGAATTATCTTCTGACTCCCCTAATGAGGCTACAGATGGAACATCAACAGATAAAGATGCTGTCAAACAGATCCTTCCCAAGAAAATAGTGGCACGTTCTTTAACAATGGATACTGTAAGCCGACTTCCAAAAGATGCAAAGCCATTATCAATGGGTGAATACTTCCTACCTGAACCACGAATGACTTCTGAAATCACTTCTGATAGTGAGATAGAAGCATGGATGTACTGCTCTCCTTGTTACATGGCCATAGCAGAGCCAGAGTCAGAGGTAGAATATGAAATAGAGAACCTGTTCTTCTCTTACAGAGCTCCTACAGAAACAGAGGCAGAGATAGAAGCAAAGACAAAGACAGAAGCAGAAACAGAGACAGAAGAGGATGGATATGATATGGACGAAGAAGGTTATGAAAGTGAGTTAGAAGAATCTATCCCACCTACAGAGGATACATTTGAAGAAGAAGGTCCAGAAGCATCAGAAGCAGACGAGCTCATGCTGTGGGACATAATGGCGATGGTACCATTTGGTCTGGTAAATGGATCTTCTCATATGCAAACTCTTTATAAGAAATGGGTTAAGAAGAACAAGCTGTCTTTTAGTAGTGGCTCATGCCGTCCTAACCCATCTTTGCCAAGAAAAGATGATGATGATGCACCGTGCCAACAAGCACCAGTCCCACAAACCCAATAGGCATCAGAGGGTCCCTGTTATGTGACGTTCCTGGATGTGTCATCTTCAGAAGAGGAGTCTTCAAGCCAAGAGGTAATTAATTTTGAAACCAAACCTGAAACGGCTCTAATCCCATTCCAAGATCTCAAGGAGCAAATTAAGTCTCCACCAAAAGAAGAAGTTGGTTCTAGTGGGACATCATAAGAGGACACCACTCCCTTGAAGGAGTCGGATCTATATCCAGAAGCAGTCCATGGGACCTTCATCTGTGAAGCAGAAGGTGAAAGGCAGTTAACTTTTGTGGATGCAGAAGGCACTGAATGCCACTTGAAGGTGGGTAGCAGTCTCCTAGAAGAGGAGTTGTCAACCTTGTACAACTTGTTGAAAGAAAATTTGGACGTGTTTGCATGGTCCTACAAAGACCTAAAGGGGATTGATCCCACAATATGTCAACATCATATTGACTTGGAGCCTGATGTCAAGCAAGTACGGCAACGACAGAGACGAATGAACCCGAATTATTCCACATTGGTGAAAGCGGAGCTGCTGAAGCTTCTGGAAGCCGAGTTCATCTATCCAGTGGCAAATAGTGAATGGGTTTCACCCATTGTGGTTGTACCCAAGAAGAATGGAAAATTGCGAATATGTGTGGATTTTCGCAAGCTCAATTCCAAGACAAAGAAGGATCACTTCCCGATTCCTTTCACAGACCAACTGTTGGACACAGTGGTAGGACATGAGCTTTATTCCCTTCTGGATGGATTCAGTGGATACAACCAAGTGCAAATCGCAGAAGAAGACCAGTCCAAAACAACCTTCACCACAGAATGGGGGACCTACGCTTACCGAGTGATGCCATTTGGGCTCTGCAATGCCCCTGCTACTTTCTAGCGAGTCAAGATGGCCGCATTTCAAAATCATCTGCACGACTTTATTGAGGTATATTTGGATGACTTCTGTGTCTATAGTTTGATCCGTGAACACTAGGGACACCTGGAACAATGCTTTGACCGATGCCGGGAGTATGGGATTTCCCTCAACCCCGACAAATGCATCCTTGGGGTCTCTTCTAGAGTTCTGTTGGGCCACATTGTCTTTGCACAAGGGATATCAACAGACCCTGCAAAGATCGAAAAGATTGCAGCTTTGACAGCACCCACCAACCTCAAACAATTGAGGGGATTCCTAGGCCATGTGGGTTACTACAGAAGGTTCATAGCCCATTTTGCAACAAAGGCAATCTCCTTGCACAAGCTTTTGAGGAAAGATGCAAAGTTTACTTGGACAGAAGAATGTGACAAAGCCTTCCACACTCTGAAGCAGTGTTTGATTGAGGCACCCATTCTGCAACCTCCTGATTGGACGAAAGAGTTCCATTTACACACTGATGCATCAATTGAAGGCTTAGGCGCAATTCTTTACTAGGAGGGTTCCTCGAAAATGGATCAACCGATCTATTATGCAAGCCGAAAAGTCACTGATAGAGAACGGAACTATACAGTGACAGAGCTGGAGTGCTTGGCAATGGTGTTTGCCCTAGAGAAGTTTCGCCACTACCTCCTATCCACCCACTTTAAATTTTATGTGGATCATGAGGCCCCGTCCTTCCTGATGAACAAAGCAGATGTAAAAGGACGAATGATGAGATGGCTCCTTCTATTCTAGGAGTTCGACTTTGAGGTGATTACTAAGCCTGGTCGTTCCCATGTTTTGGCTGATCATCTGTCGCGTATCCCACAAACTACAAATGAGGAGTAGGATGATCCAGACCTCCCTGATGCTTCCCTATTCCTGGTAGAAGCTATAACTCCCTGGTATGCAGACATTGCCAATCTCCTGGCAACCCAATAGTATCCTCCTGGTATCTCTAGTCGGGAAAGGAAGAAGCTTATGCTAGAATCAGCCCCCTACACCCTGCTAGGCGGTGCACTGTACAAGAAAGGCAAAGATGAAGTGCTCAGAAGATGTGTTGCAGGAGATGAGATTGGGATTGTTCTGAAGGCTTGCCATGATGAGCCATGTGGAGGCCACTTTGCAGGAGAAGCTACAGCCAGGAAGGCTCTGCTAGCAAGTTATTGGTGGCCTACCATCCACAAGGATGCCTATGATTACTGTAAAAGATGTGATGCTTGTCAGAGAATGGGGAAACCCACGAAGACAAGTGCCATGCCACTGCAACCTATCCTTCCCCTGAAGCTGTTTGAGAAGTGGGGCATCGACTTCGTAGGCCCAATCGATCCTCCTACCAGAAGGAAACAGAACAGATACATCCTCGTATGTACGGATTATGTCACAAAGTGGTGTGAAGCTAAAGCCCTAAAGCGGGACGATGGTAACAGCGTGGCCCTATTCATGTACGAGAATATCATCACCCGTTTTGGCAGTTCCTTAGAGCTGGTAAGTGACAGAGGCACTCATTTTATTAATAAAGTCATGGAAGAATTGACAGAGTTGTATAAGATCCGCCATCGCAAGTCCACTCCTTATTACCCTAGAGCCAACGGCCAAGTCGAAGTCACCAATCGCATCCTCTGCTCGATTCTGACAAGAACAATTGCCGCACATCATCGTGATTGGGACGATCGACTTACAGAGGCCCGCTGGGCGTACAGAACCTCCCATAAAGCAGCAATAGGACAGACACCCTTCCAGCTGGTGTATGGTACAGAAGCTGTTTTCCCTGTTGAACTGGAACTACCCTCTTTGAGAGTGGCTCTCAAAGAGCGTTTGGGGGACGATGATTCACTACAAGGCCGTCTCCTGCACCTGGAATGTTTGGACGAAATTCACAGGATGACTCTAGAGTGCATGGAAGCCACGCAAGCTCGACGCAAGGCTTACCATGACAGCTTCATCAAGCACAAGGAGTTCAAAGAAGGTGATTTGGTCCTAGCCTATGATTCACGATTTGGCAAGTTTCCTAGCAAGCTCCAACAACGGTGAATGAGCCCCTATAAGGTACTTGCCGTCAACCCTAATGGCTAATTGTAGACCGTTGATGCCTCTGATGATCCCTTCCTGATCAATGGATATCGCCTGAAGAAGTACTTCCCTCCTTGGGGATCTTGATAATTACGGTCACTTGATCCTTTCCCTCGTTGGCGCGGCACTATACTTCTTATGATGCTACTTTTGATAGCCGTTCTTCAGCCACTCTTGATGAGGTGGACGCAACCCTCTGTCCCCTCAACCCTACCTTCCAGCCTTGATATCTTATCCTCTATTTTCCACCTACGACAGTGGCGAGGTTGGTTCTGACAAATGGTCTTTCTACCATTCCCTTGCTCAATTCGAGAAGAAAAAAAAAAGAGAAAAAAATATACATATCGGTTATGGGAGAAAAGGACTTAGGTCCCTATCATGCCGACCTATTCTTCAAGAAAAGGTGGAAACACCCTCGAAAATAGGGGAAAACAAGAAAACAAAAAAAGAAAGAAAAAAACAAGAAAAAAAATCTGTTATGAGAGAAAAGGAAGCAATTCCCTGTCATAGTAGGCCTCGTTTCGAGAAAAGGTGGTAAACACCCTTGGGCGAGAAGTTGGCTGTGGAAAAGGTGGCAACACCCAGCAGTCCAAAAAGTGGATTCATCAATTAATATTTCCAGGATCCAGTTCCGAAGCTACCTCCCTTGGTACGCTATGTCCTGGGTCTTTCTGCAGAGTGTCTACCTGTCCTCTCGTAGATGACATGTCCTATCTAACATACAACATTCGATTTGATGGCTACCTCCCTGGGTACGCCTTTTCAACAACTGACGACGTGATCTTCATCGACAACCCCTTGAGTGATGTGAGCTTTCATCCTAACCGGATGGGGAAGTGAGTATGGATTGCCCTCTGTAATTATCAACGGAGTGTGAGACAGAGGGTGGGTCGAGTGACCAGTCTTTTTCCTTCAAATCAAATGAGAGGTGAGTAGTGTGAATGAAGTGTTGCATGCACGGGATGGGCCTCTCAATGCACAAAGCACAAATTGTTTCTGTGCACTGCACCATAAGGCTCCCTGGCCTTCCTTCTCGCACCATATGCCGGCAGAGGGAGGGATGCACCGTTGCACCATCCAATGCGCACAAGGCATACAACCTTTGCACAAGTGACTCTGAGGATTACATTAATGGGTTTCAGGAAAAGGCTGCCCTTCTATATCTATCAACAGAGCGTGAGACAGAGAGTGGGCTGAGTGTGACTGGAGTTTCTTCAATCAATTACCGAGAGGTGAGATTGAGGGACATTACGACACTTGAAGTCAGGTATGTTCATGTTTCCCTATGCACCCACGGGATGGGTCTCTATTGTCATCATAGGACACGTCACCCTGTTTTGTACACTGCACTGTAAGGCTCCCTTGCCTTCCTCCTTGCACTTATGCCAGACGGGTTGGATGCACTAATGCACCATCAATTGTGCACCCTAGAATACTCCTTCTGCACCATTCCCCCTTGTCGATTCCTCAACCGGGTATGAGATATGGGTTTCAATCATTATTCCTCAAGTGATATTAGTCATGGGGTGAGTGACTGCTGTTTCATTCCATTTGAGTGACTGTGAGTTGAGTGCAACATTCCTCATCATCGACGAATTTCCTGCGATTCCTTCCATCAGCTACCTCCCTGGGTGCTGCCGCGTGGTCCCTACCATGACGGACGTGTGCCAAGAAGATGCCTTGGTACCTCCAGCAAGCCGACAACAATATAGGATGTGCCATCGACAATCAGTTGTGATCCTCAACAAAATGGGCCACGCTTTTCTAATCCTACCACTTTTGTTTTTCAGTGACGTTCATGTTTTAAGTATGGGGAAGTTAGTGGATGGTCTGTGGCGTGGTCCTAGGTCCCTGTTGTTCGGTTAACCCTATCCGTTAAGGTCTTAAGTTTGGGGACGTGTCCCTGCGCATCTACATTGCATACCCTTCTGCATATGCCTCAACCTGCTCATGCATCTATGCCATGACTTGCTGTTACCCTGATGGGGTCCCTTCCCACCCAACAGTTCATTTTTCACCCACCCTTGGGGCTGTTCCCTTGTAGTTTTCCTTCCTTCCCTGCTTTTGCGGTCCTGCTATGTGAATGCATCCTATGTTCACCGAAGTCCAAATCCAACCTTATGGCCCTATTTCTCTCTTTGAACTGACCATTTTTCCTTTTCACCTACCCCTATTCCGGTGCACGGTTTTTGCGTTATTAATTTTTGAAGCATTTTGCGCAAATTAGCCAGTTTTCCATATGAACGTGCTTTTCTTACTTCGGAACCATGATCTAACATCATAGCCCTGACACCCACTTTTCCCCTGACATTTTTCCTTTTTACTCCACGTCATTCCGATACACGGTTTGTCCAATATTAATTTTCCAGTTTTTTTTACGACTTTTTCGTGCGTCTTTTTGACATTTTTCCATGTGAACCTGTCTTGTTTGCATTGGAATTCCAATTTGATTTGACTGTCGTGTCCCCTGTGTCTTCCCCCACCTTTTTCCTTTTTCCTCCCCCCTCTTTCACCTTTCGTATTTATTATTATTAATTTTTAAATGAGTTTTTGGGCGTATTTTTGGAGTTTTTCGCATGTGAACCCCTCCTACTTCCACCGGAACTGCGGTTTAACGTGATAAACCTATGCCACTCCTTTTTGCGGCTATTTTTCCTTGTTACTGTATGTCATTCCGGCGCACGGTTCGTCCGATATTAATTTTCGATCCCATTTTCGAGTTTATTTTTCGGATTTTTCCCACGTGAACGTGTCTTATCTCCGTCGGAACTATGTTTTGATGTGATAGGATTGTCAAGCACGTCTTTTTTCACGGTTTTCCTTTTTCTTGCACTTTGTTTCGATGCACGGATCTTTCGATATTAATTTTTAATTGCGTTTTTTGGTCCGTTTTTCGTTTTTTTTGCACGTGACCGCCCTTTACCCTTCCCGGAACCTCCGTCGCATATTTTTCCTGTCTTCTCTTGTCGTCTTGCCCACTTTTTTTTTTACGCTATTTCGTTTTGACGTCCGGATTGGGAGTTATTACTTTTTCTTTATTTTTATGAGTTTTTACGCGCCCCGTCCTGCGCGTGAACGCACCCTTTTTCGATTTTACGCGTTTTAATGCTCCTCGGTTGCATCCGCGTGCCTCGTCCCCGTATCCGGGCGCCCTTTCCATCCCGTCACGGCAAATTTTTTTTACCCTCGCCCCGCGCACGCAGGCGGGACGCGGGGGGTACGCCCCTTGCATGGGCCCTTGCCCATTAACCCTTCCCCATTCCCCTATGGGCACCCCCCATGGGCCCTGCCCTTTCCTCTACCCCATTTTATGGGCCCCTGCCCATTGACCCTTACCCTCCCCACCTTCTCTCTCCCCCCGACCCCTCCCCATCCCAACCGCCTCCTTCCCTCTCTCCCTTCCCTCTGTCTGCGTGTTCCCCCCTCCATATCCTTCACCTCCTCCTCTCCTTCCTCCCTCTCCACCTCCATCTCCTTCCTCTTCTTCCCCTCCTTACCCTCCCTCTTCCCCTTGTCGCCCGCCGACTGTGCCTGTGCCCCGACCCCGGCGCCCCCACGTTGGTACCGAGGACGAGTTTGAAGTAGGCGTGGCCATTGAGCATGAAGTGGATGCCACCGGTCTTTGCGCAGGGCACCCTGCAGACTTGACGATGGACATTCATTATTGTGCTGGAGAGGGGGGTTGCACCATCCGTCGTCGGTGTTAGACAGTGCTGGGTTGGGCTGGCAGAAATTGGTGGCCGTGACCACCATACACGATGCTCTGCCACGGGACCATTTGGGGTCTGCGTCGGCCTTGCACCTGATCTCGCAGCAGGCACCGCGCTCAGCCCGCCATTGCAGAGCGTCGTGCTTCGGGCCGCCGTGTTGGTGCCAACGCCGGAGGAGTGGAGGTCGCTGTAGCCGCTCGCACCGCCCTTTCCGCCTGTCGCTGACGACACCGGTTGCCACGACCCTGCCACCGTGCCGCCTGTGGCCACCTCCTCCCTGACGCTCGCGTCGCCCTTTCCGCCTGTCCCTGACGACGCCGTCTCTGCCGCACCCCGCCGCCGTCACCCCTCTTGCAGCCGCCGTCTGTTGACGGCCCACCACCTTCTCCTACACCACCCTCCCCACTAGCCCCCCTTCCTAACCCCACCACCTTCTCCTACACCACCCTCCCCACTAGCCCCCCTTCCTACCCGTCATACCCCACCACCTTCTCCTACACCACCCTCCCCACTAGCCCCCCTTCCTACCCGTCATACCCCACCCACCCATTCCACCCTATTAAACCCCCCACTACACCCTCTTCCCACCACCCCCATACCCTACTCCCACTACTCCCTATTTCCACCACAACCCCACCTCCTACACTAATCCGTGTTCCTGCCCACAGCACCCACTACCTACCTTACTTCCCATTAGCCCCCCTTCACACCCTATACCCACGCACACACACCAACATTAACCAGGCCTTCTTCCCCCCCCCTTTTTGCACACACCCACCTCCATCGTATCCCTTCCCGAACCTGTGTTCCCACGCAGCTCCACTTTTTCGTCTTTCGACACGCGTGCGGGTGTGTACGCGCTTGTAGTTGATCGTGCGGTTGTTCCTACGCGGCTGCAGGATTTTGGTCGTAGGTTATTGACACGCAGCTGCCACGCAGCTTATTTCTGGGTATATTCCCAGATTTTTAATTCACACACCCGCAAACCCTTTTAAAATTAAAACAAAAAAAATACATTGAAAAATTCAAAAAAATCCTTTAAAAACACTTAAAATTTGGAAAAAATTCCAAAAAAATCTAGAAAAAATCCTATTATTTCTACAACCCATGGCCATATTTTTCTAAACCTGTAAATTTCAGAAAAAAAAAATATGTCTGCTCATTTTAACCTTCCAAAATCTTTCAAAATACCCACAAATATGATAAACATTCATTAAAAATGCTCACAAATTCCAAATTATTTCTGAAACACTCCTAACTTTTTCTTTAATATTTTTATTTATCTTTGGCATATTTTTCTCAGCTGTCATAATCTTTCCTTTCACACCTAAATTCCTTGAGAATTAAAGAAAATTAAAATTTAAAAACAAACAAACCTTTTTCATTCCACACACGAACTAAACATCTCGAACAAAATCCAACTATTTTTGGATTGAGGAGAGTGCATTCTTTGCATTTTCATACACCCACTACCAGGTATTTCCCTTTTATTTGTTATTCTTTTTCAGCTACCCCAAAACCCACGGTTCATATACAAATAAAACATAACCACGGGAAAAAAAAAAACACACACACAAATAACCTAACCAATACTTAACATAAATGAAACCTAACCTAACTACCACCATGGCACGCGCATTCGCGCTACACACACAAACATTCTTTTTTAATTAAAATAAACCCGCCGTTCACTTAGCATGCGCTACGTGCGCTACAGAAGCACTTTAATTTTTAATTAAAATGAACCAGCCTTCATAAGAGCACGCACTGGCAAAAAAGCGCTCCACATCACCTTAATTTGTAATCAATGAACTAGCATTTAGAGACCCAGTCTGGGTGTCGCAGTCCAGGATTCGAATTAAAGCACCGTTTTCACCTAATAATTGGTAATTAAATTTCTAATAAGGAACCGCCGTTTTCTTGCTAAGGTTTATCACTTAATAAAAATTCAACCATTTTTAATAATTTCTTAAAATAAACCCTTCATTAAATTAATTCCCCCTCGCTGCACTTAATTCCCCTTTTTAACGAACCGTTTCGTGGGATGGGTATGCGTAGTCATTAGAGTTCTTTCCATAGTCAAACACTGGTTTATCAACGATGTAGTCTTAATATGTGTCGGATGTGGTATTGTTTTGGTTTCCTGTCTTTGTTACGGTTAAGGGTATGGTGTGTAGTTTTTTCTTTTCTTGCCTAATGCGGGGTTCTGGGTGTTTGTCTGATGCATAGCATGAAGCTTTCGGTCGCATTTGTCTAAAGGTCATGTCGAATTTTTTTTCTAGGCTGTGGTTTGCTTGGGGTTAGTTGGTCGAGTCACGTCTTATCGTTTTGGTTGTTCTCTTATCCTTGGTTTTTTGTCTGTTGCTTTGCAGGCATTCTCCTTGATTGTCTGTGTTTGTGGTGTGTGTGTAACCATCTGAATGGCGCCTTCTCATGCTCCTCCCCCTATCCAGTACATCCCATTAGTTAGTAGGGATTACTCTTCCCTACTCACTTTTGAGCCTCTCACGAAGGCGGGACTCGCTGCTTTTGTGGCTACTTCTTTTCCATTGCTTCCAGAGGATCCGTCGTTATGTGATGAGTTTCTGGCCTCTTACAGCAAGAAGACAAGACTAGTCCAGGGTATTTCTATGACTTTGACACCGCGCGGCCTAGGGAAGGCTCTGTTTCTTCCCTCCAAAGGTGAACCTTTTGTTACCATTCGTCAGCTTTTCTCTAATGAAGAGATTCTGAAGCTGTTGCAAAAGCAAACAAGGGAAATGCTGGATGTTAAGAAGGTGATCAACTCTTCAGGAGTTTCCTTTTCCATGATCACTGATCTCGTATGGAAGATGATCTGTCAGTTTCTCCAGGACAGGTTTATGCCTGCCAAAACGCCATCCCAGTACTTGTCCAAAGAGCTTTTCACAACTTCCAGGATGGTGTTGAAAGGAGTTGCTATTGATTGGAGCACTTACCTCCTCACTAAAATGGATCAACATTTCATCAAAGTCACCCGGGTTAATGTTACCAATGTCACATATGGATCATATTTGTCTACCTTCTTGACCTATTTAGGTTTACAGAAGACTGTGCCTCCACCTCCTCCATCAGATCCAGTACCTCCTCCTCCACCTTCAAATGAGTCAGAACCCATTGACATAGAGGATGATGATTCTTCGCCTCCCCTGGTCATACAGCGCAAACGCTTGAAGCGGGTAGCGGATAAAGCTCCTTCCGTACTTCCTTTAGTGTCCATTCCTGCTACCTCTGGCAGTGAACTCCCTGGGTATCTCACTTGTAATAACCTATTCAGAGCACATCGCGAAGGATCCTTGGACATATCAGTTCCCTCCCTGAACAGTCTCGTCTCGGGAGATGCAATTCCTTTCCTCTGTAAAGATATTCAAAGTTCCATTGAATTGTCAGTGACAGCCTGTGTTCAACAGCTCTACGCGTCCTTTTATGAAGAGCTTATGCAGTCTAAGGACCAGTTGCATAAGGAAACTTCTGAGTTAGCTTCTGCTAAGGATACCCTAGCAGATTTGTTTAAGCAAATGGAACAACAAACCCAACTGGTTGCCACCCAAAGCGATGAGATCTCTTCTTTGAAGATCCAGTTACTAGAGGCTCAATCCCAAGTTACTCGCTTTTCAGAGGAAAAGGAGAGGATGTCCAGAGAAGCGTAGGAGTTCCAAGCTATCTTAGATGACAAACTTTTAGCTTTACAGACTGCTAATGACATAGTGGCATCCCAAGCCTCCCAAATCAAGCAGTTGCAAGATCAACTGGCAAAGTCACGCTCTGTTACTCCAAGCCCTAATGTTCCCTTGCTTCCTTCTCTTTCACAGCAGGACTTGGCTACTCTTCAGAGACAGGCTACTTTATGTCCTCTCTTTCAAGATAAAGTGGAAAGATTGCAATCCAAAATAGACTTGTTATGGTCTACATTTGAGTAGTTTTAGGAATATGTTACACCAGACCATTCTTTCTTTGTCCACTACTACTTACAGAAGTTGGTCTTCTACATGAAGCTTTCCACGATGGATTTACCTCTTCCAGAGGATGGATGGAGTGGGGCTTGGTCTGCTGAGTTGCTGACAGAGGTAGTAAGGATGGTGTTTGAAGATTCTGTCACGCTAGATACTATGTTGATGTCATACATGTATCTACGAGGAGACTTGTTAATTCCAAATGAGGTGGATATGGCATAGTATGTGGGGGATGTGGTATTACATGATGTTTTGTATGTCAACCATTTGGAGTTGCGCATAGCTGACATGTTCCAGGGTTACTCCTCCAAAGTGGCTAATTGTCATGATAATTCGTGGCATCCCATGATTGATTCTGTGGTCCTGAATCAAAGACAAAACATAGATCCTACCTCTGCCCAGAGTACTAATCAACTGAGGATGGATCTCTTAGCCTATCTTTCAAAACATAATCCGTTTGATTCTACCTTCTTTGATGCCTATCATAGACGATCTCTCTTAGGACCTTCTGTTCCTACCCTCCTATATTACCAACAAATGGCTCACCGCTATGCTCTATATCTTTCCCTTTGTCAATCTAATTCCACAATTATTTTACCCATTCTTTTCCAACCTTCATCTTTCCCTCAAATTCCCATTTTTACATACTGTTCCTTTATTGAGGATAGGGTATTTTCCCCTTCTCCACCCTGTCCTTCTCCATCCATTCATGTACCCTCCACATTTCCTATTTATCAGTTAACACCCTTCTTTAGTGATTCCCTCCAAATTTCTGCCACTCCTTCTTTAAACTTTTCTTCCTTTTATGATTTTGCCTATCCCTCACTTCATCCACTTTTCCTTATTCCATTACCCTCTCCTAACACTTCTATATCTCAACCACCTCAATTGGTTAGTGACTGTGATGGGTTTGATAATCAGATTTCCAAAAGAAGGGGATGGAGTTCGGATGATTCCCTTACAGGACCTCAGATCAATTGGCCAGTAATTCCAGGAGAATGGACAACTTCCATTCAAGCTTATCAGAACTATGTTCATTTTGCTCAGCAATATTCACAGTCTGCAGATCCCTTAGTGAGATTAACTGCTCATTTTGCTTGGTACTTGGCGTATATGCATAGGCACTCTCATAATGATTCCAAGCCTATTCCAAAGTTGTGCCTGAATGTCAATGTGAGCATTGATTCCCAACAGCTGGATATATTGTATTTTCATGCCCTTTGTTTGCCTAGCAGATACCTGGTCCTGTTGGAAAGGATGTGCTGTCTTCAGTTTTTTCAAAATCCTCCCAAACCTTTGTAGATGAATCCTTGTCTATGGATCGTTTCAGACAACATCAATCTTTCAAGAGGGATCATCTTCATTGATACCTTTCCAATGTATGATGGATGCTTTTTAATGAAAATCTCTCTTTTTGGATGAGTCATTCAGATGGTTGTGTTGTATTAGTGTTTGTGTTGTGAGTTCATTTATGTAAAACGAACGTGGTGGTTTCCTATTGGATTGGATTTCGTGTGCGAGCTACATTTTGGATAATGGTGGTGATGGAGTCATGGATGGAGAGTTGAAGCTGATGCTGATGAAGAAGAAGAAAACTCTTATATCCTTTACAAATTTGTTGAGATTTTTTTTAAAGTTTGATAAGCGGTGTTAATGTATAAAGGGTTTTCCTTTCTTTGTATTTTTATATCAGCTACAGGTTATAAGTTGGGGTCGTGGTGGATGGATTCTTTTTGAAGAGCTATTGAAGATTAAAGTTGAGCTTTTACCTGAACTTGTATTCCCTTTTTCCTGGGTCGCAAGGACGCTTCCTTATTAAGTGTGGGGATATGTTGAGTGTTGAAATGACTTGTTTTTTGGCTGATTTTTGTTGTTTTTAAGAGTTGAATGGTTGATTTTATGAGATGATTGATTGGTTTGGAAGTGGTTTGAGAGTGTTTTGGATAATATTGATTCTGTTTTGGAAGTTCATGATGTTTATCAGTGGAGATATGTGGTTCTGTGATGTTTTGATAGGTTCTGTATACCTTCTGTTTTGTTCTGTTTTGGTCTGTTTTGGTTTGTTTTGTTCTGATTGTCTTCTGTAAGGAGGGAGGGATTATTGATTGATGAAGATTGAGATCTTGTGAAAGTTTATTGAATGGTTTGTGAGAGTTTGGAATGGTTTGAGTATGAGTTATGTGGTTTTGATGACCTTCTGTAACCTTCTGTAGGTCTTCTGTAGAGCCTCTGTTTATGTTTTGTTCTGTTTTGTACTGTAGCTGTTTTGGTACTATTCTGTGACTGTTCTGTATGCTTCTGTATGTGTTTTGATGGATGAGAGTGTAGCTTGGGAAATATTTCTAGCCTGGGAAAGAGGTGAATACAAGTGCAAAAGAGCTGAAAGAAGTGAAAGAAGTAGCTGCTAAAGACTCAAGTGAAGACTAGAGTGAAGTGATAGTAGTGAGCTATGAAAGGACACTGTAGTGGCTCTGGTGACTCTTCATATTAGACATACCTCTTAGGAGGGGTATCCACGACCTAAGAAGGATTATTGAGAGTGATTTTTGAGAGATTGTAGTGAGGATATGATGTATTATTGATGGAGAGAGAGAGAGAGTCAGAGATAGCCAATTGTACAAAAACAGAGTGATTGTATATGAGAGATTGAGAGAGAAGACTATGAAGATATTGAAGATAAATACTATGTGATGTATTTACATTCAAAGATGGTGTATTCCTTTTCTTTCTTTTTTCTATTGATGGATTTTGTGAAGATATTGAAGAATATGGTTGATTCTATCAAATCCGTGGAAGATCTACATGATGCTGCATGAAGATTTGTTGTGCCTGGTGTTCTTTTCTTCATTGTGATCATATGAAACATAATAAACAAGATTTTTGATGTTAAAAGATAGATTTTCTTGCAAGAGAATTCCCTTTTACTTGGTGTTCCTCTTGGGGCTCCACAACTCAATCTGACAAGGTGCTGCTGGCTATGGCTGCCAAGGAAGCTTCAGTGAGAGTAGAGTTGGGAGATGAAGTCATGAGCTGACATTGAGCTAGATTGAGGTTGAGAGGAATCAAGAGAGGCTAGAGAAGTAATGCCATGCCCAGCTGGGCTCTGATACCATGTGAGAAATGCGGGATCTAGAGCATGGAAAAGACGGAAGCTATGGAGGATGGAAGGAGAAGTGTGGACCCATAATGGAAAAGACTGTTTGTTACACAAGTGAATTAGGTTCCAAGATTGAGACTTGGACTCATAAACACAATCTTGTGTATGTGGATAATGACACTGACACTTCACTGAAAAGAAAAGAGTACTATCATTTCATTAAGAAAATGAAGCAAGTACAATGCTTTATAGGAAAGTAGGAAACTGCAGTAGGCACCATTATGCATATGGGATAAGTTAGCCTGCATATCCTTGACCCTGAAGCTCCATACAAAGAGGCTATTTGAGTGAGTGTGATTGCTGATTCTCAACAAGATAGTGGGGGGAAAAGCTTGACAGTAACAATTATGCCATATGGAAGTTCCACATGGAGAACTTCTTAATAGGGAAAGGCTACTGGGAGTTGGTGACTGGAGCGGAAGCTGAACCTGAGCTCCCAGATCGACCTACGGTTGATCAGAGATGATTACACTGAGCTTGGATAGAAAGAGCTCATAGATTCTTGCACTAGCTCTCTTTATGTATCTCAGATGCCATGGTAATGCAGATAATGAACTATAGCTCTCTTAAGAATGCATGGGACATTTTGGTCAAGTACTATGGCACAACCACAAGTGCCAGGAAGATACAATTGAAGCAGAAGTTTAACAACATGGAGAGAAAGAGCAAAACTATATAGGATTATGTCACGGAGGTTAAGACCATTGCAAATCAGCTGGCATCTGTTGGTTCACAAGTTGAAGATGAAGACATGGTTGCTGTGACTTTGAATGCCTTGGGGCCTGAGTATAAGTCTTTTGACACTTCTGTGTCTGTGAGGGCTGAAATGCCTGATTTTAATGAGCTGGTTACATTACTTATACATGAGGAGGTTAAACTTGGCTTCGCTACAGGGTCAAGCAGTTCTAAAAATAAGGATGCAGTTTTTTATTCGAATCAGCGCGGTCGTGGCAGCCGAGGTAGAGGCTATGGATTTGGTAGAGGAGGCCAGCAGAATGCATCCTATAGAAGTAACAACCAGCAGGTATCGAATGTAAGAGGTGGTGGAAACTTTAGAGGCAGGGGGAGATCTAGCCCTAGAGGCAGAGGCTCCTGGCAGCAACAACGTCCATGTGACAATCCCAATAGGGATAAGGATTTCCACTACTGCGAGAGGTATGGGCATATTGCCAAGGACTGCTGGAAGAAGAAAGGCAATCAGAAAGGCAAACAACATGGACACTTTGCTACATCTAGTCAGGCAGATGATACTTCAGGAGATAGATTGTTTACCATGCAGTATGTAAAAGACAGGACTGCTGAAAAATGCACTGATGATGCAGTTTGGTACATTGATTCAGGGGCATTGAGCTACATGACTCCTCGTGGTGATTGGTTTACTGATATGGTGGCTAAAAAACATGGCCATGTCTGTACAGGTGATGACACGCAGCATAGCATTGAGCATAAAGGCAAAGTGCCTCTTGTGGTTCATGATGGCAGAAAGAGAAATTTGCATGATGTATTGCATGTTTCTTCGATTATGAAGAACTTACTGCCAGTCGGTCAAAGCAGAACTTGCAGGTTAGATTCAATAAGCATGGCTGCTTTATTGAAGAGTTTGGAAATGGATGCAAGTTGATAGCTCACGGTCACAGGAATGGCAGAATGTTTACTGTTGATGCTACCTTGCCACAGCTGAATTCAGCTATGTTTGCCCATGGTTCTGGCACTATCAGAGATTTAGAAATTTGTCACAAGAGAGTGGGGCATGTGAATTTGCAAAGGCTGCAAAGAATGCATAAAAAACAACTTATTACAGGTTTACCCAAGTTCCAATATTCAGATATTGGTCATGTATGCGATGCTTGCCAGTTTGGTACGCAGTCAAGGTTGCCATTTGTCAGGCATGTAAGGCAAAGTACACGTCCATCGCAATTAGTGCACTCTGATGTTTGGGGGCCAACCTATAATGCATCCATGGGAGGCTCAAAGTATTATGTGACATTCATTGATGATTACAGTAGCTATACTTGGGTTTACATTCTGAAGACAAAGGATGAGGTGTTTGCTATTTTTCAACAGTTTAAAAAGTAGGTTGAAAAGGAAATTGACTGCTATATTTCTTGCTTGAGATTAGTAGCAGTGGGGAGTATGTGTCAAATGAGTTTGATAACTTTCTGGCTGAAAAGGGCATATGCAGGCAGCTTACCTGCAGCTACACTCCTTAGCAGAATGGGGTAGCTGAAAGAAAGAACAGGGTATTGATGGAAGCTGCTCGTGCCATGATGAATGAGAAGAAGATGCCACTCTATTATTGGGCTGAGGCTATTATGACAGCCATGTATATCTTGAATCAGACTCCCACTGCAGGTATTCATGAGATGACACCGTTTGAAAAGCTATATGGCTATAAGGTGGATGTAAGTCACATGAAAGTCTTTGGCTGTCTTGCTTATGTGCATATTCCAGATGAAAAAAGGAAGAAGTTGGATCCAAAAGCGCATAAGTGTGTTTTCATTGGATATTCGCAGGAGAAGAAGGCATACAAATGCTATGATCCCTCTACCAGGGCTACTTTGGTGAGCAGGGATGTCATTTTTTATGAGATGGGTTCTTGGTATGTATCACCGGCTACAGTGCCATTGGATATGCCTTCCACTCATGTATCTATAGTTGATTTGCAGCAGAGCACTCCTATGATAGGATCTAGTAGTAAGACAGTATCCCCATGGACAGGGAGATTGAGGAGCTCATCGTCCACTGACACTAGTATGTCAGTGAGGGGGAGATATGATGTCTTGGACAGTAAAGGAAAAGAGAAAGTTACTGAGGATGCATCTGGTATGATGACGCCTGGTAGAATGACTTCTGGATATGAGTCTGCTGACACTTTAGACAGTGAACTTGGTATTCCGACTATCTATATGCCTGGCGCAAAGCAGAGCAGGTACATTCCGCCTCATGAGAGAGGGGAATCGAGCAGTGCACCACAGCCTAGACGCTCACAGAGGTTCAGATACCCTATTGACAGGTTGACATATAGTGGCTACTCTGCAAAGCATTATGCTTACATGACAAAAGTGATGGAGATCAAAGAACTAGGTACATATGCTGAAGCACTGGAAGATGAGAACTGGTGTGCAGCTATGGATGAAGAAATGAATGCCTTGGCTAAAAATAAGACATGGGATCTTGTGCCACTGCCTGTAGGAAAAAAGACCATTGGCTGCAAATGGGTCTACAAAGTCAAATGCAAGTCGGATGGCAGTGTGGAAAGGTACAAACCTAGGCTGGTTGCTAATGGGTATGCCCAACAGTATGGACTTGATTATGAGGAAACATTTAGCCCTGTTGCCAAGATGGCAACCATATGCACTGTGATTGCTTTGGCTACTGCTAGAGGCTGGAAATTACAGCAAATGGATGTGAAGAATGCCTTTCTTAATGGTGACTTAGTAGAGGATGTCTATATGATTCAGCCAGAAGGGTATGTTCACCCTGATTTTCAGCATTATGTATGTAGGCTGAAAAAGACATTGTATGGGTTGAAGCAAGCTCCGAGAGCTTGGCATGCTAGGATCAGTAACTACTTGCAGAGGTTGGGATTTACTATTGGTAGGGCTGATTGCAACCTATTTACAAAGAAGATTTACAGTGGCTTGGTAGTGCTGGTCATATATGTTGATGATTTGATAATTACTGGTGACGATGACTTGGGCATACAGCATGTAATGAAGATGTTGAAATCTGAATTTAACATGAAAGATCTAGGTGAATTGAATTGTTTTTTGGGTATTGAGGTAATCAAGGCTGAAAATGGTTTATGGCTGATGCAGAAACATTATGCATGGAAATGCTGAAAAAGTATGGCATGGCTAAATGCAAACCATTGGATACACCCCTTGATCAAAATGTCAAGCTGGACATTAGCACTGAAGCTGAAATTCAGGATGTGACTATGTACAGGCAGATGGTTGGAAGTCTAATCTACTTGACCATCACTAGGCTATATTTGAGTTATGCAGTTGGGCTCATAAGTCAGTTTATGCAAAAGCCCAGGAAGCACATTTGGATGTTGTTAGGCGGATTATGAGATACATTAAGTCCACTGTAGATTATGGGTTGTTCTATATGAGAGATAAGCCCTTGAAATCGGTTGGATACACAGATGCAAATTGGGCAGGATGCTCATATGATCGCAGATCTACGAGTGGTTATGCTTTTGGCTTTGGAAGTGGCATGATCAGCTAGAGTAGCAAGAAGCAACCAATGGTTGCATTTTCTAGTACACTGAGGCAAAGTACAGGGGTGCTGCATTGGCAGCATGGGAGATTTCATGGCTGCTCAAGCTTATGGCTGATTTGGATATTCAGGTGGATGCTCCAGTGACCTTATTATGTGACAATCTCAGTAGTGTACTCTTGGCAACGAATCTAGTATACCATGCCAGGACAAAACACATAGAGGTACACTACCATTTTTTTAGAGAGATGGTTCTTGCAGAGAGAGTAGATCTTATGCATGTGAAGATTGATGAATAGGCAGATATCTTTACCAAGTCTTTGGGTAAAGATAAGTTTAGTAGTTTCAAATAGCTACTTGGAGTTCATCAGATGATTTGAGCTTGAGGGGGAGTGTTAGAATATCAAGCTCCCATTATTCTCCTATCAGTATGTATGACTGACATTAGCTATGTCTAGCTGTATCAGCAAGTGTGGGACATTAAATAAGTCGATGGTCTTAGACCTAGTGTGAATGGTCCTATGGACCTTAGTACTATTGTATACAATTATGTTATGTGTGTGGTCTATGATATAATGGAAGAAGTAGAGAGCACTCATCTCTTCACTCTTGTCTCTGTCTCTGAATCGTAACACGTACCAGTGTAAGCCTCATGAGGTGTTTTTCCCTTGAGATCCTTTGTGTAGCTCCGATTTAACATGTAGACTATAGTATTAATAGCTTCAGCCCAACAATGGTTAGGCAATCCCTTGCCCTTTAGCATGCATCTTGCCATCTCCACAATGGTGCAATTTCTATGTTCCACAACACCCTTTTGCTAAGGTGAGTGAGGCGTCATCAATTGACACTTGATCCCTTTGCTCTTGAAAATTTCTTCAAACTCCTTTGAGTTAAACTCACCACCACCATCTGTTCTAAATTTCTTCACACTTTTCCCTATTTCATTCTCAACAATTTTTAGAAATTCTTTAAACTTACTAAAATCTTGAGCCTTATCATGAAGGAAGTACACCCACATCTTCCTACTGTAGTCATTGACAATCAACATAAAATAAGAAGATCCCCCCTAGGCCTGTGTAGGCATCTTACCGCCGTGCAAGTCAGCATGCACCAACTCTAGAGGAGCTTGTGCTCTATTCTTGCTTTCCTGTGGAAATGCCTTTCTCTGTTGTTTGCCCATCATACAAGCTTCACATTGTTCCTTTAATTCAGTCACTGCAAGTAGGTGAGCAACCATACCTTACTTGTGCATCTCCTTCAACATTGCAAATCCGATGTGTCCAAATCTTTCATGCCAAATCTTACTTGTGCCCACTCTAACATGGCTGTAAGATCATTCAGCTCATACAGGTTGTTCCTTCTTTCTCCTTTGCCAACAACTTTGCCAACATTGTCAAGAATTTCTACACTTGTCTTTTTGAACCTCACTTTATGACCAAGATAAGTTATGGTAGCAACTGATAATAGATTTCTCCTAATTTTTGGAACATACAACACATTTGAAAGCTTTTTGACTTTACCATTTGCAGCAACAAAAGAAATAGTACATGTGCCCGCAGGGCATTTTACATCATTTCCAACTATCACAGTGATGGATTCTTGTAGAGGCTGCATAGAACTATATAGACCTTTCTTGTTGGCCATGTGATGGGAGACCCCACTATCCAATACCCATGACTCAGTAGTAGATTCTTCTTACGTCGAGGAGCACACTTCCTTAATGGTAGCCATGAATAAATCCAACTTTACTTCAACCATATTGGCTATCTCTTTTCCTTTACTTTTAAGGGTACCATTCTTTTCATCTGCCTTCTTAACATGACAATCTGTGATTGCATGTCATTTCTTCTTGCAGTAGAAGCACTCTCCTTGAAACTTCTTCTTACCGTCCTTCTTATTTTTGTCACCATCATTTTTTGTGGAGGAATCACCGTTGCCTTTTGCATTGGAAGAGAATGCAACATCTCCATTGTTGCTTCCTTCTCTCGCGCTTTTAGCCTCAACTCCTCCTCCATCAATAATGCACAAAACTCCTCAAAATTCAAAGCTTGAGGTCCCACCTGAGTATTAAGGGCAATTACTAGTCCAACAAACTTTTGTAGACAAATCCAAAGACACCTCCAAGCTAGCTCCTTGCTAGTCTTTTGTATCCTAGCGCCAGCCATCTAGTCATGTAGATTCTTAATTCGAGTGACAAATGCTTTAGTCGTCTCTCCTTCAACAAACTTATCCGTTGCTAGTTGATTCTCCAAGTTTTGAATCCTTGTTTGGTTTTCCATTTCATACTGACTCCTCAGTCATTTTTTAAAGCCTCTGATGCTTTAGTTCTATGCTGAATCAAAGTCAGAACACTGTCAGAACAACTTGTAACTAAGGCACACATGCATCTGCATTCCTTCATTTCCAAGCTCGTAGAAGATCTACATTCGAAGGAATCATCGCACTAGAATTTGATAGGTCGGGGGGGTAGGCTGTGGTTTTGTGTAACAGTCCCCAGCACAATCTCCAAAAGCTCATAAGACTCAAGGATAGTTGTAAATTTAAACTTCCACAAGGTGTAGTTTGTACCATCTAACTTGCCTTCACTAAAGATTGGTGGATGAATCCTCAGTGTTTGAATAGCCCCAGTACAGCAGCACCACCTCTTGCACCACTTCTGATGCACCAGAACCGCTTCCGAAAGATAACATCATTCCTCTTTGTTGTTGAAGCCTTTGCCTCTTGCACACTCTTTGATCCCTAGAGCCCCTTGGGCTCTTATACCATGTAAAAATTACATGACAGCACAACAAACAGAATCTAAGAAAGAGATAGAAAGTACACAACACATAAGATGAGAATTAAAAAAATCATTAGCTCCAAATAATTGATATAAAGATGGATCTGTCCATCCATGCGCTTCCAATGTGAAGCTTAGATGGCAATCTAGACAAAATATAAGTGAAGAGCTTAAGGCTAGCTGGAACAACTTTGACTGGGTGAAAGATAGATGATTGATGGTTGTGAAGGGGTTTAGCTTTTATAGCCTGTCAAGGGTGTCATGATGGATGACCTTCCATATGCACCTCTGTCTGTTGACCTTCCATGTGCACCTCCACTTGTTGGCTAGGTAATATTCCCTTTACCATTGGCTAGGGCCCTTGATAACTCCCTTACCACACAACTCGATGGAATGTGCCTTGAGTTGCTATCAACTTAACTACTCCGTCTAACCCAAAGATTAGACCCAAAACGGTCACCTTTTTGCCATCTAGTCACATAGACCTCATCTAACATACAAGTCATTGCTCACAACCAATATACGGGCTCACATATGATACATAGACCTCATCTAACATACAAGTCAGGATTCAACCAATATCTGGGCTCACATATGGCTTCTCCTCATAATGGGGACCTTACAACTTTGAGCACCATGGATCATTGGTGGCACCTTATGAGGGTGGGGCATTGAGCATATCTAACACGTGTGTGTGTGTGTGACAATACAATATTTCTCATTCATCACACCATGAAACATGCTAAGGATATTTGTTTAATTTCATCATAATAAAACCAAAATAACCAACAAACAGAATGCCACAATAAAGTATGGAATGAGAGCTCAATGATTTAAAAAATAATACAAATATTTCATTACTAAGTGAGCACTTACAACACAATTTTTCCAATAGAATACTCCACGATAGACATAAAGGGGAGATCTAGTACGTGCAATCTCAACATGCACTAGAATTAGTAAGAACCAAAAGTAGCAACTTGCATTGCAAATGTTGACAATGATTAACCCTTGGTTGCTATTCCTCTCCACTTGTATAGTATATTACCTTATTGGCATCCATGTGTTGCTCACCACTTATAGTTGGTTCTGATGTAGATTGTAAGAACTTTTCTATTGTTATTAGAAGATTACTATGAACCTAGGATAGTGTAGGAATAAAAGGTTGAATGGCTTTGTGACAAAATTTTTCCTTTGGGGGCTACTCAATTTGTTGGGTAATGTGCATATGGATTCACAAGAATGGGGGAGATCATGCATAAGAAGGGGCAAGTACTTTAGTCAAGTTATTAGACATTCCTTTTACTGTGCAAAAAGCACTTTTGATTATTATGAGCCTAAGGATGCCTAATGAAGGGGTATTAGTGCTACATTACCTGCTCCATTATGTAGGAGTGTGAAGACAAAGAGGCACTACAATAGTATTACATAGATAGGAGGAGATCAAATTTATTATAGGAGCACTACAAGTTACACAGTTACATGGCTTGGAAGGAGGAATCTTAGATTACTCACAATCTCCCATTGTTGTGCTATAGTTGCTAGAACAATAGGCATGACCTCATGTGTCTCTACCGTGGCATTCAAGAATGCCTCCCATGAGTGGGGGAAGCTATTAGCACATCTAGCTTTCACATGCAAAGACTTTGTCATAATCATTGAGCATAGTAAGGACTGATTATGAAATGATCATGGATTAGCATATTAAAAAGGAAATCAAAGGATGTCTTATCATGTGGGTGGCGAGTAGTAAACACGCTCATGTTATGAGGGGTGGAGGTTGGGGGTTGGCCATGGAAGCTTCACTCGCTTCGAGAGCTCAAATGGGTTGGCTGAGAGTAAGGACCACAAACTTCGATGGTGGCATGTTGTTGAAAAAACGTGCATAGCTACTAAATCCAACGTGTGCTAATCAATGGCTAATTACTCCATTGTTACTAAAGGTTAATAAAATCATTATATGAAAGTAAGCACAAGCTTACTTGTTACTAAAAATTGGTCGAGTACCATAGTACTCTTATAACTATCTCAATTGTGTTGTAGCCGATATGAAAGTTAGTAAGCATAAGCTTAGATGTGAATCATGATATATTAAGCCTACCAAGTAAAAAAAGTTTGACTATGCATAATATAGTAGCCCATATGTGTGAGATGATATGCACACTAATGTGACAAATATATCACTTCTTTTAGAATTTTGAGAGGTCTGTTTAACTATTAAAATGCTCAACATATCAAATTGTTATAGTTTAGGGAAGGGTCTTCTACATTATAATATATGTGTGATGTGACTAATAAATGTGCACACTTTTCCTATACATAATTTTCCAAATTATTCCATGAGTTAGGTTATTAAATATGTTCATTGGATCCCATTGTTTCAACTAGGGAAGGTCCCTCTAAGCTTCTTGTAGCGGACTATTAAGGGGTTAACTAAGGGAACATGTTCTTCTAGGGGATTATTAGGGTTTCATCCCTACGCTTTTCGTTGAGCCAAGATGAGGACCATTGTCAAACATGCATATTTGCTAAGGGATTACTAGAGTCTCATCCTTGCACTTTTGGCTAAGCCAAGACGAGGACCATTGAAAAACATCCATATTTGCTAATTAACTCGTGTTAATTAACTAAGATATCCATTACATCCAATTTTAAGGAGGCCTCTTGAAATTCTTGTGGGGATTGCGAGTGCATTATTTTGTGAGATTTTGATTTTGTGATTTTGCAATTGAAACTGATTTTTTGAGATTTTTGAAATAACCTTGGATATTTTCTCTAAATGACATCGACATTATAGTTCACTACATAAATGTCATATTACACACTACTACTCTTTTTTAACATGAAGATATGTGATATATCATGCATCCATCACCGTTTTGGAGCTCCCAAAAAAATGCACACTATCCAAAATAGAGGGAGCAATGCAATTAGAATTGAATTTTCAAGCTTTTAAGTAAGAAATTGTTACTTAATCCACTCTTGTGTGAGGGAAAAAAATGGTGACCAAGAATTGTCCAATCACAAGGCCACATAACGGATATTTAAAGCACAAATTACTCTCGTCTCTTGAGTCACATCTCCTATTCTTGCCTACAAAAGGTGCCCATAACTAGGCTTTAGCCCATCTTGGTAGTATCTTCTTTTATCAACCTTATGGTGATGGATATAATCCTTTGATACTTGGTATCCAAACAACATGGCAACTTCAAACGCTCAATAAGCATGGTCATAATAGCTTGCTAGCAGTGGATGCGACATTTGGCACTAATAACTATAAGGTACTATGTCTCTTATTCTTTCTTAGCTTTAATTTTGTAATTATGTTATCCCTAAGTTTTCTTAATTTTTAAGCTTCTCTATGCAGTTACATTTGTATACACTTCTTGTGTTTGATCACTTTCACAATGGAGTGCCTGTGTGGCATGGACCATTACATCCTCTTCTTGTACCACATCAGTTACATCATGGCTAGCTACAATAAGAAATCGATGCTTGGACCATAACCATTCGTGGGAACCAAATGCTTTTATGGTGGATGATGCTCAAGTAGAAATCAATGCTATTCAAGTTTGCACTGATATGTTTAGAGCACTTTGCAATATTATAAGCATGCAAGGTACACCTAATTCACATGAGAATGCTAGGATAGATGAGGCTCAAACTCCACTGTCAGAGTTCTATGAAAAATACAAGAGGATGCATCATTCATCAGGTACTTCAAGAATACATGATCATCTTGTATAGGTAACCCTATATACAATAGTATGCTTGTCACCCAATTCAAAGTTGAGACCATTCTTGAAGAAAGCCATGCAAATGTAGATATTGTGTCTGACTCCCCTTCTTGCTATATTGTTCCTTCTCTTCCAACTTTTTCCTATTAGAGACAAGGAATACATACTACTATTAGACAACCAAAGGCTCTTTAATCTCAGCTAGGAGCAGTGTTTAGCAATCATTGCAAAGGCTTCTGTTGATGTTGCAAATAGCATAGTTGATATCGAAAATGAATCCAATGAAGAGTTACTTAAACTACATACTAAAATTGCAGATGAGAAGTTTATTGATGCAGGGGATGCCCTTTCTCTTTGTTTTAACAAGGCAAAGGATGTTGATGAGAAAGAATTGGGAATTACTAATGCGAAGTTTAACTATCTTCAAGATCTACTTGGAATTTCCAATTTTGGAAGAGGCGGAGTTTAACTATCTTCAAGATCTACTTGGAATTTCCAATTTTGGAAGAGAGCAGTCAAAGTATGTTAAAGAATTGCAAGATACCAATGAGACATCATCATCAATTAATATATGGAATCCAACTAAGCTAAAGCATGATGAAAATCGATTGGTACTATTATCATAGGAATGCGGATATGTGCTACAAGAATTACGCCTCATGCAAATCAAGAGACAAATGGTAGCGTTGAGTCTTACCACTGAGTTTTGAAGGGTCGCTTTCTTACTGAGAAATGCAACTTGTATGGTCAACACATTGACTAGTTGATTGAGAAGTTGGTTTGCTCTTATCATGCATACTATTGGTACCAAGATATACTAAAAGATGTGGATTTCAAGAAGTACTTTAATGTTTTAAAGGTCATAGAAAATTTCATTCAAAGAGCTAAAGAAATACCAAATTTTCTTGTGAATTTTATTCATGGTTATAGAATAAAGCTTCAGTATAGAGTTCACAAGAGATGACCATTGGTACCACGTTTGAAATGTCAATTGTAGTTGTGTATGTTGTACTTTTAATTGATCATAAACATGGAATATATGTAACATCAAACCAATGTCCTTATGTTAAATGGAATAGAAGTGGAGAACCATTGTAGGAAAGTCCAGGGAGTCATATGGTGCACAATTTCATGAGCACCAAAGTAAGTATTTAATATATCACCACTATGGTTGATTGAAGAATTGTCTAGTCTTTTTTTAATGTCTAAATTCTAAGTTTTTTCTTATTTTAGATATAGGACAAGTTTTACCCTTAAAGGAGATTGGGTATGTTGAGAATAGCAAATGGTGCTTAACATGAATGCCCGTAGAGGCTGGATGTATGCCCAAAAGAGGCTTTCCCATAAGTGGCTTTGTATGAGAGAGAGAGAATTATGTATGCTCTAAGAAGAGATGTCTAAAATTCCATAATCACAAAGAGAAAAAGTGGAACTATCCAAAAAGCTATAAAGGCATGTACTTGACACTTATTTCAATGTAATGGTACTATCAATTGAGTCACTCAAGATTGTGTTTATGAGTCCAAGCTAATCTATCTTGGAACCTAATTCACTTGAGTTAGAATTCCTTATTTTGATAATGTATTTTGTGTTTGACTTGCATCCACCATAGCCGATCTAGTTCTAGGTCTGTGTTTCTCAACATGGTATTAGAGCCATGGCTGAGCTAGATAGCTAGTGGGCGCATCTTACTTCTTCCCTGCATACTTTAAATCCTTCCTATTTCAATTTTTCACCTTGTACATGCCATCAAAATCCTATTTCCATCTCAATTTCTTTTCCACACATCCATTGTCTTGTACAAGGTGAAGGAGCTCAAGGAAGGAGGTGCTGCTCGAGGTGATGCTCAAGAAACTTAATTCGAGGTTCACATTGGAGGTGCTAAGCAAGGAGGATAACTTGGCCCAATAAGTAGAGGTTTTTCTTATCTACAAACGTTGAGGCTTTTCTTATCCCTCAAATAGGGAGTCTACTTCTATCTCTGACAAAGCCAGAAAAGTGAGAAAGAAGAGAGGCAAGAAAGGAAATATAGAAATAAAGAAGTAGGAGGAGGAGGAGGAGAAATAGAACATGCTGGTGCATCCAAAACCTTACATTTTCTTGTCTTCTTACTTCTCAGCCACACTATTACTACATGCACACTATCTTATTTGGTGTCTCATTCTAATTAAATCTTTTGCCATCACACTAACTGCACCCATCTTGTTTTGTTTTTCCATCGTCTTTATCTCAACAATCAATTTCTTTTCCTACACATGCAAGCCTTGCCTCTCGTGTTCTATTTCATGAATAGACTAATCAAGCATGTGCTTATTCTCTCGCAAAAGCTCTACAGGGGTCGTCTTGCTTCCAAACAAGAAACTCATGTTAGCATCCAAGGGATCGCTTCCTAGTTTTGATTTGACAGGCTATAAAACTCCTCCTTTACGATGAAATCTCTACAATATATCTTTGAGAAACTGTCCACTAGGTGACTCAAGCTGCAAGGGAGTAATAGGTTTGTTGGCTGCTTTGGGTGGTGGAGTGGTAGAAGAAAAGCTCCAAAACTAGCTGCCTATTGTTGAAGTGTTGCGAGAGGCAATACCTCCAAAACCACGACCTACAATAGGAACACTGCCACTAACTGCTGAAGCTCGCCATATTTGTCGCCCTGCTCAACATGATCCTCATTTCATTTTTTTTCTTAGTCTATTTTCTCCTAAAGTCTAAACTCTAGGTTAAAAAAAAAAAACATAATCAAGCTCTTTTCACACTACAAACCAATTCTTATCAAACCCTTTGTAAGCCTCAATATCATTATAAGGGACTAGACACTACCTCAATGGTAAGACCTTCCCGTGCCTTTAAAAGGGAGATGTTTTATGCACGTGTCCAACCTAGATAGAAAATCCAATACTAATGTATTCTAAGTCCATGTATCCCAAAATACATGTCATGTATGTCAAAAGAGATCTTGTCAAGAAAAGGCCATGAACCCATCAATGAAGCAACAAGATTGTGTCAAGAAGATTGGAGCAAAAGGCAAGTACCATGCACCAACAAAAGGGATAAGAAAAACAACAAAGGAAAAGAGCATGAAGACAAAGAAGACCAAAAGGACCTCACAAAGAAGACTAGAGCACAAGATAATGAAGAGCATGAAGAAAATAAAACAAAGACCAAGAAGATCAAAGACATCATCGAAGGGTGCCAAAGAAGCACACAGAAGATAAAGAATATACTTTCCGCTACTACTGACAACAAAGAATTTCCCATAGTGGATCTTGTTTCCCATAGTGGATGTAAAAACCCTACCAAGATGTAAAGTTTCAAACCTTAACTTGACTAGGCTGCCAAAGAGCTAGTCTCCTGGTCCATGTTTACATGCAGGGGGAGCAAAAGCCAGCAAGGGTAGAGACTCATCATTTGAGGGGGGGTGTTCATAGTAGCAAATGATGCTTAACATGAATGCCCATAGAGGCTAGGTGTATGCCCAAAAGAGGATTGCCCATAATTGGCTTTGTATGAGAGAGAGACAATGATGTATGCTCTAGGAAGAGATGTCTAAAATCCCATAAGCCTCAGGGGGTCCACTAGGGTTTATCGTATGGTACCACATGAGTGTAAGGGAGGGGGGTTATTTAAGGGAAGGAGTGTACATTTTATAAGGTAAGGTCCCATAAATAAGGGATAGATAAGGGGTATTTTCATATATTTCTTGCATGCAAGTGACGTCTCCTTATTAATACTAGTGAATCCCCCGTGCTGCCCATAAGCACAGAGAGAAAAAGTTGTACTATCCAAAAAGCTATAAAGGCATGTGCTTGACACTCATTTCAATGTAATGGTACTATCAATTGAGTCACTCAAGATTGTGTTTATGAGTCCAAGCTAATCTATCTTGGAACCTAATTCACTTGAGTTACAATTCCTTATTCTGATAATGTATCGTGTGTTTGACTTGCATCCACCATAGTTGATCTAGTTCTAGGTCCGTGTTTCTCAACAGGGTCACATGTTCACTCATTTAACATACATACTTAAAGGTATGAGGATGAAAGGTACGGTGTAAGAATAATGATGGTAGCAAATGCCATAGGGTGTAAAATGTAATGGTAATATGTGATATATAGGATTACATAGAATCTAAGGGATGGTGTACAATATTGATCTATGTTCAATAGCATCATCAGTAAAAGCAAGGAAAGATGCCACAAAGCTATTGTAGAAGTAATTGACTATCATTAGCTTTATCATATGCCCCATGGTTGACATACATATGAGAGCTTGGATTTTGTGAGTTCTTTTACAAATGTATTTTGACCTAGCAATTTTTACATCATCATATAGTTGTCTCAATAAAAACTTCAATACCTTAAATGTGGTCATGGACTTTGTGATATGAGCCAATGCCACATCAAAATATCATGCAAAGTTATTTATCTTGAAGTTACAAAGTACGAGTCTTAGGTGTCGGTGGTATAATTTTATGAATGTAGCTTGTGAAGGAGCTTGTTGCGATTGTATTTGCATTTGCAAACACATCTTCTCTCTACTACATGATGACAATGGTTAAAAAACTACAAGAAAATATCTCAACTAATCCTAGATATGACTCACATGTAATAGTGTGGCCTTTCTTGATTATCATTATCATTGTTTATAATGAATTTAGTTACAATTATTGATTGGAGTGAATCAATACTATCAATATTTGTTATCAATTGCATTTTAATTTTATTCCAATTTTATTACTTATTTAATTGTATTCCACATCTATGGATCCCATGTATTTTGGCATCCTTTTTAGGCCTCTAATGTCTCAAATTACCAAAATCATGTGCCTTTTCCTAGCATCCATAGTGTCCTAATTGCCAAATCATGTACATTATGCTTGCATTCTATCATGGAGCCTCCAATGTTATCGTATATCACCTCTCATGCATGTTATGCTAGCAATATTCTAGCCTAGGTGCTCCAATGTCTAGCTATATCACCAAGTTTCTCACTCAGTCACAATATCATACCATATGCATCCTCTATGTGTTATGTAACATTATGTTATAAGTCTAACCTAGGGTCTTTAATTTCTAGATATATCACCTATCATGGACATTATGCTAGCATTTTAAGCTAGGGACCCAATGTCTAGCTATATCACCCATTTATACATTATGGTACCATTCTAACCTTATGGGCTCGAGTGTCTAGCTATATCACCAAGGTTCTCACTTAAACACCATGCCATACTGCAATTTCTCCTCTTTATATCATGCAATAATTCGTAAGACACCTAATTATATATGACACAATGCACACAAGTTTGAATCTATTATGTCTTTGCTCTCCCATGGTCTTGTATCTTATAATCTTCTGCTATGTCCTTACAATTGATAGGACTCACAGGGAACAGATTCTATGGATGGATGATAGAAACATGCTCACAATTTTGGGTATTATATCCCCTTAGGAAAAACCTCAAGGGGGATTGTTGATGCCAGCAAAGAGGTTTCCACTTACCATTCATGTTGAGAATGTAAGCATATGAAGTCTCCTTATGCTATAGGGGATAAGGGTAGCTGAGTGTCAATGGTCCTGAGGGGAAGGGGAAACCCTAACCCTAGCCAACTGGGCTATATAAACAGCCCATGGGTCTACATCAACTGGTGAGTGAGAGTGAGCCAAGTTGTACTTTCATCAGCAACTGAATAAGCAAGACTTGTTCTTGTACATGTGAGCTCTTCTCTCCCTCTTGTGCACACTTCAATCTTTGCTTCCACTCTAAGTTTCCACACGGTATTAGATCCATCTCTGATCCTTCAGCTTCCCTCAGCCTCTTTACACACCTAAGTGCACAAGAAGAACTTTTGCCCTCTCATTGACCTTATTTTCCACCAAAGCCAGCTTAACCCACCTCTGTTGGAGGACCTGAGGAGAGAAAAGGAGAGCATTTCAACTCATGATTCCTTCTAGAGATCTTCTCTCAAGGTCAGGGCACTTCAGTGTGGCACATTAAAGGTAGGGATTAGGCGACATGGAGGGTAGCATTGCTTTGTTCCCAGAAATCAGTGTAGTTTTGGCAATGTGAAGTCCCAGAGCATGGTGTGACTTGCAGGCGGTGCAATCTTCCCAACTATCATAGGGATATTGTATTCCCTATAGTGGAACATCTTTACCTGAGAAAGATTGCACTAATTCCTCTTCTACTGACTGTTGTGACCAAAACCCTAACTATGGGTTTTCTGGCAGCCATAGCCAAGAATCTTCAAGCTTCCTATTTTCCACTTTTTTCAATCTAAGAATCATTAACAATGATTTTAATCATTGAAGCACATGATATAAAGTGTATTCTTGATTTCTAAATAGCTTCAATACTTGGAGGACATCAAAATCTTACCAAGAAGCCCGCTCTCAACATCGGTATAATAAGTCAAGTATCTCACCAAGCTTGACAAGGGAAATACCTAAACATCTCAATCTTGAGATGAGTGCTTCTAAGCATTGAAAAGGCATTTAGTGACAATAATACTACTACCTTATGTCGAAACATGAATATTGATGTGATTGAGATCTCCTTAGACTCTTCACCAAGTGTTGAAGTCATTAATCAACCTTGCTCAACCAAATGTTCGTACACTAAACCACAACGTGGGGAGGAGCTAGAAGTCCAATCAAAGTTCACCTCATTGAAACCTAAGAAAATAGTAAAACTTATTCAAGGGTTGTCCGAAGGACATGACCGCCAAAATCTTACCTTGAGATATTTCATATGTATGATTTCCAACCTTTTTCATCCTTACAGCTTTAAAGTTGGTTATCATTTGTAGGTATTATTTGGTTCATACTTGGCCACCTGTAAACGATTAGAAACTGCCATTGCCTAGGGCAATAGGTAAGACCTTCCTATTATGGCCATGTCCTATCCAAATTTAAGGCCTCAAATTCGCAAGTTTAATGGAAAAGATTTCCATCCCTGGCAAGTCCTGGTAAAATATAAAATGATGGAACAGTGCTACTGGCCATTCATAAAAAGGACCAAAGTTATTGATCCATCAAATCCCCTTGATGTAGAAGATGATGAAAGAGCTCAGGTCATCATCATGCTTCATTTGGATGAATCCCTAATTCATCATATTGACCAAATATCCACTACCAACAATGAGAATGAGCTTGAAAAGCTCTATGGTGCTACAGGAAAGAACTCCAAGATTTTTCTAAAGATTGAACTTTTTAGCTTGGAGTATAAACAAGGAGAAGATCTAAGTAATTTTATTTCACATATGAAGGGGCTCATGGTATAGCGGGCCTCTGTTCAAGCACCAATTCATTATGAAGATGCCATTTCCATCCTTCTGAAGTCTGTAAAGAAGGTCTTTCCAACCCTTGTTACTACCCTTACTAATATCCTGAATCCAACTTTGGCAAGTACCATCTAGTCATGCCTAGATGAAGAGAAGAGGAACCATAACAAAGGCACTTCAGCATTTACTTCCCGTGAGCAAGTGTCCATACAATTTCTACAAAGTGCTCCTTCTATCATAAAAAAGGGAATATTGTAAGTAATTGTTGGAAGAAGTACCCCGAAAAAATGAAGTGCAATAAATGCAAAAAGAATGGGCATATCACCAATAAGTGTCCCAGTGTTCCAGAACCACCTAAGGAATTGGAGGCTAACTTTGCCTCCCTATCCACTAAAGACCGTCGACTCTTTTGAGTCTTGTAAACTCTCTACCTATAACCATCTTTTGTAGCCTAATTTATAAAGGCATCTCATTATGGATTAGGGGGGATCATCCTATCATGCTTTATCCAATGCCACCTGGCATTGAAGGGGGTGTTGAAAATGTAAGCATGTGAACTCTCCTTATGATGGAGGGGATAAGGGTAGCTGAGTGTGAATGGTCCTGAGGGGAAGGGGAAACCCTAACCCTAGCTAGTTGGGGCTATATAAATAGCCCATGGGTCTATATCAACCGGTGAGTGAGAGTGACCCAATTTGTACTTTCATGAGTAACTGAATAAGCAAGACTTGTTCTTGTACTTATGAGCTCTTCTCTCCCTCTTGTGCACACTTCAATCTTTGCTTCCACTCAGAGTTTCCACAATTCAAAGCTTCTAGTCCTAGTGGTCATACTAGTGCCCCTGCTGGTCATGCTAGTGCTTCTAGTTCCATCATCACTGCCTAGCTACCTAGGGGCTAGAGAAATGCGCTACCTCAAATGTGTGGCTTAGATTATTAATACAGTAACGTTTCAGTAAGCTCAAGGTTGATGAAGGGCTCATCTCGCAATCTGCATGCAAGTATAGCTAGGAATTAGCTAATCAATATTTAGCCATTAATCCTTGAAGCTTTCCCCTCATAATATAGTTATTCTCACAGTCCTACTGCAATCATCCAATAGGACAACAACCAATGCCTTTAGTAGTATGTGTAGGGCTACATGAGTACTCTAGAGCTTTTAGCTCATAATTAGCATAGCAGTAGGAAGCTAGCACTTGCATAGATTCAATCTCAAATAATAACCATTCATGTTGAATTGGCTACAGTGGATCAATTATGATCAACTATTGAGGCTCGATTAATTCAGCTATAGCTAGCATAATCATTTTATTACAGCATGCTATTATTTCCATTTTATGCATTCTATTTGAGGGCAATCACGTGGACTTGATAGTCTTTTGGTTAAAATTTGTGGACAACTTATTACTTTGGAAATATCTATTGTCTCTCCTTGATTTAATAGTGGTTTTGGGACTGATTTGTAGGGTATTACAACAACCTATCTTATCCTTCTTTGTACTTGCTTGGTCTCATTATGGCTAGTGATTCTCACAATAGTGCCATCATCAATATTGAGAAACTAGATGGGACCAATTACAACTATTGAAAGACCCAGATATGGCAAGTTTTTATGTAGAATTTGCCAAACCCAAAAACAATTGTGACTGAGGATTGGGATGAATTGGACTAGCTATGCAAGTCCATAATATTTTTATCACTCTTTTAGTAGGTTCACTATAATGTTGTAACTCAAAATCAAAATGCATATGAGATTTAGACACATATTACAAATCTTTATGACAAGCAAAGCCTTGCATCTCAAATGTATTGGCTAAAACAATTGATGGACCTTCACATGAAGGAAGGGACTTCTATGTTTGCATAATTGAATGAGTTTCACTCCAACATCAGCCATTTAGCTTTGCAAGAGATTGAGTTCAAGGATACTTTGCATCCTTTATTTCTACTTGGTACTATACTTGAGTTGTGGGATACTTTTGTATGGCTCAATGTGTGCTAAGGATGGGCTAAAATTGCAAGATATATTGAGAGTGCCCTCTTGATAGAAGATGTGAATAGAAAGAATGTGGATACTCCGTGTACGTCCCATGCATTGATTGTGAGAGGCCGAAAGGATGGAAATGGCCATGGTAGAGACTCTAATAGGTCTTAGTCTAGGATATGTAGATAGTCTCGTAGTAAGTCTTGTGGCCATAAGTTTGGTCTTATTTATCATTATTGTAGAAAAGCACATCATATTCCACCATAATGTTGTAAAATTTGCAAAGACAAGTGCAAGGAAAAGGGAAAGGGTAAAGTGTAAGACAAGAATGATTATCACGGTATTGTGTCTAGCAAGTCTAATGTCAGGTTTGAGGAGATTCATGTGGTGCAATCTAATATATCTCATGATCTTATCTTGGCAACTATGCTTCACAAATGATTGATACTTTGTCAAGATATAGTCAGTGTGTTGATTGATATATTTAGGGGCTTCCTTTCATGTGACCCCTCCTAGAGAGTGGTTTCATGCCTATTGCATTATGACTGGATCTATTCATTCCGGTAATGACATGACATTGGAGATTGTTGGCATTGGTAATGTCCAACTGCATTTTTGGTTCAAGCAGCATGTTCACTCTTCATCATGTATATCCTATAATAGCTCTCATGAAGAGCCTTATCTTTGCTGGCACCTTGGATGACACAAGCTATGTTGTCTCTTTTAGTGGATGATTTTTTGTGGGAATCCTATTATTGTATGTGGTGCTAAGTCTAGTACCCTCTATCCTTTACTTGTATTCAAGTCAATTGACCATGTTTTGGCTATGGCTACTATTGACATCACTCTTGTGAGCACATTGCCAATATCTACAAACCACTTATTGTTTCAAGCATTTTAAGCTTTTCAAGTTAACTCTTACATTGAGGGGTGTGGTGGACAAAAATGGGTGATTGCATCTAATGAGCCTACTATCACTCATATCTTCTAATACACTCATGCAAAATGCAGGCAACAAATTAATATAAAAAAAGAGGGGTGATAACTGCTCTTTCTCTACAGTAGGATTTTGTTTTAGTACTATTTGCAAAAGAGAGAGAAAGTACAAGCGGTAATGAAAGTAGGGTTTGGGGACAGGAGGAGAATTCTCTGAGGAAGCTTATTATGGATGGCCGGAGGTCCCTTTCAGTCAATATTAAGCATTCTTTGACACACATGGCATTCACACTATAGATCTTAGGAAAGTCATCCTACCATGCACCTCCCTATTGAATCCTCTCATACGAGAGTGTGCCACAGAATGCCATCAAGGTATCTAAGTTAGAGTCCTAGATATTTATGCATCACTTAGGTTGTGCCTCATACCCTTACACTTTCCTAGGCACCTCTGTGACCTTGTCTTCCCAATAATCCATAGGCTCTTGTTGCCACCTTGTGTGGTGTCTCATTCTCTCCTCTAGCTATCTCTTCCCTAGCCTCATCAAGAGCTTTATCACATCCTCCAACACCCCTGGAGATAATAACATGTCCAATGTCTGAGGGAAGGTGAAAATGAATTTGAAGGGGTGGCTGTGATTTTTCCACTGCTCCCATAGTACCATTTCCTGGCCCCAGTTCACTGGATCACACTCCTCTCCTTGAGGGATGGCCATATATAGAACTTGTAGTAGCTTGGCTTGAAGCTTCCTTTGTCCTAGCTCTACCTACTCCCTTCGCATTGTGCCTCATTTCTACCATTCTCTTAGGGGGTATGGCTTCCTCTCTTTGCTCTTTTGGTTGTGTTTGTATTTGCAGAGAGGGACTTGGTTCATGTAGTTGCTCTCCCTCCACATCATCAATGCTCAAATTCCAGCCCCTCTTCATGGATCAGCTCTTTAGGAAGAGGCTGTGCTTGTTGCTCCAACTCCCCAAACCCTAGCAATTCAAGTTCTTGCCTAGTTAATCTAGTTGTGATCAAATGGGCTCTTTTCTCCTACACTCCTAAGCCGGTGCTTGGTTTGGGCACCTTGGCATGGAGTCCATGTTAAAGCACTCTACTTGCCAACTCTAATTTCCTTTTGACTTTCTCAATTGTCTCTTCCTCTCTTGATTGGGTTACATTTACTACTGTGTTTAAAAAGGCTTTTTGCTACTCTAGCATCCCTACCTCTACTGCTATAGCTTTGCTTTCTGCCATGACACATTCGCTCCTCTAAATGGACCAGTCGGTAAGCTAAGTCTTTTAATTCTATCCTGATTCTTGACTACCCATTCTTCCACCTTCTCTTTCATCTGCTTTAAACCTTAATTCTAGTATTGGGCTAGGGTGGCAATCATCTACTCTTGCTCTCACCATAGTACATTCAATTGCTCTTTTTCTTGGTTTCGGCACTCTACTTGTTCCTGTAGGATTGCCTACTCATGGAGAGCTGCATGGATTTGGTCATACAATTCCGCCATCCTTCTTCTTGCTTCTTGCTCACTTTGTGCCTTTGCTTCTTGTAGTTCTTTTGATAGATGCTCTCTTTCTTGCTTCAATCTATCGATCTCTTTCTAAAGAGGTGTTGCTTGTCCTGTTTCTTTATCATACAAGTCTTTTAGACTTTCTTCACCCCACCTTACCTTTAAAGCTTCTTTTAATGCCATCACCTCCCTAGTTACTATGGTCATCTGCCTTGTTTTTTCTAGGTAGTAGGCTGTGAAGGCATGCTTTTCTTCTTTCAGCTCGGCAAGAGTGTAGCCTTTTTTTCGTCGATCATCTTATCAAGTTAACTCTAAAGTTCTTTTACCAATTCATTGTTCTCTTTTATGTTGCACATGGCTGATGAGGGCACTAAAGTAGTTGATACTTCCAGGTGGGATAGCTTCAGCCCTTAGCGTAATTCAACATCAGCTACTGCTGGCCTTTTAGTTTTTGTAAAAGTAGGGCTCCTTTGCTTAGTGCAAGTGCAAGTTCTTGCACTTTGCTCATGAGGTATTATACCCAAACCATGACATTGCTTTCATTAACTACCACCTCGGTAGTTCCTTGTGTTGAAGTGGGTTTCGAGACCATGACTAGTGGGATTGTGTGTAGTAGAGGAACCTTTCCCTTACCTTCTGCCACTGGTCTTTGTCCACCTCTTATGTGGCAGCACTTATGCTTGGCACATCCTCCCTTGTGGGGCTCATCATAGCTAACTCCTAAGATCAGAGGGTTGCTCCACTAATCTTCTAATGGCCAAGGATATCTACTTCTCCTCCTCTTGTCTCAGTCTTTCTTCCTCTTCCTCTTGTCTCTTCTTGCACTTCTCCTCAAGTTTCCTAAATTCCTCTTCCACCCTCTACAATTCTCTATTTTTTCTATGGTGGACCTAGTTCTCCTCCTGAAAGGGATTTTTAATGTGATCCTTCTTCTTTCTCCTTGGCTTGATAGCTTTGAGCCCTACTATTTGCTAACTATCCTTTCACTTGAGATTTCTTACTTGCTGTTGAGTGGAGCAATCGACTTCTCTCTCCTTAGCAGCTTGTCCTACTTTCTCCTATTGATCTCTATTGAGTTCTTCCCCCCAAATTTCCTAGTGAGAATGGAGCAAGAGGACTCATGGAGTGCAAGAGCAATGCTCATCTTGGATCAGTGATTGTTTGGGGTTTCCTCCACCACCTCTTCTCTTTCCACCTCTCCCAAGGCTTCCTAGATCATGGCCGTCAACACCCCTCCAAACCCTATGGTTGATGCCTTAGATGCTGGTTTTTTCCTCTGACTCTGTTGTCATAGCCAAAGACTCTCCCCCTATTGCCCTTGTTTTTGGTGTTATTTCTAGTACCTTTGCAGATCCCTGGATGAACATAGATATTCTAGTTCACCTCATTCAGTGCATTTTCTGCAAGGCTTTCCAACAAGGGCACTCTTATTTTGTTCATGAGGGCATTATATCTTTGGCTTGAGAAGAGGGTATGGAACATCTTTGCTTGCAATCTGATGGTGGGCTCACGAATATTAGCCAAGATAATTCCATCATTTGTGTAGACTTTGTTCTTGTCCATCTTCAGCATTCCTTTGACATCTCTCTTCGGCCTCTTCTCTGGCTTGTCCACTAGCCCCAAATCCTTCTCCACAATTTTTGGGCTAAGTTCAACTTCCACCCTTCTAATGCCATCTCACTACTGCCTGATTGTTACCATGCCCCTGTCCCTCTAGGCATTTAAAGGTCTATAGGAACTTGCTGCATTTGCCATGATCTATGACTTGGCCCACCTTCTCCAAGTACTTGGCAAGATTTCATTGTTCTATTATCCTCCTGATTGCCTCTTCGATGTTATCAAATCCACCAAGTTGTGGAAGTTGCAGTATTTCAGCTAGTTGAAGGCACATATCTCCATGGCTAAGCTGTATTTTCTATGTTCTCTGACATTGGGAGCTTGTTGGTTTTATCATGTTTCCCCACTATTTGGATTCTTGTCCCCACACAACAACCAAAAATAAGTTCTCTTTAAAGGATATTTATTGCATAGAAAGTAAAGTGACTAGAAAGAACATTATCAGATGATGAAATGTATAAATCACGAAATGAGAATTTTTGCATCAATCGATCTATACATTTCACACAAGAATTTCATGGAGTATATTTACTAAAAGAAGAAGAAAATTCCATTTATCCTTTTCTTTTGAAGTTCAATTCCTAATTTTTTATTCACCTTCTACTTTACTCCCTCCCCCTTGAAAATGATGAAAATCCTTCCAAGGATTGTGAAAGTAAAGGTTAAAGGGCCTTCATTGCATCCTTGGTGTGCCTTACTATTTCAAGAGCTAGTCATAAAAATTTGGGTTATATTCTAATATCTCATGACAATCTATATCCTATGGACAAATGCCCACTTGTGTGACATAAGTCAATACATTGATCAAGAGGTCACCCGAGTTGATTCGGCTTGCAATGTGGAGTTCCTTCTTCATTAGTATCATATCCAAGTATGGATGTAGCATGATATTGTTGCCTAATGACCGATTTATTGTCATGGCTAATACCCTAAATGAAGTTAGGGCCACATATGTTTGGTCATACTCAGAGGTCTTTATGGCATGCTATTGCTCTACATTGGTCATGATTTGATAGCTCTCTTGTGCCCATTGAATGCGTAGAGTGTACCACTTACATAAGAAATTGGACTTAAATTCAATTAGTTGGTAGAGCTTAGCAAGTTCCAATGGTGGCATAGGAATTTTGCTTTTCTTGAAGGATGTAATTAATTATTGGCTTAAGGATTGCTCTCATGAGATTTCATTAGAAATCATCTATTCTACAATTGTGGAGGCCTTAACACAGATGAATTCATATTCTTCCCGAGAATACGGCAAGGAACATACCTAGTTTGTTGCTATGGGTTCGTCAAGTAGGCCTAAGTCCAAGGGTTTGTAACTTCTAGCAAACAAGGTGAAAGTTGAGTCCAATCATCGAATGCATGCACATTTCTAAGTCATCCATTGTGTCCATGGCCACATTGAAAGCCACTTCAAGAATGGATCATCATTGCTATGATGGCTTAAGGCCTGCAAGCTAGTGGCTTTGGTCTAGTTGGACTGGACAAGTTGGTAAGTGTTATTTCCACTTCGAGATTCTCATTGGTTTTGGTGAGCATGGTTTGAGAAGTTTGGAGTTTGGTTGAAACTTTCTCATCAGATTTTGCAATGGTGATCACATCAGAATTATTAGGCGGGAGCTCATTAAGGATTGGTTGCTCATTGATGCTTGGTTGAGCTTTTGGTGAGTAGACCATTGGAGCACTCATGGATTGAGCATACTTCCTGTTGGTTTTTCTCCTACTCATTTTTTATTTACATCTTTGAGCCTTATTTTTTGGAGTATGAGATTGAGGATCATACATGCCACATGTGAGCTTGGGCAGTCACACCAAGGTGTTACCTTCATAGTATCCTTGGGCACACAACATGGCTTTTGGAACCCGGGGCAATCTAGTCACTTCTGAACCATAGGAGCATGAAATCTTCCATTTAATTCTAGAATGTGGGGCATGAAGACTATGAGTTCTAAATGATTGAGGCTATGGTCTATGCTTGGGGTCCCACTAGAGTGTCTCCGTAGCTTTGGGTGTGGTTTCTAGATGGTGGTGGGACTTCCCAATGGGCGTACATTGTGATGCACTATTCCACTCCTTAGTATTGACACTAGGTTTAACTATCAATAGCACCACAGGCTCTTCAATGTTTGTGGTGCCCTTGCTGAAAGCCATTACTATTCTAACATTGCCTATCAATAGCACCAAAGGCTCTGTTTGTGGTGCCCTTACTGAAAGCCATTACTATTCAATGTCTGTGGTGCCCTTGCTGAAAGCCATTACTATTATAACATTGCCTATGGCAAGATGGATGCATTGCGAGTCGTAGTCATCAATAGTGAGCTTGTTTCTTGAATACGCAACCTAAAAGTGATTCCTTACAAATACTTTGTTTGTTAGGTAGCACATAAAAGATGATGGGTAGGATCTCAGTCTTGATAGAAACCATTAGTTTGCATCTCCCCAAGAGTGGGTAGGTCTGCCCCCCAAATGGGCTAAGTTTTGCATTGGTTGGTTGCAATTGGGGTTGATCCATAGTAGTCCTTACAAATACTTTGTTTGTTAGTTAGCACATAAAAGATGATGGGTAGGCTCTCAGTCTTGATTGAAACCATTAGTTTGCATTTTACCAAGGGTGGGTAGGTCTGCCCCCCAAATGGGCTAAGTTTTGCATTGGTTGGTTGCAATTGGGGTTGACCCATAGTAGTCCGTTGATCATAAGTTAAGATGTAAGAGTGAGCTCCCTCATGAATTAGTGCATCAAAGGTGTATGCCTTCTGAAAGTGGTCATTATTATATGTAGGTAGGTAGGTGCTATTGCTCCTTCATCCTCCTCCTCTAGTTCAGTGATAGTTGCAATGCTCACATTCATTGGTGGTTCCATCATTGGAGGTTTATGGAGTGGATGTGAGAGAGGGTAATACTTTTTTATGCAACTTCCTTTGAAAAATCCCATGCCCTCCTCCTCTAGGGTTTCAAGTTTGACATTGCCTATTCTACTGATATTGCGAGTCTTGAAAGGTCCCAATCCCTTGAATTTCATCTTCTTCTTATGTCCCTTAACAAATTACAACAAGACTAGGTCTACTTGCTTGAAGTCTCATTGTTTGACATGCTTTTCAAACCAACTCTTGCGTCATGCCTTCTCACAGATTAGGGCATGGGTTGCAATGAGAGGAGTCTCAGATAGGCATTCTAGATGTACCAATCGATTTGTTCATGCTTTCTTGCCCTCCCATCTCTCTTGGATTGCTATTCTCAAGCTTGGAACAAAGAATTCTATTGGTAGAATCACTTTGGTCCTGTAGGTCAATTTGAATGTGGTCTATCCTATGACTGTTTTGTAGGCCATCCTATATGCCCATAAAGCTGCCATGAGCTTGTTGTCCCAGAAACTCTATGAAGCAGAGACTATCTTTTGTTAGGACATTCACCAAGATCTTGTTTGTGGACTTAGCTTGACCATTAGCTTGAGAATAATATGGTGAGGACTTCCTGTGGATTATCAAGAAGGTGGATAACAAGTGAGCAATCACTTCATTGATGAAATGTGTGCCTCGATCATAACCAACCCTATGGAACAACCAAATGATGAGATTACTTGCTCCCAAAGGATCTTGACTGTAGTCCTAGCATCATTTTTGTGCATTTTTTGAGCTTCTACTCACTTGGTGGGATAGTCTATTGCAACAATGATGTGCTTGGCTTGTGACTACTATGCTATAGGGTTGATTGGAACAATGAAGTCAATTTTCAATTTCTCAAATGGTTGGCATGCAATCATTGGGGTCAACTTCATTTTGTCCTTTTTAATTGGGACTTTGGTCCATTGGCACTCATCACAATACTTCACAAACTTAGTTGCATCGTGACATGGTGTGGGCCACCATAATTGTGACTAAAGCACCTTGCATGATGTGGTGTCTCCACTTAAATGTCCTCCAACAATCCCGCCATGTGCTTCCATGAGCACATCTTGAATTTCAAGTTTGCAGACACGTCTCCTTAAGATTCCATCCTGTCCTAACCGATATAATTGACCTGCAATCAACTGATAGGGCTGGATCTTCAAGATTAGTCCTTTTAACCAAGCTTTTTCTATGGGTCATTTAGGCAATCCATTCTCCAAGATGTAGACGATATCATCTGCCCAATATGGCATGAGGTCTACTCTAAACAAGTCTTGCTCATTGCTCGCTAGATATTCTAAAAAGATGTGCATCCGGTAGGTCATCACTGATGCCCTATCTAGCTACTTCACCTATGGGTACGTGAGACATATGAACTGTCATATAGTGCTGCTTACCCTTGTGTATTACCATAGAGAAGTCGAATTCCAAAAGCAAAAGTAACCATTGAGCAATGCATCATATTGAGTAGGGTTTGTTCACTAGATACGTCAATGCCTGATGATCGACAAATAAGGTAAAGGGTGTCGCTAGAAGATAGTGTCTAAACTTGTTTATGGCAAAAACTGTAGCGTGTCCACCTATTCACTCATAGGACACATCTTAGCAGCCCATCGAGAAGAGAGTCCAGAAAGCGCCGCCTGGCACTCCCATGGAATGTCACGGGTTTTGCGATCTAGGTCTTCCCAAGTCTACCACGAAGCGGAAGCATTCCGGCCGTTCCCACTTAGGACCGACCTGAATCAAGGTTTTCCTAGTGGTCAAATTCCTAGAATGGTAGCTAGCATGGAACCCCAGGCGAACTACTTTACGCAGAAACGTCAGGGTCGAAGCAGATTCATGCTGCACTTGGTTTAAGGAGAATGGGAAACGAGAGGGATGCAAAGCTCAACCTCTTTGCCCGTAAGGCATAGTCCCATTCCCTTCCCCTAAAACAACATAAATCGGGACTCTAGAATCCTAGATTCTAGGTCATCATTCCTTGCTGTCAATTTCCTTCGAGAAAAGTTCCCGACCAACCGGGACCACCCTTCTGTAGGATGGACCTATGGTCACATCCATCGCACTTTCCTCAGGGTTGCTTTAGTTATCTAATTACCTACCACATTTAGTTTGACAAGCAAAAATAGCTTCCTTATCTAGTCAATTAATCACCGATTCCTTCACGTAACTTAAACACTGACATAGAAAAATAGTGTCAAACAAGTTCCTTTTCACAATTGATCTTATTTATCAGTCTTTGGAATACATCATATAATCCAGCCCGAAGGCTATTCAATAATCCGCCCGAAGGCTAATCCATAATCTATATTCCATAATCCGCCCGAAGGCTATTCCAGTAATCCTCAGGGATCACTATTCCAAGTTTTCACCTGTTGACTAGTACATGGGCCTTGAGATCCAATCCCGAGTCACGTCGGCCTCTTGTGCAGGACCCGGAGGCAAGGGATTTACGGCCAAAGCCCCCCTGGCACCCAATCATCCTCCTACTCCAAGTAGCACCCATGAAGAGACCCCTCGTGGCAGGTTCGGTCCACGTACCCGGCGCGGCTAACAACCCCCTTGGATAGTGTCAGTCGGGGGTAACTAATGCTGCCTCTCCCTCCAGTTTTCAACTTGAAGCATTAATTATTTTCTAGCATTAGATTCCTTGAGCAAAGAAGTACAAATAGTGCTCCTAACTGTACAAATACAATCAATCGAGTGGTCGTTTATTTGGCCAACTGCTAAGGAGTGAATTCCTTCTCTCCAAATGCATCCAGGATTCGATTTGGGATCTTGCCTGGCCCTAAGGTTTCTTGCCTGGCCCTAAGGAACTTGCTAAGAAACCCAAATTAACAAACGCCTTAGGTTCCTTATATTAAGGTCAGGCAATCCATAGTTACCCTAACTTGGCAACTCAACCTCACAGAAGGGTGATGTAGTAGGATGACTACTCATCCTCTTGCAAATAAAACTTGTACTTAGAACCTACCAACCTTGTTCCAAGGAGTGGCAAATCTATCTTGTGATTTAAACACAAAGCCATGTGACGTTGCAACTTGTTGCATGAGATAAGTGTCACACCTAACTTGTGGGATCGTTTCTCCCATTGCATGGTATTCCTTAGTCAAGGTTACCTTGGTCAAGATGTAGGGTTTGGGAGTCCTCTTGACCCCACCCAACCCTAAACTTACTAGGCTGACAACGTTTGGCCCTAAGGTTTCTAAATCCATACGGAGGTCTAGTCTTTGGTTAATTGATCCTTAGGGTAGAAACCCTAGATCGTTCTTGCATAGGCGTTCAACTAACCCTAGCATTCTATGAATGTGGGTAGGATCTTTGGGATTGGAAGTCTTGACTTGGCATCCCAAGTGCGATACTAGGCAGAATTTTTAGCGTACTAAACTCTACCTAGCGCATTGAGGTAATCATCGTTTGAGTTACACCATTGCAAGCGAATTACCTAATCGAACTAATTGTCTTGCAACAAGAAGCAATCTTTCCTTAAGATGCTAACACTTTTTCCTAAAAAGATGTAAATAATTTCAAAATGCAACATTCCATGCAAATATGCGGTTCATGGACTTTTTCCTTCTACACAACTATGAGATTTACAATGACCATTTCTTTTCTTTGCCTAAACTATAAAGATTGACAATTTAGGGCTAGCTTGTATAAACCCTACGTTGAATTTCAATAAGAACTATGCTCATAACCCTTCGCTTAATGCATTGAATTCAAGATTTAATATGAAATGCATCTTTTTCTAAAACAACTTCGATAAAAGAAGTTCATGCATGAGCGAATATCATAGGACTATTATTGACTTAATCCATCCTATAGCATTTAACCCAACCTAGGGTGTAATTCACATCGCATGCAATATGCATGGTACTTTCATGCAATGCAACTACTAGGACAACATCCAATGGACGCTAGTGAAAATCGCAGGTGTCATGTTCTCTGTCAACTTTGTAGTCATGAAGGGGGTGGACTACGATATCCTATTAGGCTGACCCTAGATGCGCAATGCCAGAGTTATCGAAGATTGGGGTAATAGCTTGATCTTCCTAGGCAACAAAACGGAAGCTATGAGGGTAGAGATGGACACTTGGAAGACCTCACCAATCGATTTGGATGCCATCTCCGCGATGCTCAAGGGTGATGTTCAAGTCAAGAAGTCTTATGGGGCCTTGACCAAGTATATCCCATACTCAGAGGATGAGCGGGATTGAATGCATGTCCTTGCTATAGTTGACTTGCCATTCTCGGATCATGAGGCATATGAGCAAGCCATCAAGATGAGGGGCGGGCCTGACGACATGCCCGCCATACTAGTTTGCATGATGGTAGGAACCCTTCGTGGGAGATCGAAGCCCGCCACCTTCCAAGTGCCAAACAACAAAAGGAAACTCCAGTAGATTCTGGATTACTTAACGGACAAACTAGCTGACAACCCAACAGCAAACTTGAAACCACTCCAAGATCTCTTAGACGAATCCAAGTGGCAATGGACCAGGGTGCATGACTTAAACCTTACTTACAATTGGTCCCTAGTCCTTGATCAACGCCAAGAGATATACCAAGCCCTAGAAGACGACAAGCAGTCTGACGCAGAGGACTTTGATAATAACAAGTGCGAAGACTGCCAATCCTTCAATGACGAAAGTGAGGGTGAGATAAATAGAATATGACATGGAGAGACATGAAATAGAACAAATATGGGTGGACTCCAAGCCACAGAAAAGGAGTGTCTACAGGATAGAGCGAGGGGTCATGCGCATGGATTGTGATTGTGCTTGGTTAGAACACGTAGGAACCATAGACCTTGAGCAAGCAGGCCTAGCCCAACTGAGGTCATGCACATGGATTGTGATCGCGCTTGGTTAGAACACGTAGGAACCATAGACCTTGAGCAAGCAGGCCTAGCCCAATCGGGAGGGACACTAGTGCCTATTAGGACAGAATCACCATCTGAATTGCGACCACCAGGGGAGACCACCTCTTCTAGCGAAGACGATGAGTTCGACTCTGAGTCGGAGGTAAGCTCGAACAATGACCCAGAAATACCTAGGCCACCCAAGACCCGATGCACCAATAGGGACCTACCCGTCCACCTGAGGCATAGGCGATTGAAGCAGGAAAGGGCGAACCAACCCAAGGACACATGAATAGACGAACAACGAAAACCGCGGGATCTCCCTAAAAGATTTATGAAATTCAAGAAAGTAGATAGGGTAGTGATCCTGTTGGGTGCCAAACGGCAAGGGCAAACAAGTGAACCACAATCGAGGGACCAGCCAAGGTCAAGGAGGTGAACCTAGCCCAGGAAGGGGAGACACCCCGACCAACCTTCATTGCCGATGACTTGACTGATGAAGAAGAAACAAGTCTTGTTGCTCTCTTGCAAGAGTACGTAGACGTATTCGCTTGGTCCTTGGAAGAGCTTAAAGGGGTGAATCCGAGTGTGGTGACTCATAATATACCCATGACACTAGACGCAACGTCGGTGAAGCAGTGACCATACCCAATGAATCCAAAGCATGCTCATGTTGTCAAGGAAGAGATTGATAAGCTAATGAGAGTAGGATTCATTTATCAAATTGAGCACATGGATTGGGTATCACCCATAGTCATCGTGATGAAGAAAAACATAAAAATTAGAGTGTGCATCAATTACAAGAAGGTGAACACTGCTACTAAAAGGGACAATTATCCATTGCTATACATCGAGCACATGCTTGAAAGAGTGGCGAGGAAGGAGGCCTATAGTTTTATGGATGGCTTCTCAGGATACAATCAGGTGCAAGTGCATCATGCTAACAGGCATAAGACTACCTTCGCACTTAGTGGGACATCTTTTCTTACATAGTCATGCCTTTCGGATTGACTAATGCCCCTGCCACCTTCCAATGCCTCATGTGCACCATATTTAAAGACATTATTCGCAAAGAGTTGGAAGTATTTGTCGATAACCTCTGCATTCACTCGACCTGGATGGAACACTTAGACAAACTCCAAGCTGTCTATGAGCAGTATTGCCTATATCATCTCTCCTTGAACCCCTTGAAATGCCAGTTTTGGGTGAAGCATGGATGCATCCTAGGCCACGTGGTGTTGAAGAACGGCATTGCCACTGACTCCTCAAAAGTTAGGGTCATTGTCGACCTTCCACCCCCAATCAACTACAAGGGAGTCCAATGCTTCTTAGGCTATATGGGATACTATCGATGGTTTGTGCTGAATTACGCATTGATAGCCACCTTTATACAAGCTGCTAATTGCCTTTGAATAGACTGAAGCATGCCAACAAGCATATGAAGAATTAAAAAAGGATCTAACTACATCACCAATTCTACGAGCCCCAGATTGGATCATTACCTTCCATGTGCATATCGATGCTTCTAAATTTGCTATTGGGGCAATGTTGTGCCAACTTGGTGAGCACAACCTAGACTATCCAGTGAGCTTTGCTAGCACGCAACTCACTGAGACGAAAATGAACTACTCGACAATAGAAAGAGAGGGCTTGGCCATGGTGTTTGCTGTGAAGAAGTTTCGGCATTATCTATTGGCTACACCCTTTACCTTTTTTGTGGACCATCAAGCCTTGCTATATCTAGTGAATAAACCTTGCGCTACAAGACATATAGCTCGGTGGCTCCTTCTGCTTTTGAAGTTTGACTTCTCCGTTATTGCACAAAAGGAAAAATATCACTACATGGCTGATCATATGTCATGCATCCCCACAAGAGAAGCCGTTGGAGAAGGCATTGCTGGACGCCCACCTCTTTAACCTCTCCATCGAGGGAGATTTATTCAAGGCCGATCTAACGCCATATTGGGCAAATGACATAGTCCAAGCACTTGAGCACAGACTACCTGAGTGACTGATAGAGAAGACAAGACTGAGGCGACTCATTCTCAAGATCCAACCCTACCAGTTGATAGTAGGCCAATTGTATCACCTCGAGGGCAAGATGGATTGCTGCGCAGATGCTTGTGCAAGCATGAGATGCACGACCTGCTCTCAGAGACACAGAGCGGAATTGCTGGTGGACACTTTAGCGGAGACATGACGACCCACAAGGTGCTGGAGTCTCAACTATGGTGGCCAATGTTGTTCCATGATGCAGCACGATTTGTTAAGCATTGTGACGAGTGTCAGCGGGGACGAAGGTCCCGATTCACAAGGATCAAATGGAGTTGACCCCAATCATTGCACGATAACCCTTTGAAAAATGAAAAATATCATAGGACCCATTAGCCCCATTGCACAATATTTGCAGGCCAAATACATCATTATGGCGTCAAACTACCTAGCAAAGTGGGCAGAGGCAAGAGCAACATGAAAGAATGATGCTCGAACGACTGCCAAGTTCTTGTGGGAGCAGGTGATCTCATGATTCGGCTACCCCATCGAACTAGTCAGTGTGACCAGGGGACACACTTTATCAATGAAGTGATAGCGCATCTCCTATCCACCTTCCTAATTATCCATCAGAAATCCTCTCCATACTACCCTCAAGAAAACGGCTAGGAAGAATCCACGAATAAGATTCTTTTCAATGTCCTAACCAAGGTAGTCTCTGGCTTGCACAGTGACTGGGATAACAAGATGATGGCAGCCTTGTGGGCTTACCGTGCGGCTTATAAAACGGTTGTCAGCTAGACCCCCTTTAGGTTGACCTACGGAACTGAAGCACTTCTCCCTATAGAATTTCTTGTGCCTAGCCTGCGAATTGCAATTCAGGAGCGGTGGGAAGGAAAGAAGGCATGGACGCAATGCCTAGTTGAACTTGAACTCCTCTCAAAGACTCGCCTTCTAGCCACTCATGCACTCATATGTGAGAAGGCACGACGCAAGAGCTGGTTTGACAAGGATGTCAAGTAATGCGACTTTGAACAGGGCGACTTAGTAATCCTATACTCAATTAAGGGGCATAAGCAAAAAATAAAGTTTAGGGGTCTTGGACCTTTCAAAGTCCATGCAATCAGCCAAACAAGCAACATCGAGCTCGAGACTTTGGACGATGAGGGAATAGGCTTCTTCAATGGCAGTCATGTCAAGAAGTGCTATCCTCCCATGCATCCTTTGCATGAGCCACCAATGTTGGAACCGCCTGTCAAAGTACGAGTAGACATCATCATTGAAATCGATGATGAGGATGAGGAAACTGTGGAGCCTGCATACGTGCACACCATGGTCACTGCCAAGCAAATATGCATCTTCAATGCCTTGATCGACGAGGGAGCGGACTTCAATGTCTTGACTCACGATCATTGAACCCAACTTGGCAAATCACCACTACAACCCACTAATGCAAAATTAAGCCCATATGGGGGCCCCTCATATGCACTTCTCGGCAAGTGCAAGGCCGTCATTTCTATCGAGTCTGAGACTATACCAATGATCTTCTACGTGTTGCCAGACGCCAAAGACGTAGGCACGGAGCCACTATTAGGGTGAACCTTCAAAAAGAAAACTCATTGCAACGTTGATTATGAGTTTCAGTGCATCCACCTTGCCATAGGCAATATCTGTAGCATTGTTACAACTTTCAGCAAGGGCTGCACAACCTCACCCCAGTCCATATGGCCACTGGTAGAGGTATTAGGAGCCAAATCTAAGGAGAATGGTAGTGCTCGGCCACCAGCCACCACCTCTCAAGAACCGTTGCTCATGGCAGCAAAAGCTAAGGCCCAACAACCTAAGTTTCAATGGAGGCCTAAACAACCGCAACCCCCACCTAGGAGTCGACGCACACAACCTCATAAGACCCGAAGCTCTAAACCTAGGAAATCAAGGTGCAGTTACAGAAATTGGTGCATGATCAAGCAAAGGTGGGTCCCTAAAGCCCTCTTGCATGCGTAAGGCTACTATGAGGGGAATGCCTGGATATGGATCCCTAAAGCCCACACAGCCAAGGACACCACTTGTACGCCGCCCTCAAGCTTGATCACCCCAAGCCCCATACAACCTCAAAACCATAAACCACAGTGCTTCCTAGAACCACATCCATCAAGCTTATCACGCGCATGCCCAAGAGAGTCGAACAAGCCATTCGGCCCAAACGACAGACATTGTCACATGAGCCATCACCCGCTAGAGCCAATCTGACTACAATGATCCATTCTGAAGGTAGCAGTCCATCAAAAGTAGCTGCTACTTCCCTAGCCCTAAGCCAGGAAGTCCAACTGCAATATCAAGAACACTCGCAACCACAACTATTCATTGTCAAAGGCTCTAGTGCTATCAAACCCCAACCACCAGTACGTCTTAAACCCTCTTATGATCGAAAATCATTTTTGACACTGGCCTCAGATCTAGCCGAAGATACGGGGGATGACCTGGTTGATTGCATTAGATGGCTAGATGCCACTTTCAAAGAGCTAGCTCTGAGCTACGACCGCTTGGACTTAGGCTTGATTCCTGAGCCTTTTGCAACCGAAGTTTGTACGATGCCTTAATCTTGGGAGACGTTTGAACTTGCCTTCGCAAAAGCAACTAACTCTGCTCTGCTGAATTGCTCAACAGCAAGATCTCTAAAGAGGAAGCCCTCAAACAACGCCTCATCACGTCATATGATTAGCGAACCACTTATGGCATCACCGACCAAGAAATTGCAAAATTATCCAAACTTGTTGAGACTAAATCCCCGTTCTTGAGGCACTGGTACACTCTTAGGTGGCAATGGGAAGTAGAAGGCTACCAAGTCATGACAAACACTGAGCAGCGCTACACAATCAAAATAGCAGAGTATGGCCCCACTTATGTTGCACCAATCTCATTTAGAGTGTTAACCACTCTTCATGGCTGACCCCTAGAAGAGCACATCAAAGGACACCCTTCCCTCGATCACCTCTACTGACTGAGGAAGAGCTACATATTGCTAGCCGCGTCGCTTCTGGTGAATTTCTAACAGATGTTCTCACTTACATCACATATGTGGGCACTCGACATTTTGAACTAGACCGCGAAGCTCAATTAGAGTACAATCCCGATTTCTACACTTGGTTCCTACGCCGGTAACTTCTAGACCCATTGCAGAATGTCCTCAACCTCAAAAACCGTCAATCCTAGGAAGGATTCTTCTCGAGCTGGGAGGGGAGGGGAGTGAGGTGAGGGGGGAGGTGAATCAAATTAAAACCAAGGAAAATCAAGCAAAATGCATAAACACGTAAACAATGAGCGGGGTAGGAAAATGGCAAGAGAACTTTGAAATAAAGGGCAAAAAGTTAAATTTGGAAGGGAACATTCTACATTGGATGGGATTTTAATGCTTTCATTCAATAAACATATAGAGTCTTTCTTTTTAATTATGACTTTTCCAGTGAATTTTTAATTTGGAAGCACTAATGGAAACTTGGGATTATGACATGAACAAAAGATGTCACAGCAAGACTGCGCCCACTGACTTCTATTCACGGAGGAGGAAAGAGCGCAATACCACATCACTCTTGAAAGCTGCACCTACAACCAGCTCAAGTTCCGAACCATTCACAACATAGAGGGTGTGGTGGCCAAGGAGGAAGCGCCCAAGAGAGTCATCGAGCAATGCAACCTCACCAAGTACCTCAAGAAATTTGCACAAGAACTTGACCACACGAAGTGTGTGGAGTTTCTCAGGACATACAACCCCCTGACAATGAGTGTGGCACTATCATGATAGGAAGGGGAGAAAATGCTAAACAGGTATAGGTTCACTTAAACCTAGCCTTGGTGGAGAAGGCATTGGGACTGGAGCCAAAAGATAGAGAAGAAGCAGAAGAGGGATGTGTATGCCATGCTGAAAATGAAAAAGGAGGAGGTGCTAACTAATGACGACATCAGCATCTAGGACATTCCTGATGCGGAAGCCAGACTGCAAGCAAAGCTAGTACACATGCTCTTCTCTAGGCAGCACTACAACGCCTTAATGCATCGAATCAGCATGCCTGTGCTAGAGAATGTAGCGGCTCATACCTTGCATGAAGTCGACTGGAACGGATATGTACGCAAAACCATCGACCAGGCGGCTAAAGCACTAGCTTTAGGAAGTATACTAGTAGGAGGGGAGTCCCCAGCTTCCAAGGCCATGGAAAGAAAGAAGGCCTGGTCTAAGGCCTCGTTTATTGCCTATGGAAGCATTTTGACTGTGCTCATCTAGGAGGTAGTGGAGAAGGAGAAACAAGATGTAGAAGAAGGGGAAGGAGAAACACCTGACAGGTCACCCCCTCACCAGGATCAAGAGAGGTCCAGTGACAAGACTGAGAGTGATAAGGAATGGCAAGAACAAGAAGAACAATCGGGCAAAAAGCAGGCCAAGAAACCCAAGAAGAAGATGGCACAAAAGAAAAAGAAGCCAGATGAAGAATGCAAGAAGAAGAAAGAGATTTTGGAAAAGGCAAAAAGAGAATCCCTCAAGGAGGCTGAGGAGAGGGAGAAGAAGAAGAAACAGGAAGAAGAAAAAGCAAAGGAAGAAGTCAACAAGGCTAAAAAGGTGTCAAAACAAGAGGCCAAGAAGAGGAAAAGGAAAGAACAAGAAGAAAAAGAGAAACTGGAGGAAGAGTACAGGAAAACTGAAGAAGAAAGGCAAAGAAGAGCTGCTGAGAAACTAAGAAGGAAGGAGGAGGAGGACTTGGCCGAAGCCACACAACAGTCCATTGAGCAGCAAAGCAAGGCCGATGATCTAGGAGCCTGGAGCCCACTGAGGGAAGAAGGGCCTAGTTCCAGCATGCAGGTACCAAAAGTCACGCCGCCCGCTATCCTTGAAGGCAAAGGCAAGGCCCTTATCCATCCTATCCCCATCCTCATGGTGCCCCCCACTGAACCAACCACCCTCATCCCTAGCATCCCCACCAGCATAGAGGTCTCCAACTTCATGGCATAGATGCAATATTTTATCAATAAAGAAATGGCCTAGGAAAAGAGCATGGAGACCATGGCCATGGGGCAAAAGAGACCAACCGCAAATGTTGAGTCGAGACAGGACTAGAAACATTAAAAAGTGGAAGCCTCGACCACTCCAATCCACACAATAGTGACACCACCAACCAATTACGACGAGTACGTCACTGAGTTTCTCTCCCAATTGGAGAAGGCTAAGGGGAAAAAGAAGATGGCTGTGGCTGAGTTGGTGGCAGAAAAGGAGTCGGTAGCCGCTTTCCAGCTCGAAAAGACCCGCACAATAGTCATGCAACAATGATAGATCTTTGATCTCAAACAGGAATTAAAGGCCAAGGAGGACATGGAGGAGAGCTACAAGCAGCGAGGCTAGAGGATAAGAATTAGGAATTGGTGCAGATGCAGAGACAGTATAAGCTCCTCCTGATGCAACATGGGGAATTGGAGGCGAATGATGGAGGAATTGAATACCAAAGAAGAGGAAAGAAAGCAAGAGAGGGAGCAACAGCAAAATGAGATAGAGTCTATGACCGATTAGCTACACTTGGGAAGGAAAGAACAAGAGAACATGAGCAGGGAACTGAAAGCCCAAGAGTACAAGCTCGTAACCCTGGTACAGAAGCATGGAGAAAGCATGGAAGAAATGAACAAGAGAGCAGAGGAATGGGCAGCGCAGAACAAAAAAAGGGTGAAGACACTCGCATGGTGCCTCGCTTTGGTGGAGAAAAAAAAATCCTCACAGAGACTAAAGCAGAAGCCGCCCAGACAACCTTCAATGCCCAGTAAAAGGCCTTCATTAACACACTAATGGGCACAACCCACCCAGAGGAAAATGAGTCATTGGAGGTGGTATAGAAAAAACTGAGCATCGCCACAGAGCTCTACATGCAGGGCTGCAGATGCCACCCCAACCTATGGAGGTTAGCTGAGCCGAGAAGAGCAACGAAAATACATGCTACTGGCCGGCCTAACCCTCCAGGAAATTGATGCAATGGGCTTTGAAGAAGGAGCACAACCGGCAGGGGGAGGAGGCTGAGCTTAAATTCATTATGGGGAGATTCAGAGAAGAGGTGATCCCACAACCCCCCTCGCCACATGTCCAAGAACATCAACAGGTTGATACATTCGCGAAGAGACAAGCTACACTAAGGGAGAGACAGAGAAAGTTAGTTGAAGAAGCTAGGAAGCAACTAAGAGCCAAACCGGTCGTGCAGCCATCCGCACCCCTCCTACCATGCCCGGATGACCTCCTTGCCAGATTCCATGCGGAGCTGGTGATTTGGGAGCAGTAGGAAAGAGAAAAAGGCCCATTCACCTTCAGCTTCCTCATGCCCAAAAGCTTGCAGAGGGTCCTACCACTCAAGGTGATGGAGAAGGTGATCGCGACTGGCAGTTGACTGGGACAGAAGTGACTGGAAGAAAGGGAGAGGACCCCCACTCTGTGGGGAAATGAAGAAGCAAAGTTTTGGCAAAACAAGGTGTTTGAAGTACCACATACTATACAGGGATATAACTACCAACCCCTATGGAGGAGGCGAGTGTGCGATATCAGCATGCTCACTTGGATGGCTTTTTGCAACACCCTGCCCTACGAGAGGAACAACCCCACATTCATGGTGTACCCTCGTAGGGCAGGTGTGGATTTTGTTGCCACCCTCCATGGGTGTTATGATTTTCCTATCATCTACAACTCCAATGCTGCCTCCTTCAAACATGCCCTCCTCTTCGACTTGGGAAGCCTAAATGATTCCATGACGCATTTCCTCACGGATTTCTCCTCATGCCCCAATCCAGCCTTTGTAACTACATGTAATTATCTTAGGTTACTTAAGTTACTACTCAAGCAAGACCCGACCCCACAAGAACGTGGCCTGCCTCCCCTCCTTTTTGACCCTAACGCCATCGACAGCTATGCCATGGCGCATCTAATGATGAGGGCAAGCCTTCTCCCCTCTTTTTTCCTAGCTCTCCTAGAGGATATGAACAACAGCCAGCTCACTAGATGCAACCATCCTTTCCTCTCCACCACCACCTCTCTCCACGTCCGCATGAATCTCAAAGGATACATGCAAAGCCATCAATTTTTGAGAAAATCCATCCGACCCCCTTTTTCGACTAAATCAGACGAGGGGAATTAGGCAGAGGCTGTCGTTCTGCTAGTGTAATACTATTTCAAAAAAAGAAAAATAAAAAAAGAAACAAGCATACAAGGAAAAGCAAGAGGACCATTACGCACGGAATGGGCAAAACAACTCACTTACAGAAGCACTTAGCACCACATAAAGTATGATCACTATACCTAGGGGTCCTCAAGTTAGGCATGCCTGGTGGCTTCAATCGACTGGCCCCGCTCCTAACCCCCTAGCCCTTTTTGCTCCCCCACTTCACGCTTAGGGCCCATCAAGGACAGGACATACCTAGGGGGTACCACTCGCCTATGGTTAGACCTGTCACCCTAAGCTACTTGCACCGCACCTTCCTTTGCACGAATGGGATCCTCAAGTGTGGGACATCACCCAGTCCCCATTCCACCAACACGTACACAATACACTACACAATAAGATCTACGTCCCCCTTAGGTAGAGCATCGCACCTTTTCCTTCCAGGCATCACAAAGGCGACAAACCACTGACTTCGGAGGCCCCCGTTATCCACTTGCTATGCATTTGGCTTCTCCAAAAAACCTTATTACCAAGCTTCCACGAGCACGCGAGTTTACATGTGGCCCTACCCTCACACGACTACTTTGCCAACTGCCTCTTAAACCCCAACAGCAACCAAGAGTGCCATGGAACTGACACCCACCTCGGAGGGAGGTAATATTAACCTCAAGTCAAGAAGACCGAAGAATGAATGAAAAAGAAGAAAATGAATGGAAAAAGAGCAAAGGCATAGAGGCGGCCTCTAAAACTAAATTGAGGTAAAAAGAGCAATTTTAAAGGAAAGGCGCCTCAAAAAATCTAAAAACTCTTGTAAAAGAATGCAAGGCTCCCTCTTGTGCCACTTGTAAAATAATAGACGTATAGGCTTGGGGCATGAAGCAAGAAGAGAGGATTAGAAAAAGGAACCTTACCACAATGGCTAGTCATGTAAAAAGGGATGGGCGCCCATGGGGGTTTTAGGGTTTGTATATATAAAGTTCAAAAAGTGAATGGAAGCTAGGACCCGAAAGCAAGGAATTTACAACCAAAGCCCCCCCTGGCATCCAAGCGTCCTCCTACATTCAAACTGACCCACATAGAGACCTCTCATGGTGGGTTCGGTCCACATTCCTACCACAGTTATTTGGAACCCTCTTGGCTAGGGTTGGTGGTCGGCTGGGGGTAGCTTGACCCGCCCTCCTTGAGTTCAACCTGATTCATTACTCAATTTCCTGTTGTGAGCTTGGGTCATTCATTTCCTTTCACAGACATTGAACCTATATTTACAAGCACAAACAAACATTGAGGGCGAGTGCTCTCAAGACAGTTGCTAAGGTGGAGTCCTCATCTTTGACGCTAACATCACTCTTCTTGATCATTCTTGCCTTGGCATCATTTTTCATTATTTTCCCGGGGGATGAGGAATACCCTCCACACGACCCCAATTACTATGCATTATGGTAGGGCAATTTCACTATAGTTTCAAATGATGGCTTCCTTGGTTTACTATCCTTTGATCCCCCTATCTTAAGATCTTGGTCTAGGGTTTTGTTGGGTCAATTGGTAGTCATCTTTTCTATCTTAGAACTCTATCGGTTCTAAGTTCACCCTAGGAACTCCTCATCTTCAAGATAACAGAAACTTATATTTGCTCCTTTTTGCAAGTCAGCGTAAACCAAGTCTATCTACCATTCTGAAATAACTACGAGCACCAAATGTAGCTTGGCGAATCATCATTCTCATTGTGGGTACTACATTCAAGCTTATTTGTGCTAGCTTTGGGATGTTCCCTATTCTCGAAATGATATACCTAAGCATGTTTTCGGGCCCATCGTGGTTGGCTATTGGGGTAGAGACCAATGTGCATGTTGACTCCAAGTCAAACTATGGTTGTAAAGACAAACTGATTTATCTTGTGACCAAGGTCCTAGGTAGGTCGAGTTAAACCTTGACGTTGCTTATCAGCTAGGACCTTATTTACCAAAATATTCCTTTAAAATAAGCTCAACATTTCACATGCACATCCTAATCTACCTTTTTAGATGCATACCCCATTATGTAGTGCAATTGAATCTACTCATGATGTCATGCAAGTCCCAATGCAAGTCTTCCCCTAAGTTGTTAATGCGATGCGAGGTCCCTATTCATAGAATTCCCTTCCAGTACATTTATACAACTCAAAAGGCATGACTTAATTATTCAAATGTGAGTGTACATGCATTCATTGAAAATGCAAGTTAATTCTCTACGATGGTCTATGGAGTACAATTGACCCAGATGGAATATTTATGTATCTTGACAATCCATGATGCATCTGCAAAAGTTTGATCCTGATACTTGACTTGTTTTTATGCTATAACAGTAGAAACTTAATCTAATTCACAATAACTCATGATTATTAAACCTTTTTCAACTACTTTTCAAAATATGCAAGTTACTCAATGCGAGGTATGTAATGACGCCCATGCTTAAATATTCAATTTTCAATTTCTAGACATGGGAGGGGAACCTGGTTTTGGATTGTCGAGTTAGCATTCACGCCTGATAACCCGTTCGTGTTGATGGTGGCATCTTTGCCTGACCCTTCTCTCGTAGTTGCAGCTTCCTGGGAGAGATTACACTTTGGGGCCATTGTGGAGTTGGAGGCGGCCTTCACTTCCTTCAAAGGACTCCTTGGTGCCGGAGTTCCTACACCTTGTCTCGTCTTTCACGGTCTCCTTGTTGATTTGAGGCAATCGATGGAGAGGTTACGAGGATCACGATGGGGGGAAAAGGGTACCCGAGCCTTTGCCCATGAGAGGAGTTGTCCTTGACCCCCTTCCTCTCTCTCTCTCTCTCTTTTTCTCTTTTCCTCCCTTACTCTAGGTTCTCCTCCCCTCTCCTTCCTTCTTTGTTCCTCTCCTTCACTACCCCTCCCCCTCCTTCTCTAATTGGCAGCAAGGGGGGGAAAAGAAGAATAATGTTTCTGATGAAAGAGAAAAAGTGGGACAGGGGGATTATAAGCGAAGGGTGGCAATAGAAGGAAAAAAAAAGAGAGGGTTCGTTGCCTTGTTTGGGGGGGGGGGGGGGGGGGGGGGTTTACAGGGGGAGGAAGGAAGGACACTTCTCTTTGCCTTCCCTTCGGCCGTCGGTTTGGCCCTCCCACTATGCAACTATGCCTCCCAGAATGAGAAGCTGAGATAATGGGGGTTGGAGGTGTCACACGTGTGCTCCTCCCCCCTTCACATTTGTCATTTCATGATCCTCATTCGCCTTGCCACGTCAGCTCCTGTTCTTTGTCGCGATCTCCTCCTCCCCCATCGAGTTCAACTCCTCCTCTCGCTGCCAATCCGAGGGCATTGACAGGGGGGAAGTCGTAATTTTTTCTTTTAAAAAAAATATTATGTTATTAATTTGGCGATGACGGAGTAAAATAGGGGGTGTCATTGTCAGGGCGGCACGTCACGGCGGCATATTACATAAAGATTCTAAAGACATTCAAGCTTCCTTGGTCATCATGAAAATCTAAAAAATGGTGATATCTTTGCTTGAGGGGGACATGGACATGAAGATTTATGCAAGCAAAATCAATGAAGACTAGAAAGACCATAATGAAGAAGGAGACCATGAAGATTAAAAGAGCATCAAAGAAAGAAAAATGGACTATATCGAAGAAGAAGACAAAGGAAAGAAGATCTGTTATGCCTAACATGACCTATCTAATAAGAAAACCATAAGGACCTATTGGTCCTTGTCTCTACTTTTCACTAGAAATTTTTATTGAACACCATATCAGAGAATTTGGGAATTTTCCAAGTCCCAATTTTAAGTAAGTAATAAATATTTAACCACATGACTAAATATTGATCCATATTTGAAAGTGGAATTTGGGAAGGTAGCTTATTTAGTATTTAGGGTAGACTCCACCTTTAAGTAAGACAACAAGATTTGACCATGTGGTCAAATAATAAAGGTATTGGAGGTTCCCAAAGTGCATGGATATGTAAGTAATAGCATCAGGAGAGAGACCACTTTTTATCATATTTCCAAACAAATCAAGTGCTTCCTCACTAAGTCCCTCCTCAGCATAGCCTGCTACTAATATGTTCCATGAGACTACATATTTAACTATCAAATCATCAAATGCATTCTGTGCATCTTCAAGTGAACCACATTTCATATACATATTAATCAAGGCATTACCAACCATCGAATCTTTTTCACATCCTTCCTTCATAATCAAAGTATGGGCCTTTCCCCCCTCATCTAAAGCTCTCATGCTACCACAAGATTTTAAAATGAAGACAAATGAGGCACATCCAGCAAAGCATAATCTTGCACTTGCATTGCATTAAAATAATCCAAAGTTTTCTCACTCAGGCCATTTCTAACAAAACCTGCCATCAGTGTAGTCCAAGCAACTACATTTTTAACTGGTAGGTCATCATATGCATCATGTGCTTCTACAAATGATCCACATTGGGCATATGCATCAATCACATTATTGATAACATACTGATCCGTTTCAAACCCGTGTTTCACAATCTCACAATGTACACCTAGAACCCCATGTGTTGTTCCCATGGTGGCATGCAAAATGCAAACCTAGAACCCCATGTGTTGTTCCCATGGTGGCATGCAAAATGCAAATGTGGATGCCTATTGGGCACAAACATTTTATTTTAAAACAAATAAGCAAAGTGGGGTGTAAAATCAGTCCTTCAATAATTTTCAATCTATGCGTTGTTGCTGCGTTGCTAGAGACTAACACCAAGTTTCCTCGTACTACTAGTCTCTTTAGACTTAAGTAATCAATCGTCCTATATGACGTGCACAAACAAAAGATCAGACTTTTACTTCATTTTCAATACTTAAACACTTCCACAACCCCCTTTTTCCCCCTACCGTTTATGTGTTGCATCGTTGCATAGGTGTAGGGTTTTTTTTTTTCATTTTCAATGTATAAAGCAATAAAAACACACTAAAACATACAAACAAGGATGAGTTGAGTCTTAATCCTCATGCCTCACCTTGTTAAAAATTCACAAACATTGATAATAAAATTTCTTAATTTTTAGAGCATGTAAACCAATTTTCCTCTTATTTTCCCTATTTTTCCTATTTATTTATTCATAAAAAATAGGGTATTTTTTAATCTATAATTCTTGACTAATTATGACTGCTAAAAGATAGTTTTTATCAAAATTTTATTTCATGTGCATTTTGTTCCCCCACCTGAAACCAACAAAATCTTTATTTTCTCTCAAATGAATGCACTTTTTGGGTTGTAATTTAATTATTACAACTATGTGTCATTACAGTTCTACATTTCTATTATGTGCAGTCCTCAATCGTGATGCAAACAAGATCTAGTTTTTTTTCCGTTACATATGAATTTCATTTCAACCATCAACCATAAAAAAGAAGCAAATTTCCTTTATAAAAATGAGGCATACAACTTATTTGCATGTTTGATAATTAGTACAGACTACCAATGGACCCACCAACGATCATTCTTTAGTGCTGAACACCTTCCCTCAGCCTCCTCTTGATCTTGGAGTGATCCGATCACCAAGCATCCTTCAACTCCTCTTCTTCTTGATTTCATTTGCATGAACTCCCATTTGGAAGAGAGGGAGAGAGGAGAGAGAAATACTAAATTTGAATCACGCCATCCGAGCAGCCAATTCTTGCGCAAAACTAGGCATTGGAGAGTGAAGAAACATAGCAAGTCATCAATGCAATCTGATTGAGGAGTTTTTTTAAGTCCCCCTTTTGCGTCTTCTCCTCCACACGTCGCCAACGCCCTCTTCTCCCTTCTTTTTTTTCATCATTAAAAAAAATGCCCCCCCCCCTTTGATCACGTTTCAATTTTGGGGAGGGGAGCCCCTAAGCGTCACCTCCCTTCACTTAAAACCCATTTACAATCAACAAGACTTTGTCCTTCGCCTCAGCACCGTCTCTTCCACGTTTGGCGTCCGATCAATGATTCGAAAATTTCTCCCTGATTGTCTTTGGGTCCCCCACTATTGACCACTTCCAAAAATCTGATCTAACACTTGAAAAAATTAGGAAAATTCTATAATCATCACTTGGTAGGTCTTTAAATCACTTTTGAAACCCATATGTTGCTTGCCACTTAAAATTGACCCAATTACCTCTGCTTCCTTCAATGGGATTTTATTTTCTCTTGAAATGTGGATTTTTTGGCAAATTTTAAGAATGTTTTAGGGTCAAGACTCCACCGCTCAAGGGTAGATCAAGGCATAGGCCCTTATATCATCATCAAACCTTGCATGTTTATATGCCACTTTTACTTCCTCTCGTATCAACATTTGCAACACTTCAATCTTCTTGTTGAGATCCAACAATACATGTAGACTTTAGGCTGCCTTATTATTAATAAATTGGATGTTTTTATATCATTGTGTAAAGACACGACTACTTCACTTTGCTTATATCCATCATATGATTCTCCTTTTGATGCTATGTTGTCTATTTATAACATGCAAGATAATAAAGAAATTAGTCACTCCATCTTCTATATACTTTAAGAATGTAGTTCACATAAATTTAGAGCTATGAAGAAGAAAGCAATGTGATTGTCCTTCCTACAAAGTATTGCAACTAGCCACCATTAGGGTTTGCTAGCATGTAGGTGTGCATGCCACCACTCGCATTGCTAACATGTTTGCTAGAGGAACATGTGCACTAAATAGTTGAGATCTCCATGCTATATTGCATATGATGATGTTGTGTAGTATACAGATTAGTGGCAAAATGTGTCCACTATCAAATGGGCATACAATTAGGAGCCAATTCTATCGCTACAAGTGCCCCATGGTTTGCACAGGAGCCTGCTATATTCTAGAGGTCATTGCTATTTAGTTGAGATATCTATGCTTTATAGCACATATTAGTTTTATATAGCACTTGACATGGGTAGACACTTGGGATACATTCCATACCAGTATAAGTGCCCCATGTTTGTTAAGGGCTCTGCTAAATGCCAAAGATCATTGCTTTATGGCTAAGATCTCAGTGGCTACATAGCGAAGGTTAGCACTATATAGCACAAAGTCTATTTATGATATAGTGGAAAAAGAGCTTATGTGGTATTGACTAATAGCAAGACTTGACTAATGTCCCATTTTGGCATAGGGTGTTGTGAATTCTTACTCTAGTAACTTATCCATTTGTGTGTAGAGGAGCTCCTAAGATAACACTTTAGTCCCACCATGATTTGGAACTATAGATCACAAGCTACATCATAGTTAAAGCTTTGGTAGAAGATGTTTGCATGATGCACAAATGATATGGATTGTTAAGAAGTCACATTAATTCCTTAGCTGATTGCAAAAGAACGAAAAGGAAAGCTTGCGAAAATAAAATCCCCGAATGGATTGTGGTTTATCAATTTCATGGCCTTCATGCTCAATTGCTGATTTGCATTTGGCGATCTATGAAATTAAAAAAAAAACATTATTTGCCCATCCTCTCTTTGGCACATTGCCATAGGTCATGTAAGGTGATCATTTGCTACAAGGTGAGAGAAAATTGCTACCATGGGTCTCTTTGTTGCTTGCCAATGTCTTCTTTTAGTTTTCCTATTGCCACTAATAGTATGTAGTTAAAATCCCTTTTCAAGTAGTGTCTTGGGATCGCCACGAGGGGTTTATGCATTCCATAGTGACCTTCAACTTCCACTATTTTGAGCTACAATACAATAGTTAGGTGATTAGACAAAAGACATTCAACATCCACCTCTAGGGTGGTGACTGCTAGGAGGGGACCATGAGTCATGGTCACTACAATACCGGCTATATAGTCAAGCCCAATAATTTTTATGACTGAATGAGTTATGGGTAAAGCATGGCTCAGAGATTTGCAACACCTTTGCTATGTCCTCCATCCCCCAACTATGTTATACTTCCTTATAGGAATCAAGCTCAATACACCTGAGCAAATTGAAGATTAGGACGATTGCTTCCCCTTTGTTTTATTGTCATTAGGTCCATAGACATTAATGATGTTCATTTTCCTCTTTCCCACCTTATAGAATAATCAAAATGCTACCGTCTTCAAACCTATAAATGCATTCTGTGTCTCTATTTGATTTGACTATGTCATGCAATCAAAATTACCATTTTTGACTCCCTCAAGGAAGCATGAATACTGTTTGTGATGGAACTTAGAACTACTCCATCTATGTCACTTGTGTTTCAAAAATAATAATAATCAAAGTCATGGTTAGTAATCCATTTCCAAAAACACCTCTCCATTCGATCTAGGCTAATTTTGATATCCCTTATCTTCGTATTCATTTTAGGAGTGCTCCATAAACCTTTTTTTTTCCCTAACGTCTTCCTCCCAAGCTCTAGAGTTGAGTTGAGCCATGAAGCAAAGCCATGAAGCAATCTTGATTGTTATTCCCTACTCCTTCATGGAAATGCATCATGCGAGGCTACCTTATTTTTGCAACATGAACTAGAAAATCTACTTTAGAAAAGGTTATGTTACAGTTCTCCCAAAATAGGAATGTCAATGTCGATGAAGTTTGGCTTCTCCTCCATTATGTTCCAAAGTAAGAAAATGTAATTTCTCTAAGGGTTAGCAAGAGGGGGAATGTAAAGAGGTCTACTCAAGCCCCTAGTAATGTTGAGAAAAAGATCCCATAAGTAGGCTAGGAGCTCCGAGACTTAGAACAAGACTCCAATTTTGAGTATTTTTTGCATTGCATTCTTATTATTAATCACCACCTTACCCCCTACCCCTATTATAGATCTACATAACTTGGCATTATAATTTGAGAATCATGTGAAACAAGTTAGCCAAGTCAAGAGCTTTCAAAGCTTTCCTAGTAAAGAAAACCACTAACACTCTTATGTTAAAGTGTAATACATTGTGACTCACCCTCTTTGCATCCAAGGTGACTCACTTGGTTATGCCATCCATTCTCTTATCCCTATTTTTGTATTGGAAGGATTTTTGAAACTACTTGGGCATTGGCCTCCAAGTATAGTTTGACATCTTCTTGTGTGTTGAGTGAGGCTCGTCTTCCTCCCTGCTAGCTTTGCCACAGCCTTCAATGCCTTCTACTACACCTTCGCTCCACTTTCTCTTGTGTGGTAGTCCTAACTATTCTTGATGAGGTCACATCCCCTACATGGTCCTTCATTGCCACATTAGAGCTAGATATTTTGCTTGGTATGGCCTGAGCAAGCTTCCATGCTCCACTCATGCAATGTGGGATACAAACTCTTGTTGTTAATAAAATATATTAGCTTTCAATTAAGTTTTTACATTATTAAGCAACATGGCAGTCAAACTTGAAAATCTTATTTTCATGATGAATTCCAATCCTTAAATCTTTAGCTATCAAACTATGAGCTTTATGATGGTTGCAAAATGAAGATTTGGCTTCCTACATTAAGAGGGCATGTCCCAGTTAATGATATCAAGAATGAATACCATATATTTAAATATATAAAATTCTATTCATGTAAGGAAAATATCATGAAACATTGATTGTGATGACTGTGTCATTGTAATAATAAAAATGTTAATAAAATAAAACACCATTCTTCTATGTAGTAATCACTCGTCTCTATCATTCTAGCATATCTATGCTACATGTTTTCTACACTCCTTAATCTCCAATATCTCCACCCGTCCCCTCTTTCTCTTACTTCTCCTCATTGGCTCCCCCCTCCATTGCTGATGTTATTGCCCTATCACTCCATCCTCACCACATCGTTTCCAAAGCTTTCTCATAATGTAGCGACCCCTCATTGCCTCCATCACATCCCTATCTCAGGGTAGATGTTAATCAAGTCCTTTTGTCCTATTCACACACTGGAATCTGAGGACCGCACTTTAACAAAACATTGATGAAAACCATTTTCACTCACCATTCTACTCATGTTTATACTCTCTCAAGGAAGACATTTGTTACATGGAGTGAAGTGGAAATTTACTCTCTCAAAGAAGACACATGTTACCTTGAGTGAAGACAATGGGATCTTCAATACTCGAAGTCCTAATGTGTATTGTCTATTTTCTTGTGCATCAACTTGGGATGAGTCATTTTTTCCTCTAGCTATGTGATAGAGTTTTCTTGTGGTCCAACAAGCTCTTAGTGTTTCTTTTTTGTCTTTCCCTTCGAGTTCCCTTCTTGACTAGTGTATCTAAGGGTCACTATACTATAGGGATCATACTAATTGTCTCTCTTGACTTTGGCTCTATTTAGTCTTGTATGCTTGATTGAGTTTGTGTTTAAGATCTTGTCTTACATAGCTACCCTTGGAAGGTTCTAGGCAATGTGCAAATGACAAAGTTTCTCAATGCTATCTTAGGGTCAACTATTAGTACTTTGAACTAAAACACTCTATTGACGTATAATTTTTGAATGGAAAATCAAGTGCTTTTGAATAGACAAGACTAGGTGTGACAGTTTCACAAAAACATTAATGGAGCAATTTATGATACATTAGCCTATTTAGACTTTGACCATGTGCAGCTTCTTTACTTGTACTATTTGGTTTTGTGAGTTTCTTTATGTTGCATATATGCACATGCACTTTTCATAATGCTAAAACAGGTGCTAGACCTCACCATTTACTTGTGGCATTAGGTGGGTAAGTGAGTATTGTTTTATAACTGGGAGGCTAGTGAGGCCATTCATGTAGTTCACTTTCTAGCTCATCACAATTATGTGCTAGATGGCTTTGTCTATCCTATGGAGGTGCATGGGATTTCTAGCGTGGTTGATGCGGAGAGATTGTTATTTTTTTACATGTGATTGTTATTGTTTACGGGGTGTGGTGGTTTGGCATGGGCCAATGCAAAGGAGATGAGACATTACATGTATCTAGAGCTAGATGATGCCCTCTATATGGAGTGTTTGTCTAGTGGACCGGTACTATGCTGAGAGGGAGAGTGATTTTCTTGAGAGACTCTAGAAATTTCATTTGTTGCTACTCTTATTTATATGTTTATTGTGTACTTCATCATGTGACTATAGTTTTTTTATGACTATGCCATGTGACTATGTAGTTATGTTGAGAATATGCCATGTTGATTTTGTTTTCTTGATGTATGTTCATGTATTGGACACAAGCAAGAAATACTTTTACCCTAAATTGGTTGGTTATATTGAGAGTATAACATGTTGGTTTTGTTTTTGTGTTTTTTTGGATAGCTTTGGTCTAAATGCAAAGTGTCATACTCTTTTAGAGAGAGAGAGAGAGAGAGACAGAGAGAGAGATGCCATGTGACTATGTAGTTATGTTGAGAATATGCCATGTGACTATGTAGTTATGTTGAGAATATGCCATGTTGGTTTTGTTTTCTTGATGTATGTTCATGTATTGGACACAAGCAAGAAATACTTTTACCCTAAATTGGTTGGTTATATTGAGAGTATACCATGTTGGTTTTGTTTTTGTGTTTTTTTGGATAGCTTTAGTCTAAATGCAAAGTGTCATACTCTTTTAGTAACACAGAGAGAGAGAGACACACACATAGAGAGAGAGAGAGAGAGAGAGAGAGAGAGAGAGAGAGAGAGAGAGAGAGAGAGAGAGAGAGAGAGAGAGAGAGAGAGAGAGAGAGAGATGGGTAGATTGCACAAAAAAGCTCGAAAAAAATGATTAATCACAAAAGGACAAAAAGGAAAGCTCACAAAAATTTAATCCCCCTACAGGGAGACCATCAATGAGCCATCAACACTTGGGTTTTTCTTTTTCTTCATGGAGAAAATCACAATTTTGATTCCCTCCTCCTCTAAAAATGGCTTATCAAAGAGCAATGCATTTTTTCTAGCAAAATTAAGAAAGGTAATGTCCTTATTTGAATACTCCCCATGAATATCAGGTTCAACATGAATGACACCTACTAATCAATTGCACAAGGCATTTGCTATTTTACCCTCCAAGGGTTTGATTTCATTAACATGTATTACTTCTAGAATGGTATCCTCCTTTGTGTGTTTGATTTCATATTCATATGTTACTTCTAGAAATGGTGTTGCAAATTATTTTCTTCAAAACAAATTAAAGAAGGAAGAGTGGCAATCTCTTACCTACAACCAATGTATGTCTATTAAACTCTGGAAACTTGGGCTTTGTACTCTTCTTGCTTTTGCAAGAAAGTTTTCAAGACAACAAGAAAGTTTATAAATTATCATTATGGTAGACTACATAGTGTTAAAGAATCATCATGGATATCAACATCATTAGCATTAGATGATTGTACTCTTCCAAATTACTCTAGCTTTGACTATAGTTTCATGTTTTTGTCTAGAAGGTAAAAAAGAAAGTTAAAAAGTTGAAAGATTGATGCTTTGGATTCCAAACTATAGTTTTTAATGGGGCAGGGGCTTTCCGTCTCGATCCACCAAAATTTTCACATTGGAAAATGTATTTATATATTAAAAAAAGCAAGAGACAATGATACATTGCACCAAATCTAGATCGAAGATGAATGCACTAGGCCCGGGCGCCGCGGCTTGGCACAAGTTTGAATATTGCTCATGAGAAATCGAGGCTTAATGAAAAAAAGGATTTTCAAAATTTTGAAAAACTAACTTTCCAAATTGTAAGAAGGTTTAAAATCTTGAACTTTTACAACAGATGTAGTAATAAATAAGGCAAAATTTTGGCTTAAAGAAGCTAGGAATTTCCTCCTCTTTTAAAGCACGGTAAAAGAAATAGAAAAAATGGAAAATTTCTCCATGTCAAATACAACTAAGGCTGTGGTAAGGCTATTGGCACCATATCACATTGTCACTGTCATAAGGATCTTACACAATGCAAGATATATAAGGTATATAAGGTATACAAGTATAACATGCAAGATATGCTAAGGTTATCTTACATAATGCAAATCTTGCACCTTCCATGACATTTCAAATCTTAGGGATTCAAACCTTGGATGGTTACGTGTATTAGTTCACATTTTTTGAATATATTTTCAATCTATTTTCTTTACATATTTCAATTTTTCAACTACTAGGGTCTTCTTTTATTTATGGGGAGAGTCACCACATATAGAAGACGAGTTCGAAATATTTTTAAATGGCACTTATTGGGCCCTTTGCAATATGCACTACTATAGATTCGTAGGAAAAGGTTTCTCCAAGTGTTAATTAGGTCATCTATGGAAAGGGAGTAGATCCTTTCCTACTCAATTGGTTTCTAGGGGAATTCTTCCCATGTCTTGTCTTGGTCTTGAGGTTTGCAATCCAAGTGTCCCATTTGAGGATTACACACACAATACTAGAAGGGGATGTTAAGAACCTAGCAAGTACTTTGGGTAAAGTGTTGTACATGCTACCTATGTTGTCTAACTCTAAAGCAGAGTGCAAAGTGTATATTATGTGGGATAGGAGAGTGGAGCCTATGTAGGTCATGGAGATTTAGGATGCTAGAGGGCTTGAACTGGCTTGGACATCTACTTATCTCCCTTCCTAGGTGCTTCTTGCATGTGTCGTGAGTCACATTATTTTTCTCATCAATGCACTAAGAAGGCTGAGAATGAGAATGGTGAGAGGAAAATTGAAGTGCAAGAAAAAGGGGATTTTCCTAGTCCTCTTGATCCTTTTTGGTAGTGTCAATAGCAAGCACTGACATATCGAACTCACAAAAGTTTAACCCTACAAACTTTGTGAAACCAAAGAAGTCAAGCAAGCAAAGACCAACGAAAGAGAATTGCTCAAAGTTGCGAATAGTGAGGATGATAGCAAAGAAAAGGTTAATCTCAACATGAGAAAGTAAGTGCTAACAATATAAATGGAAGGATATAATGTAGCCCACATTGTCATTGAAAAGTTTGCTAAGAAAAGAGAGGTATTTACAAAACTACTCGAGGGCCATTGGGGTTTCACACATAAGCATGTAAATCTATCACATGGATTCAGCAAATGGAAAGTTTAAAAGCTCTTTATTATATCTTCTTTGCATAGAGAATGGTATCATATGATGGGGATATTCATAGGTTGAATAGGAAAAGCATTTGTTTTATTCATGATTAATTTATAGGTAAGGGGCTTTTAAAGTTGGAGTTGAACACACATGATATTGAATGTTAGTAGATAATGAACCCCATGAGCAAGCATGCATACTCATTTGGGTGAGGTTACTTTGGATATGTAGCTCCAATTGCTTCCTGGACACTCTCACGATTCTCTGAAGGAACATAAGAGGTACGTGTTGTTTGGTGAAAAAAGAAATGAAATTAAAGAGTACTAATAAGGCATATGAAGCTATTTGCTTTGGTGCTACATGAGATCAATATAGGCAATATAGGAAAGCTAGACTTGGTGCACAGATCGGACGCCCTATGCGCGCGTAGTGAGTGTCGGAAGGTCCCCAAGAACAAAAGAACTCTACTTTTGCACAAAAAACAAGGAAGAAAGCTTGCACAACATGAAGCAAGAGACTAATTCGGTATAATTTTCCCCCATGCCTTGTGTGAGCGCTCCACAAAGCATGTATTTTTTATATATTATTGATCTTCAAGCTCAAAAAATAGCCCAATTTACAATTAGCACGCTTTAGCTTTTGTGTTTGCTTTTGTGCCACTAAAGAATTAAAGCTATTGGGTGCCCAAGGAGTCAGACAGTATCCAAATACAATGTCCAATACAAATATTTAAATCGTACGCCCACGCGCATACAAAAGTAATAAATAAATATCAAGTGCTTTAATAAATAAGCACATCAAAATATTGGCGCCATGCCTAAGATGTGCGCCCATAAAAAATTGATAATAATTTCAATATATGCTATCCTCCAATGCTTCCCAATGCCATCGTTGCTTGCTCTACATCGACTGAAGCATTCACAATTGTTAGAAAAATAATACAATTAAACCGACAAAAGTGAATACCTAGTAGTCTTCAGCTACAAAATAAATAAATTGGTTAGAACTCAATCCTAACCTTAATTTATTACGAGCGCGCACTCTAAACTCATAAACGTTTATTAATTTAAATATGTATTTTACAGAATCACCCGCTATGGAATCACCCACTTACACATTAAATTAACAAGATACCTGAAAAGGATAGGCGTCCACATCGACTTTTCGCACAAAGAATCCACCTTATGTATGAGCCCCGGTAATAAAATTTTACGGAATCCACCGCAAAACCTCACGGAATCCACCGTGGAATATGCCTCCTGGCATCAAGACTAGCTAGATTGCTACTCTATGTTTGTAAAGGCCTTAGGAAAAGGGAGAGGATGTACTCTCATATAAGGTGTTTGTGCACCTAATATGTTATTCAATGATGATTAAGGAAGTGTATTCACAGTATACACTAAAATCTGGGTGAGTTGTGGATGTGACATTTGCTTATGCTCTATTATCTCTACTAGAAGGAAGAGGAAATGGGAGTAGCTTAGGAGTCAAATTAGAGATGAAACCTCAGTTTTGGTTGAGTGTTGAAACCTAAAAAACAAATAACTAGATGGGTTATTGAGCTCAAGTTGCATGATGGGGAGAAAGAATGATGTATGGGAAATCCTTTTCATGGAGCAACGATTAGTTGACCTCACCAAGCTAGCAAAAAAGGAACAATGGACCTCACCTGGCATAATCTTCATGCAAATCACATGCAATGAGTTGATTGACCAGATAGGTGTTTCTTTTGTGCAGGGAGAAGGTGGATCCTCTTAGACCAAGTGACAAGGGACTAGATGCATGTGCTTATTCAAACCACTCCATGATCATGATTACTCTTAGGATTTGCTATGTGAGGAAAGAATGCATAAGGTCGTCATCTCTTTAAATGGAATATCTCTTTCATCAAGTAGTTTGAATTTGTTACTATACTAAATAATGCATGTGCTAGCAAGATCACCCAATGTACAATTGGGAAATGGTACTCTCTTTTGTTATTGATACCTCAAAATGCTATGGGTGCTACAAGGCTTCTTTGGGTAGGAGACACTATGATTCTCTTTTAGCATGTCAAATCAATATCCTTGATGCTCTTCTCATTCTTGATGATGGCATTCTACTTTATGTGCCATAGAAAGATGAAAACTACATTAAGAATTGGGAGGATAAAATTTAAGTGTAAATTCTCAAGTGGTTGGCGCTATGTCAACCCACTGCCATATGTGTTCATTAAATGCTAATTTGAAAACCTATTTTTTATAAATCTATCATGAAATAAACATGCTCTTTTCCTATTCAACATGTGAATATCCCCATTAAATGATAACATTCTATATGTAAAGAGTTTTTTAAAATGGGTTTTTAAGAATCCCTTCTATATTAGAATCCATGTGAGACTTATATGTTATGTGTGATGTGTGTAGGGTTTAGTTTAGAGCTAAATTTGACGAGGAATTTGAAGCATCTAAAAGATTACTTTAAACCTCTTTGAAGATGAATCAAGATAAAGAAACTTTTACTATTGTATTGAGGATGGTGAGGTTAATAGATATAGTAAAATGAGGAGGCTATTACCACAAGGCTTTTCATCACCATCTCTCATCTATTATGGGTACGTAGCATCAACTTTTTGATGATTACAACAATAGAGATATGTTTTTTCCTTTAAAAGCATTGTCTAATGATTAATATTGATTTGGCACTATTTTTGGAGGGGCCTTTCAACTTTAATGAGGTACAACTTTCAATAAGGGCTATGAAGAAGAAACACCATGGATCCTAAGTGGATTTCTGTTTCAGTACTACTCTAAGTTCTTGGATATATGTGGATTAGATATCTCCTCTCTTCCAAGTCAAATCAAAGTCACTAGTGAAATGCCTCCTTATCAAGGTGTAGTTGAGTTGGTCCCAAAACACTCCAATAGACTAAAGATCAATGGAAGCCCCTCACATGTTGAATGTGTTTTTATGCTACCACAAGAAAGAAAGAAATAAAAAAACCCAAGCCTAGACAATAGGTAGGACTCTAGCTATGTGCCTTTTTATTTGGTTAATGCTTTCGAGCTTTTGTAGTTGAGGAAAGCTATGCTAGAATTTTTAGTCTTTATTTTTCTTGGATTTTTATCACATAGTTGATGTTTTTGGCTTAGATTGCCATTTTTGTGTAGTGAGAGAATGAAGTTCCACATCAAAGGAGTTGATAGTAAAGAAGAGTAACTTTCTACACCATTGACTTGCACTACACATAGTTCACAATATCATGAGCATGTTAAGAGCACTATTGTTTCTATGCATTGCAAGTGGGAGTCACCTCTCAAGATTTCATTTACAATCATGCCAAGGAGCAAGGAGAATGAACCATCATTTAGCATTAGTAGGGCATTAGTCCCATTGAAGCTATATGCAATTTAGATGCACAAAGTTCATTTCTCAAACACAATTTTCTAGTAGGGCACCTATTGCATTGATCAATAACATGTACATCTAAATAGTAGAACAATTTGAAGACCCAAGAAGGGCCTAGGATGCAATTGAGGCCTTATTTGAGGATTTCATTGTTGTATGAGTGGATCTTGCACTTAGCATAAAATGATTCATTGTGTCTCAAGCTTTAGACTTCCACACTTGGGAGATACCAATACTTTGATGCCTTGAGACACCGCATCTTCATTTTGATGGCATACCCCTTGAGGACATGGGGTTTCTCTTGAGCATTGTCTTCACGTTAGTTCTATGGAAAGACTATACAAAATTTCTCAAATTTTGTGGACACGACTTCTATTTTTTACCTCATTAAGGATCAATAGTACTTATTGGCATTCTAATTGTGATCATATTTGGGATCTTTGTGCTTTATAATGGTAAGAGAAATCTCCTTCTTCTAAACTTCGTTTTATGCTAAGATGGAGTTTGATTCTATGATGTTCGTATGTATCTGATCTCTATGCTTAATTTATGTATAGAAGCACAACTTTGAGTATTATCTTTCTCCTTTAGAAAGTGTAAAATATAATACAAAAATTATTAAAAATTTAGAAAATAATGTCAAAAATAAGATTTAGAAAATAAGGTAATGTATATCACAAGGGCATGCCAAGGCCATGGTAGAGGCTAACCTAAAAGGCAAAGAACTTACCTAAAAGTAAACATCAAAGAGTCTAATTATTAGATGATAAATGTATACAATAAATTATTAAATCCATGAAGTGGCTAAGAGAGAAATTTCAACAATAGACTAAGCAAATTGCACACAACTTTTTTGTCGCCCAATCCCAAGTTTGTTTTTATAATTTCACCAATAATGCATACATCAAGGCCCTTTAGAGTCTTCTTGATCATTTGATATTAGCTTATTTAGTTTTGTGATTTACTCAACAAGATCTTTTGTGAGTGTGTGCATGTCCGCACACATGCATGCATGTGCACATGTGCACTTATACATGCATGCTAGAAATTATGTGATTTTGGATATATTTTGCATAGACGTTAAGTATTAAAGTAAAGATGTGTAAAGAGGCCTATAACCTCATTTACAATAAAATAGATAGCTATGAGTATGCCTTTATAGAATGTTAGATGTGATGATCCACAAATGGAGAATGTTTCGGACACTTTGTTAGAGGCCTTGATAGGCAATTCAAAGATGCTTCAAGGTATGGACTACTTCACTATTTTCGGTGATGCCGATCTGCATGTGTTGGATGCAAGTGAGGCTTAGTTTATATTTGATATGGTATACAATTGTTAGTATAAGAAGAATTCCATGCACTTGACTTTGAAAGAGCACACATGTTGCTATGTGTTTGTTGATGGGTGCATTGATAGCATATATATGGAGATTCAACAACCTCTAGTATATGATACACACCCAAGGCCTTATGACCCTAGAGGGGGTACTAGGTAGGTATGGGTCAAGAGCTGTACAAATGCTGAGTATTTTGATCTATGATCTAGGGGGATGCCTTCTTATACACATGATAAGTGACAAGTTGATGCTATGGGTGTTAGACCCGGGTGGTGCATCGGTAGCTTTTATCCAACTAGCTTACCTTAACTTATATTTGCCTTTAACCTTCATAGCAAGGATGATACCTTACGAATTTAAGAAAATGATGCTACTTATAAGTTTAAAATATACTTACTATCCTTGACCCTCAAGATTTTTAAAACAACCTCAAGATTGTTAACCCTTACCAAGATAACCTATCCTTTTTGTACTTACTTAGATTACCTAGTTATCACCTAATTGGTCATTTCTCCTCTCAAGAAAAACCAAGTATTAACCTAACATCCTTTGAGTCTAACCTTTTTAAAAGGAAATCCATATTTAAGTTTCGCCCTCAATGTTTCATTGAGCATAATTTAGAGGAAGAAATTTTAGAATTTAATGTATAGAACTTTGATTATACTATTCTTCTCTCTACCCGAAAATCATTTAATAATAATTATAAGTAGAGAAATTATTCAAAGTAAGTTATTCTAACTATTGCAAAGTAGTGTACTATGCAAGTAGATGCTCCATTTTGAAATTCCCTCCTAGTAGGCTACTAATTTATTGTCCACCTACTAAAGTTTTCAGACATCATAAGGATATCAAAAATCTAGTAGTTGTATTACATAGTGTCTTAACATTTCCAAATGATATCACCTAGTATATATCATATCAAATGTATTTAAAATAAGGGAGGGAACCTACTTTATTGCAGTAGGGACCTTGTTCTCAACACCACCTCTTGTCAATCTCCCACACTCCTTTGCTTTGGATCCATTACAAGCAACAAACTCTTCTGGCACATCCTTATCCGTCTCTCCTTGAGTCTTTGTCATTCTTAAACAAATGAGGAATGTTCTTTAGAGGGGCAAGATAAAGGTATAATGTATGCCTATGAAAGATGTATTCTGACTTATGGAGGATGGTTCTTTGGGATAATTTCCTTTGTTGAGTAGAGATTAGAGCTTTGGGGTATTTTGAATGGGTTGAGGATGGAAAGTAAGACTATGGAGGCTATAAAAAAGGTAATGGTTGATACAAAAAGATATTTAAGTGATGGTTTGTTGGCTGGGAGGAGGTAGACATGATATTAACAATGGGCTGATGAGGAGATAATTTCGAGTGGGGAAACATGAGATAGGATCCAAATTTGTTGATGCTAATTTTTTCATCGTCATCAATTGGTTACATTCATACTACTTGTGTCCCTCTCATCTCTATTCCTCCCTCTTCTCCCTCTTTTTGTCTATGCATGTGTGTGTGTGTGCGTGGGCGTGTGCGCGCACTATAGATTCATATCTTAAAGGCTACAAGAGACATGTTTTCACGTCGGAGGAAGATGAGTACATTGTATTCCAAAGACTTATTGATGCTGCTCTTGAAGGGAATGAAGGGATAATTGATGAGCTTCTTTCCAATCCAGTTGTAGATGTGAATTTTATGGGAACTATAAATCTGTTCATTAAAAATTACAGACTCTATTCAGCATGAAGAATGCCCAGATGAAATTAAAGTAAAGTTAATCCAGTTTAAAAACAGATGTTACATCACCCATTGCAGTTGGATTTTTTTAAACAATATTCAAGGATCTCCAAAGCATCCAACAAATGCAGATTTGGTGGCCGCTATTGAAGATACGTAAGGTGGCGACATCCTACACGAATGATGGGACGACGACATACGCAGAAGATGGCGGCTGCTTTTCTGATCTCCGATCTTTGTATAATTGCCTTGGCAAGGGAGATGTCATAGAGGACATTTTAACTGAGTTATACGAGGGATCATTGCATGCAATTCAGAAAATTGATGATGGCGCCGGACTGACATTCCAGAAGAAGAGAGATCGACCAGCTACTGTTCTTCTTCTTCTTCTTCTTCTTCTTCTTCTTCTTGTGGGTGACGAAAGACTACAGCATGAGCGCTTATAATTGGACGATCATCAGTAATTCACAAGGAGAGGTCGACTGATCAGCCGACTCATCATCATTATGGAAGCTCCCATTCCTTTGTTCAAGCTGGACCTTTGTTCTGCAGGAGATCATTGTCAGCATGGCAATTGCAGGCGCTACAGTCGGAGCAGCTATTGGTGGATGGATCAATGGCAAGTTTGGGCGTAGACGTGCAATTCTATTTGCAGACCTACTGTTTATACTTGGAGCCATTCTCATGGGGGCGGCCTGTGGGGCTCGGACTAGCTGGGACAGCATCAATGACTGCTCCTCTGTATATAGCTGAGGCTTTCCCCGCCAAGTATAGGGGGCCTTAGTAAGCACCAATGTGCTCTTCATTACAAGTGGCTAATACTTCTTTTATGTCATCAATTTGGCCTTTACAAAGGTACCTGGCACTTGGAGGTGCATGCTTGGGGTTGCAGCAGTACCTGCCATTCTCCAGTTCTTCCTCATGTTATTCTTACTGCAAGAGTCTCTACGCTGGCTGTTTAGAAAGGATAAAACAGAGAAGGCTGCTGCTATCCTTGAGAAGATTTATCCTCCAGAGCAATTGAAGATGGAGATTGAGGGGCTACAAGCATCAATGAAGGAGGAAATCAGAGTGAATGGGTGCTAAGGGTGTCGCCCCTCTTCTTCTACCTGATAAGCCACAGACCACAGTATATGTTGGAAAGATAGCTCCAACAGTGGATGATATAACTTGTGCTCAACGTTAACCAAGCAACAAGAGAATATTAAGAACGTTACGTTCAGAAGAAGGCTGCGGAAAAACATTACGCAGACATGGTCGAGGAGGGGTGGTGAAAAAGCTTATTACGTTAAGAGTCAAATGAAGAGAATAAACGACGCGTTCAGTGTTATAAAACATAAATCTTAATGTTTTTAAAAAAAGCTAAAATGCCTTAGGCTTTTTTGGATAAAGAAAAAACACAACGTAAGAGGAAGTGGAGGAAAAACTATAAAAAGAGGATTAGGAGAGCTTGGAGGAGGGCCATCAAAATCAAATAAGCGAGGCTAGAGGTGGAGCTTGTATCCCTCGCCCTCTTCAAGGAACTTGCCACATCAAATTGGGGAGAGAAGGCTTGAGGTCAAGCTTTAAGCCCCTCCCCTACATTGAAGTTTCCACCATCGAGTCGCTCATGAAGGTGGCTTGAGTTCAAGCTTGGTGCTCCTCGGCTTCCTTGAAAATCCTTCCTCAAATCCTAACATTCCACCTTCTTGTCTTCTCTCTTAGTTCGAGATTTCAACCTTGTCATTCTCGAGATCTTTTGATCAAATCCGAGAATCTTTTGATCTTGTATCTTGTCTAAATCTTTAATCAAAGGATTTGTTTCATCATTATTCTTGAATCTAAAATTCTTTTGGATAATTACTTACATTGAGTTCTCCCATCACAAAGTGTCCCTGCGGTGAGCAACTTTCACATACTTTTGTGCAAATTCCATGTGACAACATGTGTGCGTATGTGCGCGCGCGTGTGTAGTTATGGTTGTGATTTCTCCTTTGTTCTGTTTGTTATGTTCTATGACAGTTTGTTGATGATAATGATCATGAGGCTTGAAATGATGACTACTTGCTTTAGTTACACGAAAATTTTTGTTTGATTATTAACCTTAGAATTTGCAGATCTCCATTCACATATAGAACACACAATATTATATTCTCTCCCCCTTATAGGAATCGAGATGTCCTCACCTCAAGAAAATCTATGGGTATTATTTACATAAAGTATCCTCATCAATCCAAGTAGCATCTTGTATTCCCTAAGAGTTCTACCTGTATGCATTCTCTCCTTTTCATCAACTATGCTTTGAAGTTGAAGCTTAAAGAAAATGTGGCTTGGCATTACAAATTATTGATCATCAAGAACATGCATATGGTTGGGTATATAGGTTTTTAACAAGCTAACATACTAGAATACATTGTGGACTTTTAAGTACTTGCAAATTTGCAACTTGTATGCATTAGTCCCTAGGTATTTGAGGATTTTGTAAGGCCTATAGTAACTTGGGCTCATCTTCTTGAGAATTCACCCAATGTTAGTGAGCTCTTCTTTGGGTAGAAACAAAGAAACACCATGTCTCCTTTCTTGAAGATCCATTTATCTAAGTTGTTCATCTATTTCATCCAACATATTCTTGGAGGCTTCCACATTCATGGTAGGGTCAAAAAAGTTAAGCAATGTGAGATAGTGTCACCCATTCAAAACCTAAAACAACTCTTATGATCAGTGACTAAGGTAAACTTGTTTTTGCAAGTAAATATTGTCTCTATAATTTGAGAGCATGAATCATTATTCACAACTCTAAGTCACATGTTGCATAGTTTATTTAATGTGTCTTCAGCTTCATTGAAGAGTAGACCAACCCTCTTGCATGAGTACACAACCTAGTGGCAAAGAGCTAGCATTTATCATCATCACAACCTCCACCTCTTGGTTTTAATAAGAAAGGTTTAGGATGAGAACTATCACCAAAACTTTCTTGCACTTTTCAAAGATGGATTGCTCAATTGGGTCTATACAATATAAGTTTGCTTCTCTAACAAGTTGTTGAGGGGGGGGAGGGGGGGTGCTGCAACTATTAAGCATAATCCTTGATGAAAACTCAATATCATCTAGTCAAATTCAAAAATCTTTGTACTTTCTTGACCGAATTTGGAGATGGCATTCATGTACATCCTTGACCTTGGTTGGGCCTAATGTAATTCTCTTCTTGGATACTATGAATTTATTTTCTTCTTAAAGAATGCACTCTTGCTCTTCTTAATGATAGTACTTGTGTATTTTAAATGTTTCAAGTACAATTTTTCTCTTTGAGGTCCCCTTTGTTTTTAGAGTAGGTTAAGATGCCATCAAGGAAAATGAGGATGAACTCATTAAGGTAAGACCTAAAGATGCCTTCTATCAACCTATTGAAAGTAATAGGATGAACTCATTAAGGTAAGACCTAAAGATGCCTTCTACCAACTTATTGAAGGTAATAAAGATTTAGTCACAAACCAAAGGACATTACAATAAACTCATAGTGTTTGTACCTTATATGGAAGGCAATCTTTGGGATATATTCTTTTAGAGAAGATGACCTTATATCACATTTAGAGAAGATCTTATCCCCTTGAAGCCTATCAAGAAGCTCATCAAAGAATCATATATTTATTTTTTTACTATTACTTGGCTCAATCCAAGTAATCAATGCAAAGCCAAAATAATATTGTCTTCTAAAATGTACTTGACCCTAAATCATAGGGATGGTAGTTTGGTACTCATCTAGGAATTTGATCCTAGTCATCGACACCATCTATGCTACTTGTGAGTGTGCACATTTAGGCAACTATGTGTTCCCTAGGTCTACCTCACAAGCCAAGTGCTTGACCTCATCCCACAAGAATCAACCTATGGATTTCTAATTGCACAACTATGATCTCTAACATTAGTCTAGCATCTAACTAACATGGTCACTATTGAGTGAGCCATTAGAGACTCAAGGCAGCAAAGCACTACACTTGATTCAATTAGAGTGAGAAGTAAAGGAAAGTTGAGTGTTAATCCCTCTGCCCATGAGGCATAGTCTCACACTAGCCTCCTAAAACAAAGCTTAGCCGGCTTTAAGACTTGACCTTGGGAAAAGTCATGTTTGTCAATCAAGTTTTCTAAACTTTGGGGAAATCAACCTAGCTAATTGGGTCCACCTAATTATAGGAAGGTTTCATAGGAAAGATGGTCCACTTGCTTCCCATCAATAAATGGTGTATTTGAGTTATCTAAACAAGCATACTACTCACACTATGAAACATATAAAAACAACTTCCTTAATTAATCTTTACATGGGATTCATTGACATGCCCTTAAATACAAAAACCAAAATGCTTCTTTTAAAAAGCATAATAATTTGTATTACTATCATAATTACAACCACTTTTAAGAGTAAACCAACCCAAAAATCAGGTTTCCACCTTGCCTCGTTCATCCCAAGCCTTCGAATGCTAAATCACATTGGACTCATATAGGTTTCCTTCCTTATCACAGGATAAAGATCGAGACTATAACCTCAAACGAAAATCTCACTAGTTCTCGCCTACTTTAAGGGAAAACCTTCCTATACGGATGACCATATGTATCTAAGTAGTGGTTTACCACCTTAAGCAATATATATACAACTTTGGGTGAAGAAAATCCTAGCCATGGCCCTTGGGATGGCATTGTGCTTCTATGGGATTTTTGACATAGTGTGAAAGTAGGATATTCTCTATCTTGTGGAAGTGTTCTTTGAATGTTCATGCTTTTTCTATAGAATGAATCAGGCGTGAGATCAAGAAGACCATTCATTGTAGATTTAGGGGCACCAACATGACTGATTGGGCAGTTATTGTCCAATGTGGCCACAAAGGTAAAGGAGATGGCATGCTAATTAGGAGAGGACACAAGAAAAAGGTGGGGAAAGAGCCAAAAAAAGTAAGTGGATTGGAGTATCATGCATTGGAGGAGAGATGCATATAGTAATTTCCCCGAGTTTGGGTTGTGTATAGTAGTCAAGAATATGAAAGTAAGCTGGAAATGGATATTTGATGCTCAAATAGGGCTTTTCTTGAGTTCAGCTACTTGATTCTTGATCTCTACCTTTGGTAGATATAGTATAGATAATAAAGATAGAGTTTCTCTTGAATTTAGGGTAACATCTATACCATGTTCTATTTCTATAATAAAACTATAATTAGAGGGATGAAGTGCTTGTGAAGGCCCATAGAGGGTATTTACAGGGGCTTATGTATTTCTATTCATATGTCTTGTTTACAGTAGTATCACTTATCATCCTCTAATAGCAGATTTACGTATGCATGAGATTTTGAGGTGTTACCTACAACTTTTGGATTATGTTCAATAGAAATTATTCATGTATCAGCATGTATATTGAGCCATTGTCTTAGTTTGTGTTGGGCTATCATCCCAATGGTGTGCATATGCCTTTGTCTTGGGCATATCTTTCATATCTATTAGATGTATTGTAGATTGATTGCTATGTTGAAGTGTATGAAATGAGTCACTCAATTTCACCTCTATTTGTCTCCATTAAATATTCCAAATTATAAATTCTCTTTCTTTCATCTTGTTCCATCTCTCAATCTCCCTACACCCTTTTGTTTCTTATCCTTGTAGTGTTGCAGCGTTGCACCACGCGTGATGGCCAAAAAGATGTGGGGTCTCGTGAAGCAAGCATGACAAGCTAGGAGTCGGTACATATGTTAAGTACAACGTAATGCTAGGAAAACTCTAGCGTATACACCCTATCAAATCTTGCAAAATAAATAACTCAAAACTCAAAAAACGAACTCCAAAAAATTAGCATGTAAGTGGACTCCTCTCCCAGCAATTCACTTCCAGGAGAACTCTGACTCCTGGTCAATCAAACAACTTAGCTCGCATAGAACCAAAAATTGCAATTAAATCTAGTGTCTTCTGTTGCTTTCATCTACCTTAAATCTAAGTTTAGGCAGAAATAGCAAATGAGGTATACACAAGCATGTAAGGTTCCCTTCAAGAGTATGGAAGAGGAAAGAAATGACTAAGATTTATGTGGCTTGAGACTCTCTCTCTCTACACAACAACAACCTTCTTTGCACAAGATGAACCTATAGGCTTTTCTAGCACATGCAAGCATAGTCCATTATAGTTCAGGTAAGATTTAATGGGGATATCTAATCAAGAATAAGGGGAAATAAGAACATATGTAGTATTATCATCTCATCAAGGAAGGTCTACAAATGGAAATTTAATGGCATGGACATGGATTCAAGACAAAGATGCTAGTCTAGAAGCTTCCCGCTAATCTTAATAACTTTGATCCCAAAAGCAAGGCCATAATTTTCTTGCTTTCTTAATGTCAAAACTTTGCTATCTATAGCTGGACATGGAATACAGGATAATGAGCTTGCCTTAAATCTGGACATATCATATGTAGTAAAGAAGCAATCAATGACAATGTATTTCCCTCCCTAGTATATTAACAAGTGTTATGCCAACCTTCAACTATACATGTACAAGTTGCCATCATACTCATTGCACTTGGCCCCCTTGCTTCACCTTGCTAAGCTTGCTTTACTATGTTTCATGGCTTTTATTAGATTGTACTTCTTGGTTATGGTGTCAACACTTGAGGGCAACTGTGCCATATTGGATGCCATCTTGTGAGTTGTAGGAGGCTAGTACCTATGTCAAGTTGTTAACCCTCAAACAAACAAGGTGGAAAATCCAGAAAATCTAAAGCAAAAGAAAAATCCAAGGCAAAAGTAGAATGGAGAATGAAGGCATGCCAAGAAAAATCAGGAACACAAGAAGTGTGAAAAATTCCTAAATCAAGGCGAGGCACTCAAGAAAAAACACAAGTCAATACTTTTGTAAAAGAGCGCAAGGCGCACCGTGATTTATTTTAAGAGCATCAGGCTCTGACCTATACAAATTGCAAATATAAATGGGTGGTAGGAAGGAAGCTAGGAAGATAGGAGAACAATGGAAAAAATGGCCTAGTCGGCCATGTAAAAAGGGGATGACTGCCCAAATGGGATTTAGGGCTTTGTATATAAAGTTCAAAAGAGGAATGAGAGCTCATTCTTTGATGTGTGGCAAAGTGGACTCTTCTTCTTCTCTCCTTCCCTTCTCTTTGCTTGCTTGTGTGTGCTTGAGGGAGGAAGTGTGAGAGTGTGAGGGAGTGAGTGTGTGAGGGTAAGGGATCAAGGAGGTGAAGCTCTCCACCATCCTCTCTCTTCTATTCTCTTCTTTTCCCTTGTTTCGCGCATAGCTATGGAGGATGGAGCTTGGAGGTGGAGGCTTGAGGATGCTTAAGCTTGTGGAGCGATCGGAGTGCTTGAGAGAGAAAGCAAATCAATTGGGCATCAAGGTAAGCTCACTACACTCATAGAAAGGGATAGCACGTCGGCTATGTGAGAGGTAGCCATTAGTGCTCGCTTAGAATGCTTGAACAGTAAGTGGTTCGTGGGTCTTGGCAGTTGAGCTTGTGCTCGCCTCTACATTTTGGTTCCGTTGCAGGGACTAACGAATTCAAGCTTGAGCACTTGCACGCTTCAAATCGAGCATCAAAGTAAGGGTTTCACCCCCAAACCAAAGCTTGAGATAGATAGGAGGTTTTGGATTTTAATCCATGCTACAAGTAAGTATTTCTGGTTTTTGATGATTGGTTGAGTAGGAGAAATCCATTCAGTACCCTATTTTTTATTTTTGTTGCATTTAGAGTAGGATAGATAGGAAAAATCAAAGAGGGAAGCTTGAAGTTCACTGTTGTAAAATAGTCATGAATAGGGCAATAATAGGGGAAAATGAAAACAAAAGAGTGCTCAGATGTGTCGCGGTCGAAGGTCCAGTGATTTGGGAAGGCTAAGGTGTAGGCCAGTGAGGGCTTAAAGTCCTAGGTGACTAGGGAAACCCTCATTTACAGTTCTGGCTTTGTGTGTGTGTGTGTGAGAGAGAGAGAGAGAGAGCTTGCAAATCCAGGTCTGCATCAAATCAATCAAAGCATATCGGGATTTTCAGTGACATTCAAGTATGGAAGGCCCTTGGTCTACACTCCTCCTTGATTCTTGGAAGTTTTGGTAGCTAGTAGCAACATCTACATTTGGATTTTTGGAAAATGAGGGATCGACACACATTTCAGTCAGCGGAATCGAACCCCCCCCACAATGTCCAATTCCCACAATCAGACCAACCGAACCGTCCGATCCCCATAATCGGACCACTCAGATATCCTACCTGGTCCAATCGGACATCCTCTCAAATTGTGACAATTGGAAAATCCATAATCAGACATTTAATTCTTAGAATCAGACGCATGAAAATCAGACCACTCGGGCTTGGACCGTCTGATCGTGACGATTAGACCACAAAGTTAGACCGACCCATCTTGTCTGATTCCATAATCGGACCATCTAGAATCGGACACCCTAAAATCAGACACTTGTCAAATCAAATGTCTGATTCCTAGGATCGAAGTCCCAGAATCGGACACAGAAAAATTGGACACATGACAATCGAACTGCTAGAATCGGACCAGCTTGAGTTGTTCGATGAGACACACACCTATCCTATTGTGACAATCGCACTCAAACCTGTTTGATCCCCAAAATCCAACATTGGTAAATTGGATGTCCGATTTTCAAAATCAGACACTAGTAAATTGGTCACAGCCTGAGAGAGAGAATCTCGAAAATTGACAAACCCTAGCTAACGAGAAGAGTGACCTGCACTCGAAGAACCAGTCGAATGCCTCACACATAATTACAAACCTAGAGATTGTGGTTGAACCATCTGAAAGGGTGTTTGGTGTTGTGGGCTGATTGCAAGACCCCAACTCAACCCCTGAACGAGATAGCACAGGAACTAAATACACGACCCTGTCAAGCCAACCCATGGACAAGAGCACCGGAGCTACACACACCTTTTTTTTTTTCACTCACTCTGAATTCCACCACTTGAAGCTCAATTAAGAAAAGCTAAAAGCCTCATTTCACACAATATATAGAAAAGAGCACAGATGCGCATCCACGCACAGAATGAGGGAAAGTTGAGGGCTGATTGTAAGTAAAAAGAAACACACTTTGACATAAGGACTTGAAGGAACTCACCAATAAGAGAAGACTCAAAGACATAGAAAGGATATCGAATCCCCAAAGGTAGGACCAAGCGGAGAACACTGCCAAAAATCTGAACACAACAAGAACGGACAATACCGCGGAAGTGGATCTACCCGGCCTTATCAACTTGATTGACAACTTGGTAACATAAGAACTCCTAGACATGGAAGGAGGTAGTTCAGGTCATAGAGGCAATGAGAAGCTTAGCCTAGGAGACTTTTCTGAGGTTGTCCAACATTTATTGAACCAATACGACGCTCAAAAGCAATTAGAATACCATGGTAGACCGGTAGAGGACATCATAGCAGACCTAGAGGAAGAGAGAAAATTAGCCCGCAAGGCTCTGCAAGGCTTAGCTGCATACAACTAGGATAAGCAAACCAAGAACTTGCGCCAGAGATTAAAAATGCAAGAGATCCAGAGAGTGCTAGCCTTAGTGGGTAGGAATCAATCAAAGAGCAAGAGAGCACTGGAAGGAGATCTCACATTGAGCGAGCTCCTGACAAAGCGGCTACTAGATAACATAGCCGCAGAACAAAGTACTGCAGCATTGGCAACATCGCTACTGACAGGGTTGGGAGTCAACCAAGGCTTTAAGAGTCAATAAAAAATCCATGTGGTAGCAAAGCAGCTGGACAAATACCAAAGAAGTTTGAGCAAGTCTACAAAGACAACCGCCTCATTGACCCTTCTCAATGCTCCCAAGCCTTTGGACTGTGCTTAGGCAATAAGGATCAGACATGGTACACAAGTCTGGATGCTGCAGAGTGTGCTGATTTCAATGGCTTGAAAAATCTATTCATTGAGAAATTTTTCAAACCTGGATACTCCGATAACCTATTAGTGCAGCTTATGAATGTCAAGCAAAAAGAGAGAGAGGACATTTGAGATTATGTGACCCACTTAAGGAGCCTCTTCAAGAGAATTCCCCTGGGTGAGAGACCAACCAAAAGGGAAGTATCCACGATATTCATCAATGGAATACAGAATGAGGAGCTCTACAAAGCCTTGGCTAGCAACTCAAGCTTGCAGCAAGACGCACTGGCAAGGGTCTTTAGAGAAGCTACTAGAGTGGATGACTAGCTCAAGGAAAGAGGCTCCAGAGGCTTGAATCAGGAAGAGTCCAGTGCTAGGAGTTCTGAGAGAGCCTTAATGCCGAGTGAGAGAATAGACTCAAGCACTCACAACAAAGGGCACTGAGTTGGGACAAGAGTTAGCATAGATTAGGATGGACATAGCCAAACTACAGGAGATGATGAGATGACCAATGCACCCACATGTCCAATGTGTGTATTGTGGCGAAAACCACTTGCCAGCTAAGTGTTAGGACCCTAGGTCACAATCTTGTGCTAATTGTGGTAGGTTCGGCCATGACACCATGCATTGTTGATCACGTCGGAGGCTCCCATACCCACAACTTTACGATCAACCCCACCTTGTGAACAGGCCACCAAACATCTTTGGAAGGGGAGCCCCGTTGGCTCTTTTGATACCAAATGATGCTTAACTGACCATCCCTAGGTTGGAAATAAATCCTACAAGTATCCTTAGACCACCTAGACTCTACATGACCCATCCATCGAGTGACACTCCAGTCCACTATGTGGATGAGCCTAGCAACGATGAGCCTTATGTAAACCCGTATGTATCATATGATGAGGAAGGAAACGCTATCCTCATGGACTATTGACTAGTACGGGTGATGGCGTTGGGTAGAGGAAGAGACAAAGGCCTAGGAGGGAAAAACCAAGAACCAATCGTGTGTTGGAGTTGTGGTCACCCATGACATTTTTCTTTGTGTTGCCCCAAGAGGGAAAAAGTAAATAGAGATACTGATCTGAGATGTGCTGAGTGTGGAATCCCTTATCTCTTTGTCGACTGCACTAGGTGGAGACCATCCTCTAGTTCAGCAAATGAGCCATTGGTTCCATTGGGGTTGTTCAGTGTCGAGAGACTCTATAGGGAGGCCACACCTATCCCATTGCATGTCATGACCCGTGTGCAAATGAAGCATGCCAGTATATCATTGCCAGGGCCTAGCAACCTTGACTCAACCTCAGTTTGAAAGAGGAGCCAAAGATGAAGAAAGAGGAGACCACACGCTAAGGTCACTCTCAAAACCAAAAGTGCCATGACTTTGTCGGTTGGAGGGAAAGCCATCGACATAGAAGAAGAGACGTTGGCACCTCAGACGGTTGAAAAGGAAAGTGCTAAGGTTGGGGAGTACCCCAACCCAAAGCGCCAACTCAAAGTCATCAAGAAGGTGAAAGAATGGGTAAGGGAGACTAAGGAGCACTTAAAGGACGTTGAGCCCATATTGGAGAACAAGATCTTGGCAATCTCTCAAGCATAGAGACCCCAATCTCTTCTCCTCAACTAAAACCAAGGGAGGCAATGGAACCACAAGCTGAACCGCTAACCGTCTCAAGCTTGAAAAATAATCAAGGCCATTGGCCGAGAACCACAGACCTAGAAGAGAGGCGAGTGACTAGAAACCTCCTCAATACACTGGTGACCACTTCGGTAACTCTTAGCTTAGACAACTTGCTTAGGAAGCACCTAATGCTATGATGGGAGCTTAAGCAGTGGGTTGAAGAATCAAATGAGCCAATTGCCACAAACTTACTTGAGCATGATGCAAAAACTCAAATACCAAGCCCGACTCTACACTCCATACCTAATTCCCTGCAGGTCAACGCCTCTTGGGAAGGCACAGAAATGCATGCAATCCTGTCAGTCCTAGCACTGGGAGATGTCACCACAAAGGGGATTGTGGACATAGGGGCAGGAGTGAGTGTACTAAGCCATGCGATACTCCAACTTGGGGCAACCCACCGGTCGAGACTACTAGATTTAATGTCACACTGGAAAATGGAATGAAGGTGAAGCCATTCAAAGTGTTAAAAAATTGGCCAGTAAAGATCGCAAAGATCCACTTCTCTATTGACTTCATAGTCATAAAGGGAGTGGACTATGACATCTTGCTACACCGACCTTGGATGCACAATGTGAGAGTTGTAGAAGACTGGGGAAATGGTCTTATCTTCTTGGGCAATCAAACAGAAGCGGTGAGAGTGGAGATGGATACTTGGAAGACTACCCCAATCAACCTAGATGCCATCTCCACCATGCTAAAGAGTGATGGATAGACTAGGGGATCTTATGGAGCCCTTACCAAGTATATCATGTGTCTTGAGGATGAACGAGAATGGATGCACATTCTAGCTACCATTGACCTACCATTCTTAGATAGTGAGGAGATCAAACAAGCTGTCAAGGTTACTGATCAGTTCACGGACACACCTTTAGTACAAGTCTGCGCATGATGATCGGGAGTCTACATGGAAGACCCACTCATGTTTCATTCCAAGTCCCACGCAATAGGCGCAAGGTCCACTAGGTCCTAGGATACTTAACCAACAAGTTGGCTGGCAAGCCAACGATGACCCTTAAGCCACTCCAAGATCTCTTGGATGAGCCTGAATAGCGATGGTCCAAGGTACATGATTTGAGCTTGAATTACAATTGGGCCTTACTTCTCGACCAACAATAAGGGAGTAGTTAGAACCAGGAGAATTAGAAGAAACCTAACAAAGATAGCTCTGACAACGAGTATGAGGATTGTTGTTCAGTAGTGAGAGCGAAAAGGAAATCGACATCCTAGAGCATGACAATGGGGGGCATGTAATCAAACAAATACAAGCAGACCCCATACCACGCAAGGCAGAGTGCACTTAGAGATGGGGTTAGACATGAGGACTGCAATCGAACTTGGTTGGAGCACACAGGTGCAATCGATTGCAAGTGGGAAGGCCTAGTCCAACCAAGTGATACACCACTGCTATGAATGGACACACTGCTGTGAATGATACACCATTGATGTGAATCAATTGCAAGTGGAAAGGCCTAGTCCAACCAAGTGATACACCATTGCTATGAATGGACTCACCTTCGGAGCTACGACCACCAAGAGGGAGCCCCTCTTCTAGCGAAAACGGAGAGTTCAATTTCGAATTGAAAGTCAACTCAGATAGTGATCTTGAAATACCTCGACCTCCCAAGACTAGATGTGCTAAGGGGGACCTACCCGTTCACCTATGACGCCGACAATTAAGAAAGTAATGACAAATGCTGACCAAAGATACGCGGACAAAGAAAAAATAAAAACTGCAAGACCTACCAAAACGGTTCATGAAGTTCAAAAAGGGAGATAGGGTCGTGATCTTGTTGGGAGCCAAACGACAATGGCAAGCAAGTGAACCCATCGAGGCAAGTCTCATTACTCTCTTTCGAGAGTATGTAGAGATCTTTTCTTGGTCCCTAGAAGAGCTCAAAGGGGTAGGCCCGAGTGTAGTGACTTACAACATACCCATGACACATAACGACCCGAGTGTAGTGACTCACAACGACCATATCCCATGAATCCAAAGCATGCTCACGCTGTTAAGGAAGAAATTGGCAAATTGATGAGAGTGGGATTTATCTACAAAATTGAACACACAGACTGGGTCTCGCCCATAGTCATCATCCTAAAGAAAAATGGGAAGATTCGAGTGTGTGTCAATTACAAGAAGGTAAATGCAGCTACAAAAAAAAGATAATTACCCACTGTCATACACCAAGCAGACGTTAGAGAGAGTGGCTGGCAAAGAGGCTTACAATTTCCTGGAGGACAACTTCTCATGATACAATTAGGTGCAAGTACATCCTAAGGATAGGCATAAGACATCATTAACCACAATGAATGGGGAGTCTTTGCCTACATAGACATGCCTTTTGGATTGACTAACGCACCAGCCACTTTCCAACGACTGATGTGTACAATATTCAAAGACATGCTGAGAAAGGAGTTAGAAGTCTTTGTGGACGACTTGTGTATTCACTCTACTTAGCAAGAACACTTACGCAAGCTCCGAGCGGTCTTTGAATGATGTCGAATGTACTGCCTCTCATTGAACCCCTTGAAATGCCAGTTCTGGGTGAAGCATGGATGTATCCTAGGACGTGTGGTATCAAAGAATGGCATTGCCACAGATTTCTTGAAGACCAAGGTCATTGTTGATCTTCCACCCCCAATTGATTACAAGGGTGTTCAATGCTTCTTAGCATTAGGGAAGTTTTGAGGTCTCAAAAATGCTTTTTAGGATGTGGAGAGAGAGTGCTCTAGACCAATAAGAGCAAATCCTCCGTAACGGAACTTTTATTTTAAACGAATTAAAAAATCATTTTACAAAAACATATAAATATAATAATATTATGAATTTGTATTTTTATTATCTGTTTTTAGTCTCTCATATTTGTGATTATGACATCGTTTGCATTAATGGCATAGAGTCTCGGCTACTTTTATTTAATGATATCTTTAGATTAATGATAATGACTGATGTAATCAAAATTCAAATTAGTGAAAAGCATGGCGCTCAGTTTTTTCCCTCCTTTCTTTTATTCCTCTATTGTTTTTCCCTTCGTTATGGGAGCCTAGTCTTGTGTGTGTGTGTGCGCGCGCACACACACATGTCTCTCTCTCTCTTCTACCATGGATACAGAAATTCGACCTTCAACAAGGCGTCCAAGCTCCCAAATCATATCCATATCAGTGTTTAACTCATTCAAAACTGATGGAAGATGGATTCCTACTATCATTAGCAAAGGTAGTTGGATCACCATGCAACAAGCAAAACATAGAAAAAGGTAAAGACACGAGAGCTTGTTTATCTTTGCTTGGAAGGGCAGAATCCGAGATTTTAAGCTTGGAGCAAATAAGAATAACATCAAAGAGGTACTAGTGCAACATGTGTTCATGCATAGAGAGATGTGTTTGAAATTTGGATCTTCAAAGCTTCCAACGCATAGACCAAATTGTAAGAATTTGATTCTTAAAATTTTTCATTTCTTAAACATAGTTTAGTTTTTTCTATTATAATATTTGTTTGTGTTGTAGATGTCTATCCCTCTAATCTTGAGGAATGGCAACCAGTGGAGTCTATTATTGATGTTATTGATGTTATACATGGTTCAATTGGAGAAGAAATATATAGAGGCAGAAAGAAGACAGAGCTTGCAGAGAATGGAATATTCTTTTATGACCATTCTTATGTTATTCCTATGCGGGGTTGCCAATGGGGATCAATAAACCTCCTTTCTTTGCCAGATTTTTCAAGCTTTGAGTGGCCTTTGCCAAGTCGAGCTACTAGTGAGGGCTATAGATGTAAGATATTTTCTGAGATCCAGAAAGCACTAAAATCTAATATCTCAAGTAGGCTAAGCAAAGTTACTTTGTTTATACCTATTAATATATTTATTGATTTCTTCTCTAATATGGAGATAAGAATAACAAAAACCATGCTTTCAGTGAAGAGACTAACATATGATCATATCATACAATTTGTTGATGAAGGATGGGATACAAGGACACAAGGAAAATTTACATATAAGATAGATCAAGACTCTATAGCGTGTAAATATATGATTGCTACTCAAAATTTTATCCTTAGCTTTTACTATAGTCGATGGCATTTTGTTGGTAGTAGTCTAGTTGCTTTAGACCAAAATCTTAATGATTTCAGCAAAGATCCTATAGTGGATCTTGATATTTGGTTCAACGAGGATATTATTGCAATCTTAAAGATCAGAAAATCATGTACGCTACATCAAGTGAGGATGGATTTACAAAATGAAGACATTGAACTACCATGCTCCTTTGTATTCCAACTTGACAAGAAACGAGTAAGTTTTCACATCATATTATATCTACTTAGATGTATATCAAGATCTCCCTTCCTAACTAATAAACATTTGTAATTTATTTTTTACAGATATCGAAAAGGAAAGAAAAAAATATACACTACAAGGACATTCAAGAAAAGATATCTTTACTATCTATAAAATATATGTACAAATTTTGTAGTAGATGTCTATCTGCCATCTCTATGAGATATACAAGGGCTGAAGGGCAAATTTCTATATATGAAGGCTTACAAGGCGATATGGCAAAGCTATTTCTTTTTTGGAGAACTATCCTTTCTAGGAGTCCTTTTGCCTTTCTCTGATGTCTTGGGTATAGAAGGTGTGGGTAAAGGTGTTGAAGTTGTGGCTTCACCTTTCCTGGTTATAGACACCGCATCTCCTTCATGGTGCAAATCCCCACCAATCTCTTTTGTTGGTTGTATACAACTGACCATTATATACTTCAAGAGCTTTGCTCTGACATATCAAACATGCTCAGATGCATACCAATCCTTCGAAAATTGTCACACATTTATAGAAAAAAGAGTTTTAGTTCATTATTATTCTTACAATAGACTATATTTTTATCATCAATGGACTATTTGCAATGAATATCTATCTTAAAATTTAGCAACTTTCATATTACCTTTACATGTTTATCATCATTAAAATAAACAAAGTTAACCATTCTTCTAGTATCTGCAATCACCCTCCAGCCACACAAGAATGGCTATCCTCCTGATGAGGACACTGCAACCACCAACACAAAGTAAAACTATAAAGAGGACGGATGGTAGTTTATAGAATAAACTTATGTTTCAATTATTTTAATCAATAACTTACCGCAACTTGTCTATATTGCATTGTTGCAAGCAAATCAAACGGCATAGGGGGTCTTTTCTCTAGCTCTTCAATTAATCTTTTTGCACCTCTATATATAAAATATATTCAAATTTAGAGTACTTACAAAAAAAAAAGAATTGAAATATCAAGGAGCCCTTAGATAATATAACTTACAATTTGGTATTTCCATGGCTTCCTTTCATAGAGTTGATTAAAAACATTGCTTATCCACACACTCTATTGCAATCAAGCTCCAATACTCTCTTCATATATAATGAGAACTAGAGTCCTTTGCAGAGGCAAAGAACTGAAAACAAATGGAGAGAGTATAAGAGGCAAAGGACTCTAGTTGCTCTACTTTCGTTTCTTCAGCCCTTTGCCTCCTATACTCTCTCCATTTGTTTGCATGTTCTTCTTTAGCTTTCTCCTCTTTTTCATGTTGCCTTGTATCCCTCTCATGGGTGACATCCTCAACCTTGGGTCCAGAATTTTCTTTCTTTCTCCTAGCTGGGGGCACATTAAGGATATTAAATGTCTTCTCATCACTGAGGGGAATTGGCTCAAGGACCTTTGAAAATCTATATCTTAGCCTCCTAAGAATTACCATGTCCTTGTCCATGAGTGTGAGCCTATGAGCATGAGCACCACAAATATAGGCATCTTGAAAAAACTCAATTAAAAAATCCTCTGTGGCTTCCTGTATACAATTAAGGGCTGTTCTTGTCCATCTAAAACTATTCAAACTATATTTGTCACAAATCTCCCTGACAAGCCTCTGAAAAGACAACTTTGGGATTGCATTGTCAAGAGCCTTTATTGCCTTCCTAATCTCCCTTAGGCACCTGACATTCTGAGAAAACTTTCTCCTTGGCTTTGACTTTCTAGAGGGCTTTGGAGGCTTTAAAGATTCATGAATCTTTGATGTTAAACCCCTAGGATCAATCTTCCCCTTCCTTGTTGTTGCTTTAGTCCTAGCCATCTGCCAGAAAAAAAAGATGTTACTTCCTGTCTAGTGTGTCCAGTGAAATGCGAGTTTCAGACAAGAGGCCTCCATACAACATGTTGTTTTCGCATTTCAGCAGACTTCTTGTCCACTGTGTCTAGTGAAACGCGAGTTTCAGACAAGGCGCCTCTTTGTAGCATGTTGTTTTCACGTTTCACCGGACTTATTGTCCAATGTGTCTAGTGAAACGCGAGTTTCAGACAAGGCACCTCTCACGTTTCACCATATTCTTGTCCAGTGTGTCCAGTGAAATGCGAGTTTCAGACAAGAGGCCTCCTTGTAGCATGTTGTTTTTGCGTTTCACCAGATTCTTGTCCAGTGTGTCTAGTGAAACGCAAGTTTCAGACAAGAGGTCTCCTTGCAGCATGTTGTTTTCGTGTTTCACTGGACAACTCATAAATAGCAAAGTAATCAACAAAACGAAGAAAAACAAAGCTTCGATCTAAGGAATGCCATTAAAATTACCTAAAATATCCACAGAGTTAAGGAAAAAGTTTGAAGGATTGCCTTAAATCTCCACAACATTAAGGAAGGCTCACACTATGGAAAGAATTCGTTTATAGTACTCATAAGCTCATAATAATAGAAAAAATTAAGGAAAAGTATCAAAAAAATTCAATGAATGGACACTTGGGCATAGAGAAGGAGGATGCAAAAGAGAAGGAGGATGCAGAAAACCATACCTTCTTTCACACTTTGTTGGGAAAAATCTGTTTAGAACGAATTTTGTCAATGGGTTGGTGAAACGCAAATACGTTCTTCATAACCACAGCATCACCACGAAAATGTGCTCGAAGGCCCTACTGCATGACCACGAAAATGTGCTCCATGACCATAAAAATATGAAATAAATTTAGACATTTCTTCCCTTTATTGGGGGATTTCGATGGTACATGCATTACTTGGCAAAGTGTTAAGTAAAACACGTGCGACGTATTCTTGAAAAAAGGGAGTGCGCACATCTTCTGAGAAATTTGATATGGTGTGTTAAATGAGACACGTGTGCACATATTCTGAGGTATTTCGAGCGTGCAAAAATATTGGAAATTTTGTCCAAATTTTCGATCGCGTTTATTTTTCATCATTACGCAAACTTTTTCGTTGGAACTATTAACACATGTTTGATGATCAATATAAAAGCTTTTCGAAGCCATTCTCTCCGATAATGTCTTCCTTTCTCCGAAATTTTGTTCGGACTTCCCTTCAAGGTCTTTTTTTCCTGTTTGAAGAGCAGTTCAACAATTTCTGATAGGTAACAAAATTCTGTTATTACAAGTATTTGAACAAAATCAATTTGATAAATATAGAAAGATTTTTTTATAACACTTGAAAATTTACATATGTTATGTGCTTTTATATTTTAAGAACAGCGCAGCACTTCCAGAAAGGATCTTATCATAAATTTTTGTGTTTTAATAGAATTAATTCATAGTTCATATTTCTCTTCTTGTTTTGCATCTTTTGACCAGTGAAACGTGAAATAATGTCTTTGGTTAGTGATATTTTACTAACTATTGCATTTCACCGGTGAGATATTCAAATAACTTTCGTCTTCAAGTGTTGTCCGGTGAAACACGATTTCTTCACCGGCATTTTCCTTGAACACCTTGTTTTCGCGTTTTATCGGTCAATTAAAAAATTTTCTCCTTTTTTGATTTTTTGTCTTGAAAAATGCAATTTTGGGGCCTCTTTCCATAGTTCCATCTTGTTTTATTAGACATTGTTGCCATTGTGCTTTGTTTTCAGGGACAAATCTTTTGTTGGTCAAGATGACAAAGAGAAAGCTATCTCTGGAAGGAATGGATGAGGAGGAGCTAGTAGAGACTTCTGATGATAGGCTCTTTGATTTCTTACACACCACTGGAAATTCTTCCAAGTTTAGCTATATCAGGAAAATTTTCAATGTTCCTTTTGATTTGAAGGAGTTATTGGAGGATCTTGAAGATAAACTTAAGGAGTACATATGTTTTTATGATAGACATGTTCAAGGTTTGGAAGTCAATGGATTTGTTCATTATAGTGATGTCATGGGAGCCACCAGTACATCCAGGTCAACTTTGCTAGGCAGGTTCAACCAAATTGATGAGGAATTTAGAAAGAGAGAAACATATTGCTCTTTCCACAGGTATCAACAGCAATGCCTTCTGATCCACAAGGATGTTGGATTTATTGTGTATCTTCAGTACATGGAAAATTCTTCTCTAGATATAGACCAACAGGGAAAGCTAGAGGATATTGCAAGTATGGATAACGAGGTTGAAAAGAAGGAGGAGATGTTCCAAGAAGATATTGAGAATCAACTTGTTCAAGGTTTTGATATAGGTTTGTTCAAGAGTGACAATATCACAATGGTGGAAGAAAAGGAGATCGAGCCAAGTGCATAGGTTGATGAAGAAGGTCCTTTTGCATGTGTTCCAACATTTTCCACTTATCTTATCAACAAGAAGAGATATGTGTTGCTAAATGATATTCAACATCTTTTTGATCTTAGAGAAGATTATTGCTTAGCAATCCTTATAGGTTGGGGCAAAAATGACATGAATTTTATAGGTTATGAACAAGAACCACTAGCAAGTCTTGATGTTGAGGGACAGAATTTCCAAGATAGCTCTATAGCCTTACATACATGTATTAATCAGATCGTAGAATATGAAAAGGGGGGGCTACCTACAGAAGAAGAGTTCTTGCATGTCCAGAAGAAACTTCATATTGATGATGTAGGGTATGAAGAGAGATTGAAGTCTCCATCAGATGAGAAACCCAAGAGTTCAATAAATCTTTATGATGATAGTCTTCTCGAAGAAGACGAACATCCTAAGGTATGAAATATAATTTGAAGTTACCCATTGAGTTTATGTTAGACTTTATTATGCATTATAGATAAATATCTTATATCTTATACTGTTGTGGTTTGTTGTGTAGATTGAGATTCAAGATTTGGACAACTTTCTTGGAAGGGCCAAGGGCTTTAGGCCAATGAAGCTTGGAAAAAATCAAAGCCTTGGCCATTATATTGGAAACTTAAACAATCAAACAATTGTAATATATCTTAGTAGATTGTCAAGCTCTCCAAGTCTACCAATGATGGCTAATTTAAGAGCTATCTCAAAGGTAATTGAATCTCAAGTTTTCAGCAGAGGTTTGGACAAGATCATTTTAGTGGAGAAGGAAGAAGCCATAAGAGTTTTTGGCTTCATGCCTGGATACAGTGGATCTAGAGTTGGATATTTTGGAGTTCTTGGCTCCTATTTGATGTCTTATGTAGGAGATAGTAAGAATTTGAAGCTTCTTCCAGGCTATCGAAAATAGGAGTTTTTGAAATACAAAGGTCTTATTGAGTGGGATGAAACAAAAGATTCCTCTAGAGGCCCTGTCGAGCTACTTGAAACCAAGGACTCCTCTGAAGGCCCTGTTGAGGTGCCTGAAACTAAGGACTCCTCTGGAGGCCCTATCAAGGTGCCTGAAACTAAGGACTCTTCTGCAACACAATCAGACTAGAAGATGCCAAAGATTAAGGGTTTCTTGAAACCCATATTTTCCCAACTCTTTGTTTGGTTTGTAACCATTCTGTAAATCTTTGCTTTGCGCAAGAATTTAAATATCTATCTTTTCTTCTTTGGGTAAAAATTTGTATAGTCCTTGCTAAAGATGATGTATTGCTTGATGTGGTTGTATCTTTAAGCTTGAATTTATGCCAGATTTGTCGATAGAACCATTGAAAGACCTCTAATAAACTGTTGGGTTTGTGTTTTCCACCTCCATGTCTTGTGTGTCTGAAATATTTTGTTATTGCTTGATAATGTGATTTTTCCATACCTTGGGTTGACCGGATAGATAGAGATCCATATTGTTTAATAAAGTATGGAGCATGGTTGTATAGAATATGCTGCATAGTCAACAAATAAAGAAAGTTATTAAAAAACATTATATGAGTTCGACAATGAAGAAACAAACATATACAAACTTCTTACCATATAGTGAGTAAAGTGTTGATCACCCCAAGCTTCTGTCATTGCCTTTTTGAAAATGTTCAATTGGTTTTTAAAGTCTTTGAGATCATCATCATCCATTCAGTCTTATCACAATAAAAAAACACTTTGTCTAGTGTTTCCCAAACTTTAGCTTTTCTATTCCGAGCTTGTCCATTATCAGTGTGATCCTTAATTGCATTATGTAGGGATTTCCACTAATTAAATTTAATAGTTGAGCCATCATTTCTCGAGTTTATCTTGCCAAGTCTCCCATGAAAGCCTAGAAACCTTCTATCCTTCACTCCACCAATAGATGGTTTTTTTGGGACACAATTACCATCCTTAGACTTCTGAAGATCTGGTTCAATAACAACATTGCCACCATGCACCGTGAAGAAATTCAGACATTATCTTTTGGCTATGCCTTTTACTTTCTTTGTTGACCATCAAACCTTGTTGTATCTGGTTAATAAACCATGCACGATATGATGCATTTCCAGATGGCTTCTTCTGCTTTTGGAATTTGGCTTCTCCATGGTAGTGCGTAAAGGGAAACAACATTACATGGTTGACAATCTGTCTCGTATCCCCACGGGAGAAGTAGTTGGACAAGGCATTGAGGATGAACTGCTGAATGCACACCTATTCCACTTATCCAGTAAAAAAGATTTGTTTAAAGCTAACTTGACACCGTATTGGGAAGACGACATAGTTCAAGTGCTTCATCACGGACTACCAGAATGATCGATAGAAAAGGCCCATCTTAGGTGGCTTATCTTGAAAATCCAACCTTATCAGTTGATAGTTGGCAAACTTTACAGGTTGGGGCAAGACGAGTTGTTGCGCAGATGTGTGTGTGAGCACGAGATGCATGGCGTAGTGGCAGAGGCACACTGTGGAATTGCAGGAGGACATTTCAGTGGAGATGTGATAGCCCGCAAGGTGCTATAGTCCCAGCTGTGGTGGCCTACCCAAGATGCGATGCGATTTGTGAAGCATTGTGATGAGTGCCAACGAACTAAAGTCCCTATCCATAAAATCGCATGGAGTAACCCTAATCATCGCATGACAACCCTTCAAGAAATGGGGGATTGACTTCATTGGATCCATTAGTCATGAGGCATAATATTCACAAGATAAATACATCATTATGGCCATCGACTATCAAACCAAATCAGCAAAAGCACAAGCTACAAGAAAGAATGACGCTAGGACTACCACTAAGTTCCTATGAGAGCAAGTGATCTCACGATTCGGCTACCCCATCGAATTAGTTAGCAACCAAGGCACACACTTCATCAAAGAAGTGATAGCTCACCTCATATCCTCCTTCCCAATCATCCATTGGAAATCCTCGCCTTAGTACCCTCAAGCAAATAGTCAAGTCGAGTCAACAAATAAAATCTTGGTAAAAGTCATGACCAAGATCGGACCAATGCCGTCTCTGTTAAAATACATGGGATCTAGAGCATGGCAGATGTGGAAGCTATGGAGGAAAAGGAAACTCATGAAGATATTGACCCTAACAAGGACAAATTGTTACACAAGTGAATTAGATTCCAAGATTGAGACTTGAACTCATAAATGCAATCTTGTGTATTGACAGTGACATGACACTTTATACTGGAAAGAAAAGAGTACAATCATTGCATTAGAAAAAGAGTGCAAGTACAATGCTTTATAGGAATTGAGTGGTGGCATTGTCTCCTACTATGCATATGGGATTCTGGTCCTGAGCCTTCACTGCTCCTCACAAAAGGACTGAAGTAGGTATGATTGTAAATATCTCAACATCCCTCCTCAATCACAACCAGAAGTACAAAGCGTATAGAGGCTTTAGTGAATTAAGTGACACCTGCAAAGTGTGGACACACCATAAACATGGAAAAACACCAGAGGCTATCATAGAAAAGGCTAAGTGTAGGTACCACAAACATGATGGACATCCAGAGGCTGTAGCAGGGGCCTCACAAAGTGTACAAAGGCTGTAGTACAAGGCTAACTGAGGAGTTTATAAGTTTATGTCTAAGGAATTAGGGCTAGGAAATACAAAACTAAAAAATTGTCTAAATAGAAGGACTGATGAGGTTCTCCTGGTAGACTTCTTCTTCTTCTTCTTCTTCTTCTTCTTCTTCTTCTTTGTTCCGTTTTCTTCTTCTTCTTTGACTGCAACTAGATAGGCCTTTTGGGACCTTTTTTTAGGGCAGAACTTCTTGGTATGTCCGGTCCTTTTGCAGAAGTCACTGAAGAGCTAATCCCTCTTGCCTTTGTACCTGTTGCCAACATATAATGCATGTTCATCTCTAGAGGTGCTTGGTTCTTCCTTAGTTTTTAGCTTCTTTTCCTCCTCTAACAGTGATGCCTGGATATAAACAAGTTCAAGATTTGGCATGTTGATTAAAGTTGTTGATACATTATTATATTTAGGAGGCAAACTCTTAAGTAGAACACCGATACAAACATCTTCTTCCATTTTAATGTTGATGCTTGCAAGTTGGGTTAGAAGTCCTTCCATGTAATTTAGATATGTGGCAAGTGATGTGTTGGACTTCATTTCAAGCCTAAAAAACTCAATCAGGAGACCACACTTTGATGATTTAGACTATGCACTGAATAAAGTGTCAAGTCTGTCCATGTATCCTGTGAGGTCTCATAGTTATCCACATGTGGATATAGTTGTCGTCTAGCTCCAATTTGATAATGTTCTAAGCCTTATCATCATTATTTTGCCAAGTGACAGCAAGATCCACATCATGAGGCTTCATTTCTTTTCTAGTGGTAATGGCCCAGAGGCCCTTCTTCATCAGGATGAGTTTGATGCAGGTCTGCCAAGTGTGAATCTCAACTCCTTTGAAACGGGCAGTTGGAGAGTCTTTTCCCATGTTAGATTTGCGAGAAAAATAGCAAATCAACTTCAAACTTATCAAATTTAAGCAGCAGAAGAGTTGGTTGAGATGTGTCAAAAGACACAAGTGTTTAGATCACTAAAATGAGTGTCAATAGACACTATGTTTCTTCGTTGAGTCTTTCAAACCTGCAAAAATCCTTCAAGTTCTTTAAGATCGAGATCTTCCCCTTCTTGATTTGATGTTGGGACCTTTAGATCCGAGTCACAATGGGTTGTTCTAGGTGGTAGGAGAGAGAAAATGATGAGATTTTTTAGCTTGGTGAAGTTTGGCTATGGAGTCACAGTTAGGGTTTCTGAGGGCAGCTTGGTTTTTTTGACATTGCAAGAGCTACACTTGATCATTTTGAAATTTCTTTATATGCAAATGTAGTTCGCTTCATGCTCTACCAAAACCCCATGATGATGGTCATGATTGATGCCTGATTCAAGCACGCAAGGCAGACAATAGTAGCAGGCACAATTTTCATCAGTTTCCCACGATTTCATCAATGCTGGTCGTAGCATGCATCAATCCTGACATTTTTTGTAATAGGATGGAGCGCTTGATGTTGAAGAAGATTTCCCTAGAAGACATCATGATCATGGTGGCCTATAGTGAGAGATTTATAAGCTCCAAGATGCCTAGGTACTGCCTAGCTATGGAGGCCACAGAACAGAACTTGAGAAAATTGACTATGTTGAGTAATGGATGAGGCAATGTCAAGTTATGAGATGATACAGAGAAGCACTAGTAGCGGGGGAATATTCTCTAGAAGGAAGCTTGGTAAGATTTGGCCTGTGGAGTGAGATATAAGAGCTTCAATTTGACAAGGTGCTGCTGGCTATGGCAACCATGAAGGAAAGCTTGAAGGTGGAGATGGAAAGTGAGTTCATAGACTAAGACTGAGCCGAGTAGAGATGGACCAGAGGTGAATATCTAATAAAATGAGCTAAGCCATGCTTAGCTGCACTCTGATACCATGTTAAATACGCGGGATTTAGAGTATGGCAGGTGCGGAAGCTATGGAGGTTGAAAGAGGAAAAGGAAACTCATGAAGACATTGACCCTAACAAGGACAAATTGTTACACAAGTGAATTAGGTTCCAAGATTGAGACTTGGACTCATAAACACAATCTTGTGTATTGACAATGACATGACACTTTACTGGAAAGAAAAGAGTACAATCATTGCATTAGAAAAAGAGTGCAAGTACAATGCTTTATAAGAATTGAGTGGTAGCACTATCTCCTACTATGCATATGTGATTTTGGTCCTGAGCCTTCACTGCTCCTCACAAAGGGAAAGAAGTAGGTGTGATTGTAAATACCTCAACAGTCTTTGCATCATGTAGTGATTGGGAGAACAAATTGACGGCGGCCTTGTGGGCCTACCGCACGGCTTACAAGACGGTGATAGGGCAAACCCCCTTTAGATTGACATATGGTACAGAGGCAATCCTTCCCTTGGAATTCTTTGTACCAAGCCTCAGGATTGCCATTCAAGAAAGATGGGATGAAAAGGGGGCATGGATGGAACGCTTGATTGAACTCGAGTGCTTAATGAAACCCTGGCTTCTAGCCACCCATGTGCTCATATGCAAGAAGGCAAGACCCAAAAGCTGGTTTGACAAGCATGTCAAGCAATGTAGCTTCGAATGGAGCGACTTAATAGTAATGATATACTCAATCAAGGGACATAAGCAAAAGCTAAAGTTTCAAGGGCTAGAAAATTTTAAGGTTTGAACCATCAATCGAATGGGCAATGTCAAGTTGGAAACCCTAGAGGATGAGGGCATAGGCTTCTTTAATGGCAGCCACATAAAGAAGTATTTCCCTCCCACACACCCATTGCATGAGCCCCCAATGCTAGCACCCCCCATCCACATACGAGTAGCCACTATCACTAAGGTGGACGGTGAGGATGAGGAAGCAATACCACCAGCTTACCTATGCATGACAGTCACTCCTAAATGCACATGCACCATCAACACATTGATCGATGAGGGAGCCGATTTTAACATCTTGACTCATGACCATTGGACCCAAATCGGCAAACAGCAGTTGCAACCCACTATTGCTAACCTCACCCCTTATGGAGGCCAACCCTACAGTGCAAGGTTGCAGTTTATATCGAGACTGAAAGCATGCCAATAATCTTCTATGTGTTGCCCAACACTAAGAATGTAGACATGGATTTTTTGTTAGGATGAACTTTCAAGAAGCAAGCCTATTGCCATGTCAACTATGAGTCGTAGTGTATCCACCTAGCCGTGGGTAACATCTACATAGTTACAGCTTTCAGCAAGGGCAGTGTGACTCTTTCCAAGTCCACAGAGCCATTGGTAGAGAAACCCACTACTGCCAAGTCTCAGAAGGGGGTTGGGGCTTGTCACAATCTACCCAGCCTTGAGGCCAAAAACCCACTAGAACCAACATTGAAGCCCATGAACCCCGGTTCAAATGGGTATCTAAACAGAGAGCGCAACTTAGGAATAGAAACCCGTGGCCTCGCAAGGCTAAAGACCCGTACCCAAAACCTAGGAGACCGAGACAAAACTATAAAAATCTATGCACGGTCAAGCCACAATGGGTCCCCAAGACCTTGTTGCAAGCACAAGGCTACTATGTGGGTAACACCTGGATTTGATTGCCTAAAGCCCAAACATCCAAAGGCACTACTCAAATGCCATCCTCAAGCTTGCCCACACAAAACGTCTCATCAGAACCACTCAAATTACAAGCAACCTGTTACTAACAAACCGCAACCTGTTACTAACAAGCCAAACTCATCTAGTCCTGGTGATGCCCTCCCTCAACCCTCAAACGCACCAAGTAGTTCCTCTCCCCCTTGTCTATTTACATGGTATCAAAACTGTTGCGCGGCTACGTAGAGCTTGATTGAAGGTTGAGGTAAAGCCATCAAAGAAGGAAAGCAAGTAAACAAGCAATGTGTAAGAAGCTCTTCCACCTTGCTCAATTTTCCTTGGGTTATAGCCCCAAGAGGCTCTTGAGGAGGTTGGTAGGGATGCAGTCTTAAATTGTTGTGAAACTTAGTGAGAAAGAAGAATAGTATATATATTGCTACAGATAAGCTCATTAAGGGTTACTCGCATGGATTTTTTGGTATCTAAGGTCATTTCAGCTTCCGTTATAGACATGCAAGTGGTCCTGATGACACAATAGTTTTTAGGTATACTATAGTTCTGACTATGTCTATCATTTACAATTGCAGAGGTTACAGATTTTGGATCTATAAGATTTTAGGTGTTTGTTAGGTTACAAACACAAAAAGTATTTGCATATAGATTGCATGTTGTAGTTATTATTGTGTAGTCACTAGAAAGGCTATGTGTTTAGTTGTGGTGAACTTGGTATCATCTTGCTTGTTGCAAATTGTAGGTTTTGGTAAGTTTTTTATTTTTTCAAAATTTCTAAAAACTTTAACTAAATTTTTAGTGAGAAGCTTAATAAGAAAAATTATCGTGCATGGAAGTTCATGATGACAAATTTCTTGAAGGGCAAAGGTGTTTTGAATTACATTGAGGGAGACATGCTAGTAGCACCTGAAATTCCTACACAAAATGCTACTACTGTAGAATAGTTAAAGGCTAAGAAAGATTGGGAGCAAACATAGAGTAAAGTCATGTATTTGTTATCTCAGTGTCACAAATAGCATGATGGACTATCTGTAGAAATTTGAAACCTTCACTATTGCATGGAAGAATTTGGCAAGGCTGTTCGAAGTAAATACAAAGGCCAGAAAGCTGCAACTGAAGTCAAAGCTAAATTAAGTGAAAAGAGGAAACCTATTAATGATTATGCCTTGAAGATCAAGAGTATTGTGAAAGTTCTTGGATCTATCAATGTGGTAATTGTTGATGATGATATTGTGCGTGCATGCTTAGATGGACTTGGAGATGAATACAAGAGCTTCAAGTCATCTATGAATATAAGGATGATATCCTTGATTTTGTAGACTTGATTTCTATGTTGATACTTGAAGAGAAGAACATTTGCTTGGAATTCTTTTCTTCTCAAATCAAGAATAGGTATTTTACTCTAATAATTCCTTGCGACGAGTGACTTTCACAAACCCCAGCGCAAATTCCGTGCAACATCTGGTGAACTCGACGTGAAGGCATCGCTTCTGATCATCAAGATGTGAGACACTTCAAATAATCCACCCTCTTCATCGATTGCTTCTTTCCTTTTGACCGATGAGATGAAGACATTATTGCAAACTCTTCTTCAACCACTATGATGCAGAATCAGCAAATGCAGTTATTTATGCAACAGTAGCAGCAATTACATCAGCAGCGGTTGGATCAACAACAACTATTGCATCAAGAAGAAGAGCATACACATGGTGCAACCAATGCGATCGAGGCTGTGGTTAGTGAGCACAAATTATTTGATGGCCGAAATGTTTCAGTCTACATTAAAGCCTTTGAAAGCCAGATGCACTTTTTTGAAATTCCATCCAATTGGAGAAATTATTTTTTATGGCTTGTCATGCCTACTTTGCGGGTTAGAGTGACATATTTGTTTGTGCAAGACTCTAACTGGAATGTTTTCGAGAAAGTGCTCAAAGATTAATATTTTCTAGAGGATCATGGTATTGCTACGTGGAAGGCATTCAAAGAGTGGGTTTATCAGCCCAACAAAGGACTTGTTGCTTCTGAATTGTTGTGGGAATTTGAAGAGCGATACAACCAGTTGGATGCACTAGAGCAAAGAGCTGTGAACTCGGAGAAAGTGGAGTTATTCTTTCAGACTCTTGATCCTGCACTTCAGGATGAGTTGGGAGAGCTTCTTGAATACATAGCCTATGGGATTGAAGACGGATTGGCAGGATGCTGTCGATGCGGTTTCTACTCTAACAAACATGCGAAGATGGAAGGCTCGCTTGCAGAATGGAATGCAGTCACCATCAGCGATTTCTTTCCCTACCACCACTTCTCCTATTGCACCATCCACTACTTCTCCTATTTCTTAGCCTATGTTTATGCCCATGCATGTGCCTAAGTCTATTCCTACTGTGGTTGACAGACCAACTGTAATACTGACTGTTGAAGATATGATGGAAGATATTTTAAAGAACTTAAAAGACATTCAAAAAAGATGACTAGAAGGGAGCAACAATGAGCTCGAGTTTCAGTCCCAACTTCATCTACCTTGCAAATTCTTCCAGGTTGGCGAAATCTCAGGGAGTTGAAGCGCTTGTTGAGGAGAAGCGGAGAAGAGATGATGATCAATCTGAACGTTCAAAGAGGATGACTAGGAGGAGTGATCTAGTTTCACAACCTTCTTCTTTAGAACCAAAGCAGAGTATGGATGATATTCAAAAGCCGAAAGTACGGGAAGAACAAAATGCTGCAAAGATAAAAGATTCGAAGCTGGAAAAGCAACTTGGATTTAAGTTGATTTCCAACATTGAGACAACTACAAACTTGGAGAAGATTGATTCATGAGGAGATTACTGATGGTCTTTATGATGCGCTATCATGCTCAGATACTATGGAGGATCTTTCAACATTGCTAAAAACTAAAAATCAAGAGTTGTCATATGTCTTACAAGTCAATTATCTAGCAATGAATTGCGAAATCGCAGATTTCACATTATAAGAAAATTTGGGTGCTAAGAATTCTCAGCAAAAAGTGTTATTTGCTAGAATATTTCAGCAAAAAGAGTTGGGTGTTGTTATACATAGAAAAATTTGTGTTTACCAAGGTATTTACATCAAGACCTGAAATTTGCAGGTTGTAGCAAAGAAGCCAGAGAACATAAAAATTGTAAGACAGTTTACAAGTTCAGATTACCTTTGGATAACAATGAGGATTTTCCAATTATTATGTCATTTATGGAGATGGATATGGATAATATTGGCGTCACAAGATTTTCTAATGATCAACCAGCCAAAGAAGATATGAAAGCTATGGAGCGGATTTTTGCAAGAGAGAAGACCAAGCCACTGAATATAGTGATGATCTACGAAAACTTAATTACTTTGAATTGTCCATATGATGATCCACAAGGATGTTGTGATAACCTATGTCAACTTACCTACTTGTCACATTACCCAGATGATTACCCATATGATACTGGTGGGAACAATGGTGCAAGTGGTAAACAAGTTGGCACATGCAAAAGGATGTGCAGGTTTGGAGGGGGCGGATGTTGTGACGCTACGCATCCACTACTGCAAACCTGAGTGCAGAGTTTTTTTCCAATAATTTTAACACATTAGTCAATGTCATTAGGAATTTATTTTCCGTTGTGTGTTTCTTTTTTTTTACATGATGCACAAGCACAAGTAGTTAGGCTAGGCACAACTTGTTCAGTGCATTCATAATTTTCTATGTGGAAGCATCGTTTGAATAATTGCATTACATGGTTTTTAAACCTCATGAATGATTGGGCATGAAGTTCTCTCTCAAAATCATATTTTTGTTATGGCACAATGCATGGAAAAATAGGTTCATATGAAGGTTTTCATTTTGAAGGCTCAAAGACTAAAGGAAAATATCGTAATGTTAATCCTTCGCTTTGGACTTTCTCCATGCGACTTGCAATCCAAATGTTGCCAGTGCAGATGATATATCTCTTCATATGTGAAATCGGTTCAACATTTGGCAGCCTAAAGGGCATCTTGAGCAAGTACGAGGGCTTGCAGTTAGTCCAAAGACATTTCCTTATATATTGTTCTCTGATGGTAATGATAATCAAGTCAAATGTTGGGACCTTGAATACAACAAAGTTATCCACTCATATCATGGACATTGGATTTTATTGCCTATCAATACATCCAACACTTGCATTATTTGTGGAGATGGTGGAGACTTGCTATGATGTGACCATTGTCCCTCTACCTATTATACATCCTGCTTATAGAAACAAGATATCATGAAAGGAGACTAGCTTTGGCCAAAGTGTCAATGTTCTTTTGGCAATACTAGCCAGGATAAAACAAGCTCTACAAAAAGTATGTTGTTGTGTGTTCAATGTGAGCATCGATATCATGTATCTTGCATGATAAAAAACTTGCCACATTGTAAAAATATACTTTCAATATTGACAAAGCTTATCGAGATTACACATAACTTGGACAATGGACATGTGAGGAGAGAGATCGCCGGTCTTTCTAAGGTTGTGGATTGCCACTGCAATCTTGCTGGTACACTTCGTGTAAATTAATGGGAGAGTGTTTTATACCCATGAATGATCCTTGGACCAAACATTAACATGTTGCATATGATTTGAAACTAGAATGTCTGATTTACAAAGAGCCTTGTGTTTATTTTGTTCAAAGGAACTTAAAACCTAATTAAACCTGACCACCCTTAGTGCAACAATCTTGGTTATTAACTTCTCTTAAAAATAGGCTATTGTGTGGTATCGACTTGATTATGACAACTTTTTATGAGGGTGATAAGACAAGACTTCTTACGAGAAATAGAGAAAAATGCTACTTCTACAAATGAACGACCGACAAATCGACACAATAATAGTGGTATCGACAAGCGTGTGATTGAGAGGTTTGAAAATGAGGTGGTAGAAATGAACCAACGATCTTTCAAATATGCCTAGGTTCTTGACAAACTGAAATCAGAAAGGAAGAATGGTATTACTATTGACATTAATGCTCTATGGAAATTGGAAACCACGAAGTACTTATATTGTACTGTTATTGATGCACCAGGCCGCCATCGTGATTTCATAAAGAATACGATTACTGGCACTTCACAGGCTGATTGTGCAGTTCTAATTATTGACTCTACCGCGGGTGGGTTTGAAACTGGCTATGGAGTCGGAGAGGGGGATGGGGTGCTGCAGCTGTCTCAGCGCTTCCTACCATCTAGCATTGCCGCGTCGCTATCTACAACAGGCTCCACCAATCATTTTCTGATTATTTAGAGATGGGGATAGAGTTTCCATCTCAACAAGCTTGCAAAGAGATTACTTTTGAGTTCACTGACTGCTCAAAGCAGGTTATCATGATAGAGGAAACCCTTAAGAGCCCCAGACATGACAGAGCAGCTATGGCGACATTGATAAGTAGGATGGCTATGATTGAAGACACATCAAATTCAGCAAAGAATCGAAAAGAAGATGAAGTGTTTGAAGGTGGCAACAAGTAGATCATGGCGACGTATTCTAATGGTGGTATCAGAGCTAAGATGGTAATCGGGGTCGTAGATTAATTACTCATCAATTACTCATCGAGAAGGTTGTACCTTACGGGGACTAAGGAAATCATAATCATAATCAATAGCTAATGCAAGCCCGGGTGCCACAGTAGCAGTAATGTGCTAGCAAACATGCCGCCTGGATTGCTTTACGATGAAGAAAACACAGTGACATCTTTTTGGTTAATAGCCTTAAAAGATATTATTGTGTTAAGGCTTTAGCAATGAGTTAAACGTATCTTTTAAGAAGGCTTATGGCATAAAAGGCCTAAAGCTTTATTGAGAAAATCTAAAAGCACAACATAAGAAGAAGAGGAGGAAAATCTATATAAGAGAGGTTCTAGTGGTGAGAAATCATGGAATCAAGTGTGTAAGGCTAGAGGTTGAGCTTGTATCCCTCGCCTTCTTTGAAGATCACCATCGAATTTTGGAGAGAATGCTTGGGAGCTTAAAGCCCCTCGCCTACATCGAAGTTTCCATCATCGCAAGTCGCTATAAAGATTGGCTTGATTTGAGCTTAAAGCTTCTCACCTACTTTTGAGCATCGTCAAAAAGTTCCATGAAGTGGCTTTTGAATCGAGCTTAATGCTCCTCACCTTCCCTAAAATTTTCCCATTAAATCTGATTTCCCACCTTCTTCTCTTCTCTCATAGATTGAGAATTCATCCTTGTCTTTCCCATAACTCTTTTTGATCTAATATGAAAGCCTTATGAACCTTTAACTTGCCTATATTTTAAATCAAGAATTTATTTCCCCATTCAAAATTCTTTTGAATAAGTTTTATTTCATTGAATTCTTCTCCCATCTCAAAGCTTCCCTGTGGCGAGTGACTTTCACGAACCCCCTGCAAATTCCATGTGAGAGCGTGCGACTATGGAGGATGGAGCTTGAAGGTGGAGGCTTGAGGTTGCTACTGGGTTGCTTGAGGGAGGAGGCTATTCATTCTTGCATCAAGGTAAGCTCACTACACCCCCCTTGGATCGAAGGCATGTTGGCTATGTGAGAGATAGCCATTTGTGCTTGCTTGAAATGCTTGAAAGAATAAGCAGTCCGTGGGTCTTGGTGGTTGAGCGTGAACTCCCATTACATTTTGGTTCCATGCCGAGACCAACAGATTCAAGATTAAGCACTTGCGTACCTCAAATCGAGCAACAAAGTAAGGGTTTCATCCCCGAACAACCACAGCTTGAGATAGGTAGGAGATTTGGGATTTTTAATATTCAAAACAAGTAAGTTTTTGATTTTTGATGAGTAGATAGGTAGGAGGATTCATTTTAGTATTGGTGTTTTGATTTTTGTTGCATTTAGAGTAGGATAGGATTAAGAAATTGAAGGAAAAAACTTTAGGGTTTTTGCTATAAAACATGCCAAAACAGGGCAAAAGTGAGAAAAAAATGGGCTTGTAATCCGTTGACAAGGCATGAGCATTACGGGGCATCACTTGGGTATTAGGACAATGGCTTAAGACCCAAGAAAGGGGGTTGAAAGGCTCATTTTCGGTTTTGCAATACACGTTGTCAAAGAATTTATTGTTCATAATATAAATCATGGGATTCTTATGAACACAGAAGAACTTCACTAGGAGTTAAATGAGGAATTTGCATACAAAATTCAGACATTGTTACCCAATAACCAACTTAGTTACATAAGTTCTTCTGTATTTAGCATATAATTTTCAGTTATACCATGTATATTGATGAAAAATAAGTCTATGGGAACCTACAACTAGTCAACTGGAAGCAATTGATAGTCTACAGGATAAATCACATTGATTCAGGTGTAAAAATATGGTCAGAACTCAAGAAATTTGCCAAAAGTTGCCAAAAGTCCACTAGGTTCACATGGGACCTAAAGTAATAGACTAAAGTGACCAGCAAGTAGCCTGAGTAGGTCAAAAAGTGACCTGGGCCTGAGCAGGGAGCATCCCACATTTTTTGGCGCAAAATGCGGGCTGCACAGCCTGAGCACAACAGGAGAAAGCTGAAGCTATGGTGCATGCTTTGGAGCATGCAAACTGAAGATCAACAGGACCAGAAGCTGAAGATGTAAACACGGTGAGAGCTCCACTTCTCTGCCCATTTGGTCTGACGAAAATGCATGTTGTAACAGTCTATAAAAGGGGGAAATCTGAGAGAAAAGTATTCATCCTGCTCTTATGCACGACTTCTCTCATTTTGTCTACCTCATTCATGGTCCAATGAAGCCCGACTTGTACCCAAGTACTTGAGTGACTTTGGGGCAAGTAAAGGGTGAGGATTTTGAAGGTATATGGGCTGTTATGGGCTGAAATAACCAGTCATAAACAGGGCAGCCCACTGTTATTGTCCATTTTTATGAGCAAACAAGAGATTTATGTGGTTGTAATAGAAGAAAATGACCTCTTTTCATCAGGACTTTGTTCATTAATGATTAGAGGAGCTTCTTCATGAGTTTATGCACTCATTTTGAGCTTGATTATGGGCTGAAATTTTCTGTTTTAAAATAGGGCTGAAGCTAAAAGAATGCTCCTTCAATGCATTTCATGTACCATTGGCCCAAATCTTGAATGCATTTGAAGTCTATCAACATACTACTTGTCCCAAAGGGTTGAAATCCATCTATGTACTTGAAATAAAAAGCCATTAGATCTTGCATTTGATATTCATAATTGAATTGAAAATCTAAAAATAACCTTTATGATATGTTGTATGTATCCAGAGGCATTTGATGTAATCAAGATAGAGTTATTTCTTCCGTTCATATATGCTAAATACATAGAGAAAAAGCTTGAATTCATCTTCCGTATCTAAATCATTTTTAAATCCCAGATCTTATTAAACCCCAATCTATTTCCCCTTCCTGAACTTTGAATCCCATACTCCTCTTCTGCACAAAGCCCTGGTGGTAGACCTTCAGCCCTTAATACGACGACCACACACACACACACACACACACACACACACACACACACAGAAAGAGAGAGAGAGAGAGAGAGAGAGAGAGAGAGAGAGAGAGAGAGAGAGAGAGAGAGAGAGAGAGAGAGAGCTTAAGAGTGAGAGTGAATCAATTGGCATTCCCAAGAGTTTTCTGCTTGGATCAGGTATGTAGAAACCTTCCTATATATCTACCCTTGAATTATGGAGAACCTTCCTTGTGGGCATGGCCAAAATCGTTGCCATGAATCGATTTTTTGTTGCCATTATTTGCATGCTGGTGGAATCGGATATGGTCCACAAGGGTTTGATTCCTAGAATCGGACACTCAAATGTCTGATTCCTAGAATTCGAACACTTCCTAATTCGAATAGCCACTTCATGCCAAGCCCTAGAACTAGCCCTCAACTGCTCACATTTGGCCACTTGGCCCAACTCAACTTGAACCTACCCACTCGGCCATTTAGCCTAGCCACATTTAGTCATCTCACTTGACCATTGGATTCAATCAATTTGACATTTGACCTAACTACTCAACTAGGCCATTTGGACCATAGTATTCAACCCATCCAAATTGGATGATCGGCCATTTGGACCATAGTATTCATCCCATCCAAATTGGATGATCGTCCATTTGTCCCACATTGCCATGTGGCATTTGGATGGCTCTACATTTGGCCCTAGGCCACTCAAATTGGCCAAAACTGACACTTGGACTCTAAATTTGGACCAACTGGGCCGAATCTAGAATCTGTCAGATTTGACATCTGTAGGCCGTGAATGACATGGACCATAGCCATATGAATCCTCGAGAGAAATACACATAAGCAAAACACCTTTTTGTTACAAGAAACGAGAGAACCTGCCAAGTTGCAGACCTAGAAGCAGTGCCAAATGACTTACTAGCTATCCACCCTATTAAAAGTGCTAAATTGAACCATATGTCTTGAGCTAGACCTTGAGTGAGTGGAAGGACACAGCACAGACCCTAAAGACCATCGAGAGTGGCCATAAGCTGAAAGCCCTATTAGGCCGAGAACACAAATGGGAGTGTTGAAGCTACATTTACCATTCTGCATTGCACCCCACATTGTTTTTCGACACTTGGAGTGCACTTGAAGAAAAATTGAAAGTTGGATTTTGTAAAGTGCATGGAAAAGAGCACGCACACACACACACATAGTGATGGTTAATTGAGGACTGTTTGTAAATAACAAGAAACTCACTCAAACTTAAGAAACTGAATGAACCCACTAGTAGGAGAAGACCTTAAAACTCAAAAAGGTGATAGAGAACCCCAAGTGGCAAGATCAAGAGGAAGACATGAAGCAGGAGCTAGAAAAATTGAAGGTCCGACATCATTGCCAGAGTGAACCTACCTGATATAATCAACCTCATCACTACCGTGGTGAAACAAGAGATTGTGGATATGGCAGAGATTAGCACAAACCACATACACAATGAAGAGCTTGATCCAGGGGGATTTCTCGAATGAAATCCAACAAATGGTGAGTGTAGTACGACTTGCAAACTCGTATGGACCACCACAGTAGGCCAACTAAGGGTATCATAGTGGACCTGGAAGAGTAGAGGAGACTAGCATGGGAAGCTTTGCAAGGCATAGTGGCCTACAATTAGGAACAACAAGCTAGAAGCTTGTGATAGAACATAGAAATGTGGAAGATCTAGCGAGTGTTAGCCTTAGCAAATAGAAATCGATCAGGACTTGACATGGAGAGAGAGTTTGTGTGCTAGAAGGAGACCTTACTCTGAGAAAGCTTCTTATGAATTGATTGTTGGACAACACCTCTGCAGAGCAGAGTTTAGTAGCACTTGCGACCTTATTGCTCACAGGACTAGGATTCCAACCAGGACTCGAAGATCCAATCAAAAATCCCTATCATTGCTAAGCAATTAGACACTTTACTAACCAGACGACGATCCCTACAGCTTCATAGAGCGGTTCAAGCAGGTTTGTGAGGCCAATAGCCTCATTGATCTCACCTAGGGCTCACCGGCCTCTTTAGTCTATGCTTTGACGATAATGAGGGAAAGACTTTCTACACCATCTTGGATGCTAGAGAACGTAACAACTTCAACCATCTCAAGAACCTCTTCATTAAGAGATTCTCAAAGGTTGGATACTTGGACAACCTAATTGTACGGCTCATGAATGTGAAGTAGATAGATAAGGAGGATATCAAGGATTATGTGACCCATGTCAGAAGTCTCTTTAAGAGAATCCCGACAAACAAACCACCCATGGAGAGAGTAGTGTCCACGATCTTCATCAACAGAATACTAAGTGAGGAACTCTACAAGGCCTTGGTAAGCAACTCAAGCTTGCACTGAGATGCGCTAACTAGGGTCTTTGAAGAGGCCATTCGAGTCAATGACCAACTCAAGGAGAGGAGCTCCACAAGCTCAAACCAAGACGAGGCTAGCTATAGAACCTTAGAAAGGGCAACCATATCCAATGAATGGTCAATCCCAAATAGTCAAGATAAGGGAAAGAGTATTGACCAGAACCAAGAGCTGGCAGAGATGAAGATGGAGATTGCAAGGCTACACAAAACGGTAAGGAGACCAATGCGATCACACATCTAATGCATGTCTTGTGGCTGAAACTGCATGCCGGGTGAGTGTCAAAACCCTAGGTCCAGACCTTGCACCAATTGCGGTAGATTCGGTCATGATGCCATGCATTGCAGACTATTGAGACGACTTCCATACTTGTAACCTTACAACCAAACTTACCTAGGGAATAGGCTGTCAAATTTCCTCAAGAGGTAAGACCCACTGGCTCTCCTAGCACCTAATGATGCTAAACCAGCCATCCTAGGATGGAGATAAATCCCACATGTATACCCCAGCCATCTGGACCTTTCATAACCCATCCAACAAGGTGACACTCTAGTCCACTGTGTGGAGGAGTCGAATGACGATGAGCCCTATGTGAACCCTTACTCTTGTACAACAAAGTGGGCAATCTGATCCTCATGGATTATCGACTAGTGCCAGTAATGGCACTAGGTAGAGGTAGAGGTAGAGGTAGAGGTAGAGGTAGAGGTAGAGGTAGAGGTAGAGGTAGAGGTAGAGGTAGAGGTAGAGGTAGAGGTAGAGGTAGAGGCTTTGGGGGGAACACCCAAGAATAGATTTCTTGTTGGATTTGCGGTCACCCAAGACACATCTCCTCACACTGCCCCAAACGAAAGCATGCTAACCAAGAAAATGTCAATCTTAGATGCCCAGAGTGTGAAATCACTCACATGTTTGCCAAATTACCTAGACAAAGGCCACCGTCTAGTGCAACAAATAATCCATCAGTACCATTGGGGCTGTTTGGGATTGAGACATTTGACGAAGAGGACACACCTACCCTGTTACATGTCATAAGTCATGCATAGATGAAGCAGACCAACATATGACTACTTGGACCCAACAATCTAGGTGGAGCCTTGATAGGGAAAAAGAGTCATAGGTGAAGGAAGAAGAGGATGGAGGCCAAGGTCACATTTAAAATGGAGAGTGCTATGACACTGCCCATAGGAAAGAAAGTCACTGACGCAGAGGCATAGACATCTTCTCCAAGGACTATTGAGAAGGGGAGTGCTAGGGTGGGGGAGTACCCCAACTCAAAATGCTAGCTTGAAGCCATAGAGAATGTCAAGGAGTGGGTAAAAGAGGCCCAAGAGCACCTTAAGGAGGATGTTGTGCCCATCTTGGAGGATGAGATTGATGATCTTTCAAGCATAGGCACACTAGCTTTGCCTCCATGACCAAAGTCGATGTATCTGCATCACAAGCAGTGCCACTTAGAGAGACTTTAAATACTATGGGCCAGTAAACTAATCAAGGCCATTGGCCAAAGGATGTAGGACTAGAAGAAGATCAAGTAGCTAGCAATCTTCTTAATGCTAGTGACCACTCTAAAGTTTTTAAGTACCCAAAATGGCTTCACTCTCATGCCATTTGCTAATGTGACATTAAACCGAGCGGTCTCGACCGGTGGGTTTCCCCAAATCTAAAGTAGTTCATGGCTCAGCACACTAACCCCAGCTATCGTATCCACAATCCCCTTTCGCATTGCGTCACCTAAGGCTAGGATTGGTAATACTGCATGTGTCTTGGTGCCTTCCCAGAAGGCATTAACATGCAAGGATTTTGGCACAGAGTGCAGCGTTAGACTCGGTATTTGTGTTTCTGCATCATGATCGTGCAGATCCGCAACTTGTCCTTGTGACCCTTCAACCCACTGCTTGAGGTCTTGCCATAGGGTGGGATGCTACTTAAGTAGGTCTCGTATGAATAATCAGAGCTTTCAGCAACAATGGTAGCATGGCTTCATCAAAGTCTGCAAAGCCACCAGTAGTAGAGCAACCCACTACCAAGCCTAAGCAGGGGGATTGTGACTTATCACAACCCACCAAACCTCAAAGTCAGAAAACCACTGAAATCAAAGCTAAGGCCTATGCACCAAAGTTCAAATGGATGTCTAAACATCAAAGGCCGCCAGCTAAAAGTGCACAATCGCAACCTCACAAGGCTAGAAACTCCTATTCAAAACCTAGGAGGCAGAGAAGGACTTGTAGGCATCGATGAATGGTCAAGCAGCGATGGATCCCCAAGATCTTATTATAAGCGCAAGGCTATTACGAGGGTAATGCTTGGATATGGGTACCTAAAGCCAAGATGTCCAAGAGTATCACCCAAATGCCACCCTCAAACTTAGCCACATCAAGCCATGTAATAGAAAACTTTCCAATGCCATAAACGACTTAGGATGCAAAGTCCATAGAACCTCAAATGCATGAGGTGGTAGAGACTAAACAAGTCTATCAACCAAAGATGTAGCTTGCTACTCACACACTACCTCAACCTAGTCCTACAATAATGTCCCCAAAACCTCACCAGTGTCTTGTAACATGACACCCACAAATCCATCCAAGCCCATCACACATAAGAAGCCCAACCACACTCTTAAGAGCAACTAAAGCCACAACCATCAACTGCCAAATTATCTAGTTCAATCAAACCCCAAGCTTTAGACCCTCTTATGAACAAAGATCAAATCTTTGAAAATACGAGGGATGACTTGGTTGCCTACCTGATGCCACATTTACCACTCTTACCTAGGCCTTTTTTATGAGCCTTTAGCCAATGGAGGTATGTACACTACCTTGCTCATGGTAGGAATCCGAATTTGTGTTTGTTTAGGCTCCCTATGAAGTCACTGAATTGATTGCCACCGAGATATCTCGAGAACATGCACACAAACAATGCCTCATTATGTCTTATGACAACAGCATAGTCCTTGACTGACTAGGAAATAGAGGAGTTGAAGTAGCTTGCTGACAACGATTCCTCTTTCTTGAGGAAATGGTATGCTCTCCAAATTCAATAGGAACTAGTGGGTTGCCAAATCATGACCAACACTGAGCAATTAAGAGCCATTAAGACCTCCAAGTATGATCCCACTTACGTAGCTCCTACCTCTTTTAGGGTATTGGCCATCACTTTCAATTGACCATTGAAAGATCATGTCATGAGCCACCCTTATCTAGATCAAGTCCTTACCAAAAAAATGCTACACATTGCTAGCAGGATCAACTTTGGTGACTTTCTTACAAATGTTCTCACCTACATCACTTAAGTAGGCATCTGTCCTTTCAACATGGATTGCTATGCTAATCTAGAATACAATCCAAGCGTCCATGCTTGGCTCATGCAAAAGCCTCTTAGTTTATTTCGAGGACAAATCTCCACAAGACCCTATCATCGTCAACTCCCATGACCGCCTTTTAAATCACCAAATCTTCATTAGCTCAAAATCGCAAGTGCCATGGAATTGGCACTCATCTAGGAGGCAGGTAATGTTACACAACATGTCACCATGTAGCCAAAACAAATCAGAGGGAGACCAAGCAACTTGAAGGGAATAGGGAAAAGCCAAGTTAGGATCGCATTATACCAACCTGGAAGGGCGAGAGGGGAGATCCATCCAACACCATCATTAATTTCAAGGATAGATCTACCCACCCATTATTCTCTAAGGGGGATCTGTCCAACATCATATTCAATTTCAAGGACAAATCTAGCCACCCACCATTCTCTCAAGGGGATCCATCCAACACCATCTGCAATTTCAAAAGACAAATCCACCCATCGTCAGCGTCAGGGAGGGAACCACCCCAACTTCATCTTCAATTTCAAGGGTAGATCCATCCAATACCATCCTTAGTAAGGGCTTGTATACAAACACAAAAAGCCATCTAGCTACACCCATCCCACCTTCCAACTACTACGTCATATAGTGCCATGGGATTGACACTTGACTGCTAGGAGGGAGATAATATTAACCTCAGCACAAGAAAAAGCATAAAAAGTGGAAAAGTGCAAGTTGTGAGCTGAAAGAGGCGGCCTAGAAGGAAATTGGACACAACGAAAGAAGCAGGAAGGGAAACAACTGAAAGCACAAGGGCAACCTCAAAAGATAAGTCAAAGGAAAAAGTGCATTTTTAAATGCAAGATGCCCCTGAAACTTTTGTAAAAGAGCACAAGGCTCCCTTTTGTGCAAATTGTAAGGGTAGACATGCAGTAGAAAGGAAGCTAAAGAAGATAGGAGGACAATGGGAAAGAGAGCTTGCCATGTAAAAAAGGGGGTGACCGCCCAAAAGGAATTAGGGTTTTGTATATAAACTCAAAAAGTGAATGAGAAGCTCATTCTTTGGGGTGTGGCAAACATGATCTCTTCTTCTTTTCTCCTTCTTGCTTGTTGCTTGTGTGTGCTTGAGAGAGGGAGTGTGAGAGTGTGAGGGAGTGAGTGTGTGAGGGTGAGGGATCAAGGAGAAGAAGCTCTCCATCATCTCCTCTCTTCTTCTCTTCTGTTCTCTTCACTTGTCTTGCATGTGACTATGGAGGATGGAGCTTGAAGGTTGAGGCTTGAGTTTTCTTGAGCTTGCATCTAGAATCGTGGAGCTATCAAGCTGCTTGAGAAAGGAGGCTACTTATTCGAACATCAAGATAAGCTCACTACAGCCCCGTAGGATTGAAGTTGCATCGGCTAGGTGAGAGATAGCCATTTGTGCTCACTTGAAACACTTGAAAGAATAAGTAGTCCATGGGTCTTGGCAGTTGAGCGTGATCTCCCATTACAACAAGAGATCTACTAGTGGTTTTATATTTTTTTTTGGCAGTGGTGCTATTACTTGTAGTAAGAAACAATTGACCCTTGTTTAGTATAGAGGTAGAGTAATAGAGGTGTTGCAATTGCAACATGTGAGGTAGCTTGGTTACACAAGCTACTTTTAATGATTTAGGAATGCAAGTGGATAAGAAGGTAATCATCTACTGTGACAACCTTAGTAACATTCAATTGGCTAGGAACCCAGTGTATCATGTGTGGACTAAACACATAGAGGTCCATTATCATTTCATTCAGAAGTGGGTTTTAGTAGGTGATATTGACTTGGTTTATGTCAGCACTAAGGATCAATCCCTTGATATCTTTGCCAAGGCCTTGGAAGCTGAACAACTTTGATGCTTCATGACTATTCTTAGAGTTCATGAGATCATGTTGTTGTGCTTGAGGGGGGAGTGTAGAGATGTCAAGCTCTACATGGGATGGCATCCATTATGTGCCTTGGTGATGTGGCACAATATTCCTCATTTGCATTGTTAAGGGATTTTCAACAAATTTTCATTGCTCTAATATAGTGAAAATGATCTCTAATGAATGGAACTAAGTTACTGTGTCATGGCCTAAAAGAGTTGGCAAGCATGAGATTTAATTTAAAATATGGTGGCCATTATTTGAAAAGTACTGAATATTGGACCAAGATAAACTGAAAAGTACTGAATATTGGACCAAGTTTTTTGGACACAAGGAAGAACTCTAGCTAGTGAAGAAAATGTGCAAGAAAAACATTTTGATAGATGTCTTTATCAACTTGTAAAAGAGTGAGGTTAAGATATGTGAAGAACCTTAGAGGATACTATGTTAAAGGGGCCGTTTGTTTTTCAACAAAAAAAGCTTTGAGGGTAAAGAATCGTTTGATAAGGGAAGAGATTTTTAAAAAAACTTTTGAAAAACAAACACAAAAAGGATAGAAAACAGGGATGAAGATGAGGTTAAAAAGAGGAATCACAGCATCAAGTGGGGAATGGTCTTCATGACATTTGGAATTGAAGCATGTATGCTATGAACAGAAATTACTAGGAGCAAGACGGGTGTCAATTTGATGGAGTACGAATGAAGAAGAGCTATATTCTTCATGTTGGAGATGGAGATAGCCATATAAAGAGGTCATGTTACATGTCTGGAGAAGAAAGAACAATGGTTGAAAATGTCGTGAAGCTACAATTGGTCATCTTGTAATGAGATCGAGAAAAACTTTGGGCTATTATGTGTGAGAAATGCGGGATCTAGAGCATGGCAGTGAGTTATGGTGGATGAAAGGAGAAGTGTGGACTCATGATGAAGAAGATAAAGACACTGTTTGTTACACAAGTGAATTAGGTTCCAAGATTGAGACTTGGACTCATAAACACAATCTTGTGTATGTGGACAATGACATTGACACTTCACTGAAAAGAAAAGAGTACTATCATTTCATTAAGAAAAGGAAGTAAGTACAATGCTTTATAAGAAAGTAGGAAACTGCAGTAGGCACCATTGTGCATATGGGATAGGTTAGCCTGCATATCCTTGACCCTAAAGCTCCATACAAAGAGGCTGTTTAGTGAGTGTGATTGCTGAATATCAACACCCCTCCTCAATCACAACTAGAAAGGCACAAAGTGTGTAGAGGCTGTAATGAGAACCACCTGCAAAGTGTGGGCACACCACAAACATGGTAGACACCAAAGGCTGTTACAGAAAAGGCTAAGTGTGGGCACCAAAACATGATGGACATCCAGAGGCTGTAATAGGGGCCTCACAAAGTGTACAGGGACTGTAATGCCAAGTTACATAAGGAGTTTACAAAGCTTATGGCAGGAAGCATTAGGGCAAGGAAGTACAAGGCTTTTAAAACAGTCTATCAGAGTTATGAGAGTAGAAGGACTGATGAGTCTTGTCCTTCCGATCCTAGTGGTCTTCATCTTCATCTTCTTCTTCATTTGCTCCATTTTCTTCTTCTTCTTTGACTGTGACTAGATAGGCCTTTTGGGATCTCTTTCTTGCGTGGCAGAACTTCTCGGTGTGTCCGGTCCTTTTGCAGAAGTCATAGAAGAGCTGATCCTTCTTGCCTTTGTACCTGTTGCCAACATATAATGCATGCTCATCTCTAGAGGTACTTGGTTCTTCCTTAGTTTTTAGCTTCTTTTCCTCTTCTAACAGTGATGCTTGGATATGAACAAGTTTAGGATTTGCCATGTTGATTAAAGTTGTTGATACATTATTATATTGAGGAGGCAAACTCTTAAGTAGAACACCGATGCAAACATCTTCATCCATTTTAATGTTGATTCCTGCAAGTTGGGTTAGGAGTCCTTCAATGTAATTGAGATGTGTAGCAAGTGATGTGCTGGACTTCATTTCAAGCCTAAAGAACTCAATCAGGAGACCATACTTTGATGATTTAGATTGTGCACCGAACAGGGTGTCAAGTCTTTTCCATGTATCCTGTGAGGTCTCACAATTATCCACATGGTGGATATAACTATCGTCTAGCTCCAGTTTGATAATAGCTTGGGCTCTGTCATCATTCTTTTGCCAAGTAGTTGCAAGGTCCGCGTCCCGAGGTTTCTTCTCTTTGCCATTTGTGATGGCCCAGAGACCCTTTTTCATCAAGATGAGCTTGATGCGGGTTTGCCAGGTGTGAAACCCGACTCCTTTGAATCGAGCATTTGGAGAGTATTTTCCCATGTTGAGGTTTCAAGATCATCAGCAAATCAACACCAGAATTCTGAGATTTTATCAGTAGAAGAGCAGAATGCAGTGTGTCAAGAGACACAGTTAGTGATAGTGTGAAAACACACTATGTCAGTGTTGATGTTGAGCTTGATTCTTCTTTTTCGGGATCGTTCGGTCATTCTTCAATCTTCTTAGGTCCTTCCCCTCCTTGATTTGAGGCTGGGTCAATGGATTAGAGTGGGCTTTAGCTTGGTTTAGTGTCAGGAGTGAGAAAAACTGAGGAAAAAAAGCTTGAGAGATTTTGGCTATGGTGGAATTAGGGTTTCTAAGATAGGGGCCTGGTTTTTCTCAGATTGCAGGAGCTATACTTGATCATTTTCAAAAAAATTTACATGCCTAGGAAGCTTACTTCATGGCCTATCAAAGCCCTATGAAAATTGTCCAGATTGCGGGCTGTATAAAGCACGCAGGGCACTCAATCAGATTCGGCGCAATTCAGGACAGGTTTCCACGATTTCTGTAATGCCAGGGTCAGAGCGCAGAAATGTGGTCGATTTATGTGCCAAGGTGAAGCGCCTTGGGTAGAAGAACAATCCCCTAGAAGGAATCAAAGCTGAAGTGGCCTGATTGAGAAGTTATTGAAGCTCCAAGTGAGGTAGGTCCTATCTGGCTATGGCAAACACAGAGCAGAGATTGAGAATTTTCACAATGCTGAGCTTCAGATAGCCAAATTTCATGGATTGATGTGATACAGGGAAGCTTTGTGAGTTGGGGAATACTTTTCCAGAAGGAAGCTCCAAGAGATTTGACCTGTGGAGTGAGATATAAGCAGCTCAATCTGATAGGGTGCTACTGGGTATGGTTGCCATGGAAGCTTCAGTGAGAGTAGAGTTGGGAGATGAGGTCATGAGCTGACATTGAGCTAGATTGAGGTTGAGAGGAATCAAGAGAGGCTGGAGAAGCAATGCCATGCCCAATTGGGCTCTGATACCATGTGAGAAATGCGGGATCTAGAGCATGGCAGTGAGTTATGGTGGATGAAAGGAGAAGTGTGGACTCATGATGAATAAGATAAAGACATTGTTTGTTACACAAGTGAATTAGGTTCCAAGATTGAAACTTGGACTCATAAACACAATCTTGTGTATGTGGCCAATGACATTGACACTTCACTGAAAAGAAAAGAGTACTATCATTGCATTAAGAAAAGGAAGCAAGTACAATGCTTTATAGGAAAGTAGGAAACTGCAGTAGGCACCATTGTGCATATGGGATAGGTTAGCCTGCATATCCTTGACCCTGAAGCTCCATACAAAGAGGCTATTTAGTGAGTGTGATTGCTGAATATCAACATTATGGATGAGTTTTCTGATTTAAATGAGGCACAAAGGGTATCCAACATGATAGTGTGAAGTATGATTGCTTATCAATGAGACTTTTTGTGAGATAAATCATGGAATTATAGTGGAAATTTAGAGGGGATGATGTACTAATTGAGGAGATGAAGAAACAATTCGAGATCACGGTGCTATCTTTAACAAATAACATAACTTGTGGCTGGGCTGGTTATTCTCAAAGTGAGTATATAATAACTGCAATAGAGGCATTGTTTTTTCCTCACATTTTTTGAGCATGTGTAACTCCTTTCTAACAATATTTTTTTTCTCAACAATAATATCTTAGAAGTATTGATGTCGAGGAGACATTTATAATATTAAAGAAGACTAACTGCATGATGGATGTGGAGGATTTCAAGGTAGCGCAAATTAGTGTTTTGCGGGTTGTCTTGCCAGCTTGATACAGAAAGGTGATGATTGTGTATGTTGAGAGGAGATATCATCAATAGCTATCTATCACAGTAGAAGTCAGAGAGTTTGGTGGCTTGATAGCCAATATGAGTTCTTTTCTTGTGCATTTTTGCTACTATTGTTGTGTTTGTTTAGGAGAGTGGTCTATCCTAGTCTTTGTAAATAACATGAATTTGAAGTTGAAAAGCTCATATTGGGACTATTGTCTACATCCTTAAGGTGGTTGGGGTGGTGACATTGTGATTGTTTGTGTTAATCTATCTTTTATTTCATAATTTTGAGGTATCTAGAAAAATTGTTGTGGCTAGAGTTTGGGATACCAGAGGCTAGCATCAAGTCACAAACCTATACCGGTGCTCCTTTTCCTCTTGCATCTTAGATTGTGTGAGAAGTTTATCCTTGATGACCGCTTGTGATACATTATTTTTTGTGCCCCCATTGAGGAGCATTGAGAGTGAATTTTAAAACTGAGATTCAAGTGCAAAAGGACTCCGAGACCAATAAAATATGCATTTTTGGTGCAAAATGAAATGGTTACAGATCAAAGAGCTGGAATTTTCCTAGATGCATTTTGATGCCAAGATTCCAATCCAAGCGTTGATTCATCGATTAGAGTTCATTTGAACCCCCATTTAATGATTGGAAGGTTTAGTATTATAAAGTAGCTACTAGATTTAAAAGCCAAAAAGCATGTGGCAAAGGGTAGGGTGATAGATTTCAATGCTAGAAAGCTACCCATCCAATCATAATATAATTTTGAGGCCGTTTAACCCTCCAACCAAGTCAAAACCACTTCAAGCAAGTGTGAAAATGCCAGCTTTGAACTAGATAATTGAGAGGTTAGTTTTAATGTTGATTAAAGAAGAGGCAAAACTCAAGAATTCAAACAACATGGGAGGGGGGCAATTTTTTTGGTGTCTCCTTCTCCCCCTTTAAATTTTATATTTTATGCTTGCAAACATCTCATGCATGCTATTGGGCTTGAGTAGCATCAATTCTTTGCTCTCCATCACTCCAATTCTCATGCAAAATGGTGTACTAATAAGCAATATAAAAATTAGTCTTTCTTTCTGCTATTTTTCTCTCCTCTTTGTTCCTTGTTCATATGGTCACTTGTGAGAGAGAGAGAGAGAGAGGGAGAGCTGATTTGATGAATGGATTATGGATAATAGTTCAAAAGCGTAATGAGAAGTAGATTGGGTCATTTGAAAGCATCAATGATGGCAGCAAGAAAATTGTGTCAGCAGGTCTATTTTCTCAAAAAATGAGACGTACATATGCGAATTTTTAAGTAAGCAATCGTTATTTATTTTTAATAACGAATCCTTAGTGTATATGATGGAAAAATGATTGCAAGTGATTGAAACATGTTTGCTGATGTTTGCAATGTCAAAAAATTATTCATTTTTCTTTTTGTATATTAAAATATAATAAAACTATAAAATTTGAAATACAAGATTTAATGAAAATGGGAGTTGTTCTTAGGTTTTGGGACTTGAATGATATTCATATGGCATGAAATTGAATATGCTAATAGATTATACTTCTCACAAGTTATACAAATAAGAAAAATTAGAAAAAAACCAATAATTTATGTTGAAATAAATGGAAAATTTCATAGAAAATAGTCAAAAGAAGTGGAAATTTAAAAAAATAGATTTTACGCTTTCAAAATTATAAAAAATTAGGAGAATATTTGTGAACATATAATGGAGGTGAATTAGGAGGGCTTGGCTCAGTTTTTCTTTATTCATATATTAAAGTGCATGTCTTAGGGCTCGAATCCATGAAAAATTACCATGAAATCTCCCTATATTTGTGCAATCAATCTAAATTTGAACAATAGGGAATGTGGGATTAAAATGGAAAGACATTTGATTACGTTATTGGTTTCTTTGTATATCTTAACATATAGGACATGGTTCATATAAGTTTTAAGAGATTCAGTGGTACGAGTTAGCCCAATGTTGTTCCTTAGCAACGTTGTGCATGACACGATTAGAAAGAAATCATGAAAAGAATATTTGTGCACTTCACGTTGGGTGGTTTTTAGTTAAGTTATTTGAGCATGGAGTGCCATACACTTTGCATATGCAATCTAAATATGGTATCATAAGATAAATTCATGGATATATTGTAATTGTATGTTTAGGTGACTACCAACATTGAGAGTATAAAATTTTCATTTGTTGTAAGGTAGTACGATATTTTGGAAAAATGGATCGAGGAATATATACAATCTGCTAGATTATTACATTTATCTTATAAGAGAACTCTATTACATTTGTGTTCTATGTGTAAGACGGTGCATCCTAGGGCCACTCCCTAGGGTGTAGGAGAGTCATAGGAACCACAACATTTTGATAGAGGGAGCTCCTTTCGTATGTGATTCGAGGTCTTGATCACATGTATGCTTGGATACTCCCTTTGTTGGAGTTGGGAAGGGCAATAACATTGGACTAGAGCCCTAGAGCTAGTGTCAAGCTCGACAATAGGTGATGTGTTTGCCAGGAGTTGCTAACAAGTGACAATTTTCAAATCTTGGTTAATTAGGGACTAGTCAGTTAGTTTATGTCAAAGAGCATTGAGATAGATCTGTTATTTTCTCATAGACACTGTCAAGTCAAAATTCAATGTCAAGAAAGAGCTGAAAGGAATAAACGGTGAGCTGAAATTATTAGGAGATATTTTCCTAAGTGTAGTAGTCCAATATTCGTGAGGAAAAGAGGTCTCATTGACCCAATAAATTTCCCAGTCAATTCGCTAGGGGAAGGAGGAAGCTCTAGCATTCCCCTTTCTTCAAAAAGTTAATCTACTTTGAGTGGGAGTGTAATTCCACTAATATAGACTCCTAGAGCAAACCTGATCATCATCATGATGCAACCCATTGCAATACATGTAGGAATGTCAAATTTTCTAACGTTAGGCTTCTCTCTATCCATTTTTATTGGGTTAACAGAGGAAGATGTGAAATTTTACATTAGTGAGTTTAAAAAACTAATGTTTAGTTGCCAAATTCAATATGGATGACATCTCATGATGTTTTTTAATATAACTCTGAAAGGAAGAGCTATAATGTGGTATCATGGCTTAGAAGCCAGAAACATAACCACAATTGACTTATTCTTTTGCAGCCTTCCGAAGAGAGTTTTTCCCTGAGAGAGGTATTCAATATTGGATGTGTCTCTTGAATGTGACACATAAAGAATCCTATGAGAATGCTCGAGCGTATGCCAAGAAACTAAGAGAGGTGTTTCACAAATTGCAAATCTCTATTCCTATTTTATCTACAGTCCAACTACAATACTTTTTATATGGATTAAACTTAAAAATCAAAGTGTAGTTGAGTAGTGTTGGTCTTGCTAATATAGACATTGCCATTACATGAGCAGAGAGATAGAGTCTCACTTACAAGTAACATGTGCATCTAGGGTAAACCTAAATTCAAATCTAGGTTCTGAAAATAAATTGGCATTGATCAATGGAAATCAAGGTGCGACCAGTACAAATATGACCAATTTGAATGGAAGAAAAAGCATAACGTAGATATGTACCCATGTTGTCGGCTCCTCCTAATGTTGCTATGCTAATGGCTAGCCAAATGACCCCACCAAATAATAGAAGCCAAATGATGAACTTGAATGTCATGCCAACAATTAATTAGTGCTAGTTGATCCCTAATCAGGTGGTTAGGCTAGTTGAAGACAAAAGCGGATAATCATGGTTATGAGTCTAGTGTGTCAAATGTTATTGGCAAAGTTAAGGACATGATGAAGCATTATACTGATATGATAACAAAACAGTATAGACAAATAGTCATGAATGTTAATTTCCTAAAGAAGCAGCAAAACTTGATAGGAAGTCAATGTCCTAAAGAGGGTAGTCCATCAAGATTTAGTTGTAAGTGGTATGGTGGTCAACACTTTTCGAGAAACTACCCTAATGTCAAATGTGACATATGTTGGAAGTCTGTCCATCTAGCTAGCATCTGCTAGAGTAAGATTAGTTCTCTTCAACCAAGGAAGTAAGGAACTAGGTCTAATTAATCATCGAGCACAAGGGAATAACCTTTAGTGAGTAGGATGAGAGACCAAAGAAAATATTGTAGAGAGGAAAAGCTATGGTAGAAGTGCTGCCCGGTGATAGTGGGGTTAGCCTTATTGAAGTTATGCATGCCAATACCACTAAGGCTTCCAATTTCTGAGTCATTACAAGAGGATAGAAGGTTTAAGAAGGTGTTAGAAATAATGTGCAATCTATTGAGGCAAACCCTAAATAAGATGATAAGGAGACACAAGTCCTTAATCCTGATGTGGAAGGCGGTCTTCTAAAAGTTGCTACTAGTGGCAAAGTTGACTCCAATAAGGAGCTACCAAAGAAGAAGGTAAAAGCTAAGAAAGAGGCACCTAAGTCTATTCAACTACCAAGAGAAAGAATTGTTTGGCGGGAGAAGAGAATCATTGTTACTTATCACGAATTTAACTTAGCCACTTCTCTTTGCGAGGTAAAACTTGATGTGAATCTCCAAAGCAATTGATCAAGTTATCTCCAACCAAGAGTACATAAAGAGTTTAAGAAAATTCTTCACATGGATTATATAATTGAACCCTTGAGAATAGCCCATGTGGGAGATGACTGGTTTGAATGTGCTAAAAAGCATTCTCCAAGGGTGGAAGGCGCACATGTTGATGGCATATTAGTGGATCATGCCATTGTGGATATGGGATCCTTCATTAACATTATGAGTTCAGAATTTATGAAAAGGCTAGGATTGGAAATCCAAAAGGATGCTTTCACAATTCTTCAAATGGCAAATGACAATTTAAGATAACCAAAAGGTTGCATTACCAAAGTCCATGTGATTGTTGCTAATGTGAAACACATTCTGGATATTAGGGTTATTTGGTTTGCAGAGTGGCCAAGCTATCAAGTATTATTAGGAAGGCCATGGATCTTACAATCTGACTATCAAGTTGGCATACCCACTAGTTGTTTGATTTTTGGCAGAGGTGCCAGATACGTAATAGTAGATGCATATCTTGAATCTTCTCAAAAGTGAGAGAGTACCTTTATCTTTGACAAAATTAGATACATTAGAGGATCTTTTTGGCAATGAGGCTTCATCAAGTGATGAATCAAGAGAGGGTTCCACTACAAAAGATGCCTACCAAGTGACTCTAAATGAGCTGATAGAAGCTCAAGATAGAATCAAAGGTACGGCTGTGATTGAGCTAGATCTCAGTACGTTGGATGATCCACGAGCTGGTTAAATTAGGATCTATTCTTAGTGTGGAAGAGAGGAAGGACTACATGTCCTTGATCCAATAATTTTGTGATATATTTACCTAGAACTATGATGAACTGAGAGGTATTCCTCCTAGTGTGGTTGTGCATATTAATCCTCTAAAAGAATATAGTTAGCTTGTTTGACAAAAAGTGAAACATATGCCTTTTGAGCTAAAGAATAGACTATTCAAGGAGCTACAAAAAATTTGTAAGACTGGCTTGATATTTCATGTACAACATATGGAGTGGTATTAACTAGTGGTTATCAAGAAAAATAATAATAATTTAACTTGGCTTTGCATAGATCTTAGGAATCTTAATAAATATAAGGTTAAAGATTACTATCCCAATGTCATTCATTAATTAGATTCTAGGTCAATTAGCGGGTAGGGATATCTATTCATTTATGGACTGCTTTGCTGGCTATAACCAAATGGCTATCGTAGAGGAAGGCAAATTGAAAATGGCATTTATCACTTTATTTGGCACCTTTGCATATCAAGTTATGGCATTTGGCATATGCAATGTGCTAGGGGCTTGGCAATGTACGGTTAAAAGAACTTTTGGTGATATTTTTCCAGAGGAGTTGAAAGTGTTTATGGATGATCAGGGGGGTATTCACCGTAAGGGAGAGACAACTGCTTATTCTAAGAAAAATTCTCGAGAATTGTAGATAGTTCTGCATTTCTCTCAACCCAAGGAAATATGTATTTGGAGTGCCCTATGGATTGCTGTTGGGCCATGTGATAATCTTGGCTTGACCTAAATAGATAAAGGTTACTATCCCTATGAGTTCAATCACGTACTCCTGAAGAAGTGCATAGATTTCTGTCATAAGTCGAATATAATCAAGGCTTTATTCATGTACTAGTGAGAGGACATTGCCATTCATTGCTGAATCAATTGTCCTTTAAAATTGTCTATTTGTTTGGAGTGAGCCATATCAAGTATCCTTTGAGGATGTAAAGCAGGAGTTGGAAAAAGTGATGGTCTTGACAGCATCTAAAAGGGGTGAGATATTTTATATAATTTCAACAACTATGATGTATAGTATCAGCTATTTTTTAGCCTAGATTTGGGAGGAGAAGAGGTACCATCTGATTGCATTTGCTAGTCACAAATTGGGAGTATCCAAGTTGAATTGTACCTACATGGAGAAATGTGCCTCGGGATGATCTTTGTAAAACAATGAAATTCAAACACTACATCCTGTATGAAAAGGTAGTATTTTATACTAAGGCAGAGTGGCTAAGGCTATTGTTAAATAAGTTATAGCCACTTGATTGCCTAACAAAGTGGCTAATCACTTTGCAGGAGTTTAATTGTGAAATTAGGAGTAAGGTGCTAAAGCTACACAACATTGTTAAACTCCTTGTGGATTTTGGGGAGCCAAACTTGGCTAAAGGAAGGGTCTATTCAAAATTGATATAACCTCCATTCCATCTTGGTAAGCTATCATAATGCACTATCTATATAGAGAAGAGGTTGGAGCTACTTTATCAAAGATTGAAAATAGGAAAATTAGGCAGCAAGCATTAAAATTTTCATTGATTGCAATAAATTATATCAAGAAGGGGTCAATGATGTTTATCATTGATGTGTTATGCCTGATGAGGTTCCATTTATCTTAGAAGAGTGTCATGACTCTACTTGTGGAGGGCACTTTGCTGAATGGTTGGCCACACAGAAAGCTTTGAGAGCTCTTTATTGGTAGCCATCCATTTTCTAGGATACATTTGGATATGTCAAGGGATGTGATATATGTCAAGGATATGATAATAGGGAGAATAGAAAGCTCACCACTAACTACTATCATGGCTATACTACCATTGAAAAGTGGAGCATTGATTTCATTGACTTATACATCCTTCATTGAGTAGTTTGAAGTCCATGCTATGATGAAGGACAATGCCAAGGAAATGGCTAGTTTTATTTTGGAACAAATTGTTTGCCATTTTTGTCCACCTAAGGAGCTTATGTCTAATCATGGGACACATTTTTTGAGTAAAGTGATTGAGGCTTTGATGGAAGCTCTGAAGATTAAACATAATAAGAACACACCTTATAACTCCTAAGCTAATGGATAAGTAGAGAGTACCAACAAGTAGCTTGTGGGGATTTTATCCAAGATGATATCTGAAGGTAAGCATGATTGGAATAAGAAGTTTTATGTGGTTGTTTGGGCTTATAATACAACATTTAAAATAGCTACATGCCACACTCCTTTTAAATTAATATATGGAGAAGAGTGTGTTTTACCTTTAGAGATTGAGTTGCCTACAATAAGGTTTGCTCTAAATCATTCTTTGGAAAAAGAGAAAGTGTTACAATAAAAGTTTATTTTTTGTGCACATATTAATGAAATTAGGTTACAAGTCTTGTTACATCAGGAGGTAGGAAAGAAGTGAATAAAAATACTTCATGACCTTTGGGCTAAGTATGAATTTGCTAAGTGTCAATTCAGGTCCTTCAAGATTTAGCTTAAACTTGCAAAGGATACCAAGATTGTTGGATGAGAACAAGTATTCCTTATCTTGAGCATCCATATTTAGAGTAGTGTTACCACCAAGACAAAGTGATCTGGTGGAGTAAGGGTTATCACATTACTAAGTGGCAAGATGGATCTTTCATGTGAGATATTAGAGTCTATTGCCACCATTGTTAAAGAGTTCTTACTAGTATTCCTATTGAATTTAGTGAGGAAGGAGGGATTTTACCGATCTTATACCCTCTATCTCAATTAGACTTTGATTATCATACACTACAACAAAAAGGCCTCATAGACGCACATTTAGATGCGATTTTTGAATACAAAGAAAAACTTACGGGCACGTCTATCCGCCCGTCCATTTGCGTATCTATCATTTCGTGTCTATAATCGTATGTATCAACGAATTTACACGCACAAATAGATGTGCAATAGACGCACATATACACGTGCATATAGACACGCTGGTAGACGCACTTTTACAAGCACTGATAGACGTGAACGAAAAACAAAACATGTCCTTTTTTTAAAAAAGATATTTAATTTCTTTTTTTAATTTGAATTATGAAGCACGTGTATAAGCGCGTGTAGTTTGCATTATAGGTGCACGAATAAACACGAATTATCTGCAATTTAGACGCGCAAAACAGAACTGAAAAAAAAAACCAAAGAGCATGTATCTTACGGGCACGAAAATTGAAAGTAAAAGTCCATGTATTCATTATATATCAAAGCATTTACAAGGAAATTTTTGAGTGCTTGCGACCTAAAGTGTGGCCGCAAGCAGTAGGCTCAAAGAGATATCATACATATACAAGAAAAGAAGGCCTCATGAGGAGATATGGTGCTCCTCTATGAATCTGAAGAGGAAACATCCTTGCTAGTACCACCATGGCTACTAGCATCACTATCCCCCTCCTCGCTATGCTCCACATCTGGGTTCGCCTACACACACAAAAGATCAGGGTTGCTTAGATAGACAAGGTGGAGAAAAAGTTATAATTAGTTATACTTTTAATAGGAAAGTAAGAAAACCATACCTCCTCTGGCTGTCGAATCCTCATGGCCCGGTTGTATTGGTCCTCAGTGATGAGACCCTCCTCATAAAAGTGAAGCCATGTCACTGCGCGGTTATGGCCTCGATGGTAACCTACCTCTCTAGGGGTAGGTGTCCTACCAATGATGGTAGTCTACAAAACATTTAGAGATATACGAACAATTAGACGTCACAATATATTAGACTAAAATATATAAAGAATTGAAAGAAATATAAATTTAAAAAAACTAGAAATCAAAATATACTTACAAACTCTACCTCCCACGACTCTCTGCCGCCCGATCCATAATACGACGATCCCATTGTTTCCATTTGGATCCGTCGCGCCTCTGCGTGCTGGCGACTCTTCACTTTCTCAGCTGCTTTCTTTTATTCTACGTGGTGGCACATAGGTGGTTGGCTGTAGGCTCCACGCCCCTCCTCTAGCCTCCGCAGTGAGTCCCTGGTCCGTGTCATGAGGTGGGATCTTTTGTTGTGAAGCATATCCCTCACTTTTGTACGTCCCCAATCATCTGAGAATCACTGACCATCAGGATTTGGGTACCTCCTATGGACTGCCCTCAGCACCTCCTGCCACAAGCCGCTTTTCTGATTTTTGAAGGCAATGAAACAATCTTTATACGTCACATGCACGACGCTCCTCATGTACGCCATTACATCCCTTCCCTCATCATCATGAAAGATGCCACCAGCATCTGTAACTCTATAGTACTGGCATACAACCTCCTCTACATGATCTACTGGTGAGGGTGATCGCTCGCCACCTCCTAGGCAACCCCCCACACAACCCTCATCCTCCCCCTCGACTCTCCCTCCTCCCTCTCTGTTGACTACACTCTGCCTCGCTAGATGCACGAGCTTCTGCAGATGCACGTGCTTCTGCAGATGCTTGTGCTTCAGCCGATGCACGTGGAGCACATGGAGTACCTGCAAATGGAGTACCTGCATATGGAGTACCTGCATATGGAGTACCTGTATGTGGAGTACCTGCATGTGGAGTCTGGGAAGTAGTGCCAGGCAAAGACGCCAGAGGCGTCCCAGACATGACACTGAATACCTCGTCCGCTGTGGGAGAGCGGCCAAGGTCTGGTAATCTCTCCCATGAAGTCTTCCCTACTAGGAAAACCTCCAAAAAATGCATTGACCCCCTTGCCAAAGGAGGCCAATGTATCATTCATGTGATCCACATCTGGGTCATTGCTAGATGAACCAGAATACGACATCTACAAAAAAAAAACAGGAAAAAGATAAATTTATTTGCATACAAAAAATCATATATTACTTACATTTTCAAAGAGCTTTCTTTAGACATTGAGCATAACACTTAAGTGCTAATGCTTCTCTTAAACAAGAAAACTCATAAACACAAACATGGGATTGGTCACATTCATCATTGCAAAAATATATTGTTTAATATTAGAACTGGGAGACTTGGCGCGTGTATCCCCGCGTCTACATTGTAGGTTAGACGCACTCCAGAGTGAACCTTCTGTCCAACGCGTCTATCTGCGCATCTAACATGCAGCACAGACACGCTGCCAGACGCGCATCCCAGGTTTATTTTTGTCCAACGCGTCTATCTGCGCATCTAACATGCAGCACAGACGCGCTGCCAGACGCGCCTCCCAGGTCAATGCGCGTGTATAATCGCGTGTAGACTACAGGTCAACCTTCTGTGCAGCATATGTATACTGCAGAACACACGCGCCAACACACGCGCTCGAAGACGCGCCCTCAGACGCTCTAAGAGAAAACATTTTTTCGCATCTATGTCTGCATCTACACTGAGATGTAGACGTGCTAGCAGACGCGCTTGGTCGGCCGATTTCAGGCCGACGATTGCCATTGACGATTTACAAAATGCAATACATAATGGAATCACAAATCCTAAATACATAGACAGAGCAGAGAGAGGAAGAGAGAAACAAAGAGAGAGAGAGAGAGAGAGAGAGAGAGAGAGTCACCTTGGGTGTTTGGTGTTCCTCTCCTTGGTAAGTTACCCTCCCTTGATGCTTGTTTGCTTGCTTGCTGCTTCTTCTTGTTCTCCTCTTTCTTGTTCTCTCTTTCTTCCTCTCCTTGGCTTTCCTTTTTCCCTTCTTGTGTGTTTGAAATGAAAGAAGAGGTGAGTCATGAGGAGGTGAGGCATGAAGAGACTAAGTGAGGCATGAAGAGACTGCATGTCGACTAAACTCAAGCTTCAGAACTGCAAAAAACACAGGAAAGGAAAGGCGCAGTTTGAAAAGAAATGATTTAAGTATGGTTTGAATTTTGACGTATGCGTCTATTTTCGCGTGTATATGTGCATCTATTGTTCAGGTAGACGCGAGTATAGACGCGAATATAGATGCGTAGTTAAACGCGGATATAGACGCGCATTTGGGATTTATCATAATTTTTTGTTTTTAAGATAAGTTTTGATAGTGAATTATTATCATAAGTTTTAATGTATTTATGATGATTTTTGTGTATTTAAAATTAAGATCTTATGTAAACATATGAATGACAAATATTTTAATGTTGTCATGAATTAGGTTTAATCATGTCAATGTCGTCATCACCTAGTGCGGTGCAAGCTGGTGAGTCAATGAGCACATCCTGAAGTGAGGATGAAACATTGTGTCTTCATAATCGAGATGCATGGCTACGATGAAAAATTAAATGCATGTGTGATCGTTGTCCAGGGTGTACTTTTCGAGTACGTCGAATTGCAATGTCACACCTCAGCTTGTATGGAGAATGGGACCGAGAAAAATCACTGGTATTCATAGTTTTTTTTTACCACTAAGATTGCATGTCTATGTTACGGGAATTATATATCAATGTACATGAAACTCCCTTTTGTGGTTGAGCAGGATGCGGTGCCACATCCTCAGATGTTCCCTCCCGGGCGTCGAGAGGCTGCAAAACGTTGACGCGAGGAGGCAGAGTCTTCAAGAAGAGTAGAGACTGACGACCATGATAGTAGCCCTCATGAAATGCCCCATCAAGTCGTAGAGGATGAGATTTTGGACAACATGGTACACCATCTATTTTCGCAACCGGTTCAAGGAGAAGGCACTACAAGGGATTGGGCTCATACCCGCGCTCCTAGCCGCACAAAATGACTTGGGAAAAAAAGTGTCGGGCCCGTGTAATAGCGCGTGTATCATCGCGGCCAGAGACATGCGTGTAAAAGCGCGTGTACAGTGACAGCCAGTCGCGCAAATACACGACCCCATACACGCGTTCTGGACAGTTTTGCTGCGAATTTACATGAGAATCTAACAGACTATCCGCGTAAATATACGCGATTTTGACAGATGACACGCGCTTATACACGCGATCACAGAGGGAAAAAAAAAATCCAGAGAGTGCTTTTGGGTGGCTGGATGCTGTTCCAGCATCCAGCCACCCAAAGGCACTCTCTGGATTTTTTTTTGGTGCATTGCACCACAAAAAAAGAGCGATTTAGATTTCAAGACACGAGACTCACTCTCTATGAATACACGATTCAATATTACTATCTAAAACTTAATACACGACTCAAGACTCACGATTCAATACATTGTCAATACATGATACATTTGTGTACAAGGGAGTCCATATGTCAAAATAGCCCATGGCTTTAATTAGGAACAAATATATACAAAGTCAAATAGGGAGCTAGGTGCAAAAAATCCCATGGTTTCAGTTACAAAAAAATTTTGTACAACCACATCCTACAGTATTCTGAAAGCTAATCAGAGGATGATGAGGACCCTGTGCTCTCTCCATGATCAGAGGAGCTCGCATCGGTATATTCCGATGAGTGGTGCTCGCCTCCACCAGGAGCAGTGGCACGAACATCAGCAGTGGCGGCTGGATCATCAGGGGCAGGAGCATCAGCAGCTTGTGCCTGTTCAAGAAATATACCGTATGTAAGTATACATATATATGCAATTAAATAAACCGAAATAATTCATTTAGAGTTTTCAAGTACCTGTCGACCGTATGGTCTCATGGCCGCGTCAAACTGCGCATCCGTAATACGTCCCTCGTTTCTGAAGATGGCCCACGTGTCACGTCTGCTATTGCGGCGAGCATACCCAGTCTCGTGGGCTGTGGGCCTCCTCCCCATAACCCGTCACTGTAACATAATCAAGATAGTTTGTAAGATCAAAACAATCATAGAATCAATGAATTTGGCAAACAATCAAATAAAGAGGCAAGTTACTTACGAACTCTGCCTCCCACGACTCGACGCCGCCAGATCCGAAATGCGACGATCCAATGGTCTCCATCTGGATCCGTCGTGCCTCCACATGCTGCCTGCTCTTCACGCCTCCCTCTGCGCGCTTCTTTGCCTCCTTCCACTCGCGTTTGTGGGCAGTGGCAGGTTTCTCACAAGGATAGCCACCCGCAGCTACATTCACCCCATCATCGTACGCGAGTTTCTTAAGGTGAGATCTTTTATTACTTAAGATCTCCCTTATTCGCGTCCTTCCCCATACATCCGAGAATGTCGCTCGTGGGGGATTGGGGTACCGACTATGTACACTATCTAGGACCTCCCTAACTAACCGGCTCTCCTGATCTTTAAATTTTACAAAACAGTTTCTATACATGTTTGAAACTACCCCCCGCATATACTCCATCACCTCTTTCCCTCTCGCATCCATGACTACCCCGCCCCTATCCGTAACATCGTAGAAAATCTCTCCCTCCACCTCTCTCGCCTCCTCCGACTCCTCACTGTCTCCTCGTACATGCCTCCCTCCATGCCCTCTCTCACCGCATGCCCTACTACCCCCCCCACCAAAGCACCCGCCGCATAATCCTCCACTCCCGCTCTCCCTACTACGGCGTCGGCTCTCATCTGTACTGCGGGAGTAGCCATGACTAGGGGTGGCTGCACGTGACTGTGACTGTGAGGGAGCACGTGATGGTGGCCGTGAGCCCTCACGTGACGGTACAGAGGAGGGTGTGCGTGAGTGTGTCCGTGCAGGGGTGTGTCTCCTCGGTGAGCGTGTATGCGCAGGGGTACGTCTCGCCGGACTCGCAGGCGTAGACGGCAGTGGAGAGGCTTGTGTACTTGGGGGCGCGGTGTGACCTGGGAGTCTAGGAGGAGGATGGGCATACATATACTCTGTCAGCTCCACTGGATTAGGATGGCACCCAAAATGGTTTATCATCTCCATCATCCAAGTGGCGTATGCCAACGGATCGGAGGAAGAGCCTGGATCCATGAAGAATCTGCGAAGCGTCGAAATTCCGCCTCAATGAACCAAGCAAAACATGCATATAAAAAATAAACATATCTCGTACAATATATCTCCTCAATATATCTCCTACAATATATAACCTACAACATATATCTACCATTCTAGAAAATAAACATATCTCTTACAATATCTCTTACAATTCTATCCTCTGTCGCTTTCAAGTACACATAGCACGGGTGGAAAGAAAGAAAGCGACAGATTTGCCAAAACAAACAAACGACAACCAACCTCTTTGAAAAGTCTTTGAAAAGTGAGTTCGTTGATTCTTGCTTCTCTCTCCCTTTCTATGTTGTCTGCACCCTTTGCTTCTTTTGGGTAGTCCAAGAGGGAGAAGGCTGGTTGGAAGAGGCAGGTTCGATTTTAAAAGAAGGGCTTTTGAAAGAAAGAAAGCGGGCGCAGAAAGAAGAAGTGTTTTGAAAGAGGGCGCGCTTTTAAAAGAAAGAAAGCGACGCGCGCGGCAGGTAAACGCGAAAATCACGCGTGTAAAAGCGCGTGTAAAAGCGCAGCAGAACACATTGTAGACGCGCCTGTACACGCGACATAGAGACTGTTTATACTTTTTTTAAAAACTGATTATTCTTGTGTATCCATTGTTTTGTGCATAGGATGTGTATGATTTCACTAAAAACTGATCCTACTTCTGTATTGGTTATTTTGGACATAGCATGTCATCATCCTCTTCAAGCAGTTCTGGTGAGGATGAGACAATGCGTCATCGTGATCGCGACGTGTGGCTGGCACAAAGGATCAAGTGTACGTGTAATCGATGTCAAGGGTGCATTGTACGAGCGCGTCGAATTACATTGAATCACATCTCGATGTATGGAGAATGGATTCAAACAGGTTTAGATGTGAGAAGATGTGAATTGAAAGTATTAAAATAACTCATGGTGTGCAAATTAATGGAGCGCGTTGTAATATATATACTGTGATTGAAGCAGGATGCAGTACCACACCCTAACATGGTGCCATACGCACGGCGAGAGCATGCAAAGCGTCGACGAGATGATGCTGGAGCTTCAGGATCTCTTGTCGGAGATGAGTGGGAAAGGGATGACAATAGCCCTGCACCCCACGAAGTTGTGGAAGAGGAAGTGTCTGATGACATGGTACGGAATCTTTTTAGGGATGATCGCAAAGGTGTGGACGACAATGATATGGAACAAGAGCATCTCTACAACGCTTCATCGACACCGGTTTTTGAAGGGTGCACATTCTCTATTTTACGTGCTTCACTTGAACTGCTCAATATACAAACAGTTTATGGATGGAGCAATGCAAGTCTTGACGCATTATTGAAGTAAGCATTGTAACTTGCAAATTTGAGTTAGTGGTTTTTGGTTTACAGTATAGGGTTTAGGGTTATGGGCTAATTGATGATATTGGATGCAGGCTATTATCAAACATGCTTCCAAAGGGGAATAGACTACCCACCTCAAGAGACAAAGCGAGGCGCTATGTGACATCTCTTGGAGGATTGGATTATGATCGCATACATGCATGCATCAATGATTGCATTCTCTTTCGTGGGACGCATAAGGAGGCTCGACAGTGTCCCACTTGTGTTGAAGCAAGGTATAGAACAGATGTGAAGAGTTTTGATGTACCTCATAAAGTCTTGCGACACTTTCCTATAATTCCTCGCATCAAACACATGTTCAAGTGCAAATCCATAGCAGAGCTCATGTCATGGCATTCCTCGCATCGATCGGATGATGGCATGTGGAGAATTCCTACAGACACTCCTGCTTGGAAGCATATTGAAGATGAGTGGCCCAGCTTTAAAACAGAGCCCAGAAACTTGAGACTTGGCCTAGGTATGGATGGAGTGAATCCGTTTGGTTTCAAGAGCACCGCATACAGCGTGTGGCCGGTTGTGTTGGTGAATTACAACCTTCCACCATCAATGGCGATCAAGAAGGGACATCTTATGTTATCCCTTGTGATTCCAGGGAAACATAAAGTCAAGCATATGGATGTTTATCTTGAACCATTGATTGATGAGTTGGAGGAACTATGGAGAGGTGTTGCGGTAGTGGACATTAGTAGGCCTCCCTCCTCTCGACACTTCGACTTAAAAGCAGTGTTGATGTGGACAATGCATGACTTTCCAGGATACAGCGATTGTTCTGGTAAGAATTCTAACTACCTCCCGACTCTAATACTACTAGCTATATCAATTATAACTATTGACTTTATTATTCTAACTTTTTTTTTATTTTAACAGGTTTGAGGACATCGAGTAAACATGCATGTCCTATATGTGGCCCTTCATTGGTACATGAGTATGCTGATGGTTTGTGTAAGACCATATTCGATAATCATCATCGATTTCTCCCATCAGATCACCCTAAATATGCTCCTAGTAAGAGGAACATTCATCCACAGACACTTCGTGCAAAAGATTGGAAGCGTATTTGGGAGTCTTCAAATGTTCTTCCTCCAGATGGCATGAACAGGTACATCTCCATTGTTTCCAATCTTGTTTTGTGTAGTCTCTAAAGTTGGAATAAAGATGACAGTCTGCAATCCCTTGTGTAGGTACTCCATTTTTTTCCGGCTACCATATTGGACCCATCTCAAGATCAACCATCTTCTTGATCCCATGCACATCTTCAAGAATGTGGGATCTAGTATTTGGGAACATGTTATTGGTAAAAGAGACAATGTTAGCGTACGGGAGGACTTGCAGGTCGCAGGACGTATGCGTCAAGCTTGGCCATGAGAGGAGGGTGGGCACGTTCGTCTTCCACCTGCTCCCTGGATTATATCAAAGAAGGAGGAGAAGCAGGTAAAGCAAGCCATCACCACTTTGTGTACTCCCACTGGATGCATGAGATCGTTGAAGGGAGCGTTTACAACCACTAAGAAAAGAGGGGTTGAGCAACTACATGGGTTGAAGTGCCACGATTGGCACAAGATGCTCCAAGTAAGTGTTTTCCAATTATTGTAGGTTGAAATTAAATTTTGTAATGCCCTAATTCAAATATACATGTGCTCTTATGTGCGCAGTTCATACTACCTACTAGCATCGACCATTGTGCAGACAGGAGTTTGAAAAGATGTATTTATAAGATGGGCGAGCTTCTGAGGTATGTAAATCCCATGTAAGATCACCCTTCATTATACCTTGCAAAATGAATGTGCATGAGGTATAACGTACTGTGCATTTATTTTTCAGATATGTTAGTTCCAAAGCAATTGATCCAGCCACATTGGATGATGCGCGTGTTATGGCAGTGGAGGTGGTTTGTATGGTAGAGGAGACTTTTCCGCGAACCATTCTCACAAGTCAACTACATCTCATTGTGCATTTAGTGGATGAAATTGCTTTATGTGGCACTGTGCATGCCCGTTGGATGTTCTTCCTAGAGCGCTTCATGAAGACCTTAAAAGACTTTGTGAGGCAAAGTGCAAGGCCCGAAGGAAGCATGGCTGAGGGTTGGTTGATACAAGAGTCTCTTGTATATATATCAGAATTTCTTGATCAGGTGGATAGCTCTTTGCCGCGACTATGGAGCAATGAAGAGGACTTGAGGATGACGTCTATTGTGCCTCAAGGAAAAGGACAGAGCAAAGTAATTGAGAGAACATTGATTGATGATCTTAATTTCACTTGCATCCTTAATAGTGATGTGATGAGCAGATGGATTACAAGATACGAGGATGCAAAGACAAAAAGGCAAGCAGACAGAGCTCTCTTTTGGAGGCAACATGGCTCTCATAAGGCGTACCCTAAGCATCTAGCAACACTTCCGAATGATATTCATGTTGATTGGTTGCATGAGGAAATGGAGAGAGCAGAGAGAGATGAGGGGCTGCATATCACGGCGGAAGAATGGGAGTATGCACGAGGATGCATGTTAAAGGTACATAGAACAAATGTAAATTTGCATTCTTTGTAAGTGATTGGCTTTTCATATTTATTCACATTAATTTCTTA